>NC_046317.1:85820932-86137249 GCF_009819535.1 Lacerta agilis
GCTGGGAAGTTGCACTGCTATTTTATTCATCCAGATAGATCATAGAATTGTAGAATTGGAAGGGACCTCAAGGTTCATCTAGTCTAAAACCCTGCAATGCAGGAATCCCAACTAAAGCATCCATGACAGATGACCATCCAACCTCTGCTTAAAAACCTCCAAGGAGCAAGAACCTACAACCTCCCAAAGGAGACCATTCCACCGTTGGACAGCTCTTATGGTCAGAAAGTTTCTCCTGATGTTTAGTTGGAATCTCCTTTCTTGTAACTTGAAGTCATTGGTTCTAGTCCTACCCTCCAGAGCAGGAAAAAACAGGTGTGCGTCTGTTTGCTTCCTTTTTCCCAGGACTAACTTCAAGTGAGTCAAGTGGTCTCCTATCCAGGCAGTGACCAGGCTCAGACCTGCTTAGCTTTAGCAAGCTTGCTGTATGTTGTTGTTGTTGTTCAGTCGTTCAGTCGTGTCCGACTCTTCGTGACCCCATGGACCAGAGCACGCCAGGCACGCCTATCCTTCACTGCCTCTCGCAGTTTGGCCAAACTCATGTTAGTAGCTTCGAGAACACTGTCCAACCATCTCATCCTCTGTCGTCCCCTTCTCCTTGTGCCCTCCATCTTTCCCAACATCAGGGTCTTTTCTAGGGACTGTATATCATGTGCTTTCTAACTGGGGACCAATGTCCAATTAGTGCAGTAGGGGATGAGTCGTAGTTCAGTGGCAGAACATGTAGCTTGGATGCAGAAAGTCTCTGCATCTCAAGTTAAAAGTAATACTGTCAGGGGTGGTGGAGGAAAGAGATACTCTTGAGACCCAGGGAAGCTACTTTCTATAAGAACAGGCAATAGCAGTGGTCTAACTCAGGAAAGACACCTTCATATGTTCTCCTCATATGTTTACATCTCTCATATACATTAATGTTTGCTACATGAAGCGTCGTTCTGGAGAGCACTGTTGTAGTGAAGGCAAAAAAACAAAACAAAACTGGCCTTCCCATAGGATGTGTGCAACATGATCATAGCTGTCAAGTTTCAGATTTGAAAATAAGGGATCAGCAGTCTCACCTATCCTGGGGACAGTCACATGTCAGTGGTGGGCGGAGCCAGAAGCAAAAGTGGGCGGAGCAGCAATGTAAACTCCAAGCGGGCTTGGGCTCAGAGCGGAGCAAAGAGGAGGGCAGCCATGTGCTCCGCGCGGTGGAGCCCCATCGTCTTCTTGTCTGATCCCATCAAAATAGGACAGGAAGCAGCAGCTGCTCAAAGGCAGCCAGGCTCCGCCCGCCAGCTAACCCTATTAGCCGGCTGAGGGGCTCGGTGGCAATGGATAGGGGCTGATGCAGGGGGAGGAATACACCCCCCTGTAAGCACGGGAAACGGCTCCCACTTGCTTTGAGGGCTGAGGCTTTTCTCTCCAAGTAGGCGAGGTCTTCCCACCCAGTCCCTGGCCAGCAGGGGAGGAGCTGCTTCCATTAAAAACGGGAAATTTAAGGGAAATAAAAAATAAGGGAGAGCAGCGGGAAACTGCTTGAAATAAGGGAGAATCCCAGGGAAAACGGGATACTTGACAGCACTGAACATGATCCTCTCCAAAGAACCCGTTCACTGCCATGATGGGTATTTCGCTAGTTTTTACTCTGTTTTTTTTAAAAAATAAAGTCTTATTACAGTGCACACGCAAAATGCAGGGATGCCCTTAGCTCTCACTCTCACTAATTACAATTCCCCTCCCACAAATCAATCAACTAAAGTTTTCAGTTGATTGATTTATTAAATGGCTGCATTCCCCCCCCCTTTTGCTATCTGTGTCCCCTCTAGCTCAGCTGAACCATGTGTGTATGGAAATGCCTTCCACAGAGCTATTCTGGAATGGGAACAATGCAACTCTGGCTCGAGTCATTACTATGACAAACAGTTATGGCAAGTGAGCACTTGCTGCCCATGTTTTCGCATTCTTTTAAGTGCAACACATTTCACTCTAAGTGGCTTCGGGGAGGCCAGAGGAACCATTTATAATTAAAACGAGCGGCCCTCAAAAGAAAACAGATACAATTCCAGAAGGTGTTAGCTGCTTATAGCTATAATAAAGCATTCATAATTAATTGAGTGCCCATATAAATATTACAGAACCCTTTAATAATCTGCAGATAACTTTTGAGGCTCGCTGGAGACGGGACGCTGCGGAGGCAACATTGATGCGCCTGTGGTGGTGAACATAGAAAACTGCCTTGCACCAGATCAGATTGTTTTGTCTGTCTAGCCCAGCGTTGCCTGCATTCTGACTGGCAACAGAGCTCCAGGCTTTTTTCGGCAGAGGGTCTTTCCCATCAACTGCTGCCAGATTATCTTTCAACTGGAGCTTCCAAGGACTGAAACTGGGCCTTTTTTTTTTTTTTTTGCATGCAAAGCACATTCTCTGCCCCAGGCATCAGGGAACCTTAGGCCTGGGGAGGCTGAATGCCATTTTAGTTTCCCAGTGTGGCCCCTGACATAGTCTGGGGCATTGGCCAAATCAATGAGGCTCCCCCACCATCACCAAAAAGGTAACACCATTTTCATTTTTCATTTTATTGAATTTTTAACATATTAAACAATGAGATCCAAAGTTGCCTACTAGAAAATGCAAAACACCAGTTGTATATACAAAAGAAAAAGAATAACTAAAAAGACCCTTTATGAAATTTATATTAGGCATATCGTATCATTTATCCCCACATAGAGAGGCAGACACCCCCAACTCCCACCTGGGTGCCCACCTCTTCTCCCAGTTGCCCCCCCCCCCCGGGAGAGATCCCACCCTGCTTTTCTTGCAGGTACCTCCCCCCTCCAGCCACCCCCTTCCTTCGTGTGTCCTCCTCGATTCATCTTTTCCATTTTCCACTGCCCCCCTCAACTGACAATACAGTAGCCATCATTGCTGGGGCTCCAACAATTGCCCAAGGATGCCATACTGTATTCTGGTGCAAGTCCTGTTCCTTCTGTCTCCAATGCTTCTGAGTTTTCAATTAACCAGCTTCTCAGTGACATTCTGTAGACTCTTCTGATGAGCACAATAATTCCCAGACTGGGGTGCTCTCATCTGCCAGGGGACATTATTTCATAAAGCAATTTGCAACTGCTGCGAGTGCTTAGTATCACCCCACAGAGGAGGGTGCCTGCTATATCTCTGCATGATTTACTGCTCTGGGCTGCTTCCCAATCAGCCTTCACTGGTGTGCATAATCCAATCATTCCTAGCCCAGTGTTCCAGCAGAAGGCTCCCCTTCCCCTTCAGATAAAACTGTCCATTGCATCACTGCTTGAGCTGGGCTGCTGCCTTGAGCTTGCCTCTTCTTAATCAGGAGGCTTGCCCAGAACAATGACTCACATAGGAGCGCACCGAATAGGTTCCACTACGAGTGAGTCATTATTCTTCCTTGTGCCAAACAACACACATTAATTGTAGACTTGCGATGAATGTGCCTAGTTTTTAACAGCTGCTGTGAGGGAGCTGGATTACGGTTGGAGCCACAGCACAGAGATAGGGGGTGTTAAACTTCCCCCTTGTGCTAGGATCCTGATGACCCCCTCCTGCAAAAGGGAGCCACTAAGATTGTGAAATCCTCCAGCACAGAGTTGCTCAGCTCCCTTGCTCCTGGTTTTTGGGAGGAATGATTTAGGAGATTCTCTTTTGGAGAGCCTATGAGACTGTCCAGTCAATTGGGGAACTGCTTTCTCGAATATTGCACAGTGTTCTTTGTCACTGTTTTAATCTGCGGTTTTAAATTAGGCCCGTCAAAAGGCGGTATAAACAGATTGGGCTGCATCCAAAGTTCTCCGTCCAGTAGTGTGAGAAATCATGTGCTTGTAGGTGGCTGGGTTTAAGTGCTGTGCAGCAGAGGAAGCTGATGGAACAGTTGTGCTATTCAAAGTCATTGCAGGACATATTGCACAATCTGTGGTGCAGCAAAGTTACCAGCAGAATCATAGGCAACCATGTTCCTCTGGCACAAAACATTTTGCCAGTGGAACAAGCATTCCGTCTAAGGGGTTTTAACTTCGAGCTACATTGAAAATAACCCATTGCAATCCTGCCACTGGAATGAATGAAGAAGCCTGTGGTGCTAAAAATCCCCATGGATAGGGATGGAGGAGGAATTTGTTTGGTCTTCTTTTTCCCAGTTCAATGGCCCCAGGCTTGCTTGCAGATAGGAAAACACACACCCCCATCAGATTTTGAACTTTTTCATATTTTGCAATGAATTTTTGGTGCACAAAAATGCACATTTTATCAGAGCTGGTTGGGTGAAACTCAGCTGAATTATGCAAGGCACCAACAACAACATAAGACGCGGGTGGCACTGTGGTGTAAAGCACTGAGCCTCTTGGGCTTGCCGATCAGAAGGTCGGCGGTTCGAATCCCCACGACGGGGTGAGCTTCCATTGCTCTGTCCCAGCTCTTGCCAACCTAGCAGTTCGAAAGCATGCTAGTTCAAGTAGATAAATAGGTACTGCTGCGGTGGGAAGGTAAACGGCATTTCCATGCGCTCTGGCTTCTATCACGGTGTTCCATTGCACCAGAAGCTGTTTAGTCATGCTGGCCACATGACCCAGAAAGCTGTCTTTGGACAAATGCCAGCTCCCTTGGCCTGAAAGCAAGATGAGCCCCACAACCCCATAGTCACCTTAACCTTAACATGGACTTAACCATCCAGGGGTCCTTTACCTTTACCTTTTTACCTAAGAACACTTGAAGCTGCTTTGTACTGAGTCGGACCATTAGGCCTTCTTGCTGAATACTACCTAGACTGATTGGCAGTGGCTCACCAAGGTTCCGGGTAATGGACATTTCCAAACCTACCTCAAGATGCTAGGGATTGAACCTGGGGTCTTCTTCATGCAAGTTGTTCTGCCGCTGAGCTAGAGTTCACAGGGTTCCTCGGGAGGAAGGAAAAGCTGCGAACTGCAGCTTTGTGAAGGGAATAGGGGTCTCCTAGCAACTCCCAGCACCCTTAACAAACTTCAGTTCCCAGGATACTTTTGGGGGGCGGGGGCCTTAATTGATTGCAGTGAGCCTGAGTGCAGCTAACAGTGGATACCACCCGTAGTGTCTAGTTCAGGCCTTCACTTGGAAAGTAGATCCTGCCAAGTGAGCAAGGAAGACGACTCTGCAAGATGTTCTCCAACAACATCCTATGCATGGAGTGAAGCCTTACTGAAGTTCCTTGTTCCTTCAAGATGGCCAGGCTATAACTAATGTGCTACTGTTACCAACAGTATCAGAGGCGGCATGTGGACCAAAGTGCAGGTATGATTCAGAGAAGCCACAGGCCGAGTCAGATATGCTGGTTTCAACCCACACATGGATTAATGACGTTTGACTGGGCTGCCTTGTGTCTGGCTCTGTGTATATGTAAGCGATAACGAACCCCCAAAGTATGTTTGCCTTTGAAAAAGCACATAGCTTGATTGATTGCATCAGGAGCCAACACCAATGTTACATGCTCCGCCGCCATGGAATTCAGCATTCTTTGTCTCTCTAATCTTTCAGAAGCCGTGGCCCACAGGGCGTTGCCAGTGACATGGCGAGGAGACTCCAGACAAGCATGGCTTCTCTCGAGGGCTGCATTTGACTGCCTATGCCCAAACCGGACATGACTTGGAGTTGCATGAAACTTCTCACCGGCTGAAAGCTTGAGCAGAGGGACGAGTGCTGGTGAGATATGATTGGCCCTGTCCTCTGCAGTTGTCTTCCCGGTCAATATTCTACCCTTCCTGCATGGTGAAAGACTGGGTGGGTGGGAAAGGGTTAAGAAACCTACTCCTCCCTCTCCCACCTGCTGACCATTCTCCTGCTCAAAACTGCAACCTCTCCAGCACTGCTTTGGGTTCAAAGCAGACAATAACCCTCAAATTAACTCTGTGTTGGACTGGAGTATACCAAAATAACCTCAAGAAGGTAGAGCATAGCTATCAAGACAACTGGGTGGCTATCTGTCATGGATTCTTTAGCTGAGATTCCTGCATTGCAGGGGGTTGGACTAGATGACCCTTCGGGGTGCCTTCCAACTCTACAATACTCTACGAATATAAGAAGAGTCCTGCTGCATCAGGCCAGTGGCCCATCTAATCTAGCATCCTGTCCTCCCAGTGCCTATGGAAAGCCTGAGAGTAGGAACAGAGCGCAATAGCGCTTTCTTCACTGGTATTGGCCGCAACTGCTGTCCAGCAACGTCATTTCCCTACGGCTGAAATTCAAATCACTTTTCTATGTTGCTGTACCAGCGCTGAGCTGAGGGGGCGCTATCTCAAAGCCCGGTAAGCAATGGCACAGGGCTTTGGGAAGGAGGAAGGAGGCGCTAACAGGAGCCTAGAGCCCTAGAGTCCTCCCTCCTCCTTCCCAAATCCTAGTTAGCACTTTACCAGCTGGGGGGAGAAGGAGGGAGGGCTCTAGGACCCTGCCAGAGCCCTCACACCTCCTCCCTAAAACTGGGTGCCTCCTTACCAACCTTTGGAAAGGCAGGGCAAGGGCTGGTGTGGGTGTGGCTGTGGCTGTGTGTGGGTGAGACAAATTTTGGCCTTGCCAAAGTACCCTAGTCTGCCACTGGTTGTACACACCAGAGCAGGGCCATCTTAGAGGGATCGGCCGCCATGGCGCGGCAATCCCTTGGCGCCCCCGGTGTGCCGCCTCTCTGCCTGCCTCCCTCCTGCGCTGGCCACCCCTTGGGAGCGGGGGATGAGGGGCGTGGCGCTGGAGCGGCACGGGGCTTTGTGCGCCCTTCCAGCTCTGCAGCTGGGGCTCCGGGAGGCGAGGGCGGCCGGCTTGCAACTCGCCCGCAGGCGCACGAGCACCCGCCCACCCATGGGGGCAGGGGTGGGTTGGGGAGGGGGGCCGGTATGCCGACGGGCTCGCGGGGGTGCCCCTGGGGGGCCCGGCGCCCTGGCGCGCCACGCCACCAGCCCCTATGGACAAGCCGATCGGGCGCCTGGGGTGGCGCGCATGCCCTGCACCCAGGGGCAGGGCCAGCCACCCACGGGGTGGGGTGAGCCGGGCCAGGATGCTCTGTGGGGCCTCCGAGGAGTCCGCCTGCCTCCTCCCACTCAGCCGCCCTACAGCTAAGGGGGAGGCAGCGGGCGGACTGTTTGGAGGCAGCGCGGAGCCTGCAGGCGCCCAAGCCACCGTGTCACTCCCAGGAGAGACGTGTGGCTTGGGCGCGCTGCAGGCCCTGCAGTGAGTGCCACCCAGCCTTTTGTCACACACACATCCCCCCCACCGCCCCCTTCCTCCACCCCTGACTCCTATTCAATGAAGTCGTCACCTGCGCATGTGCTATCATCGGCACACCTGCAATGGCTGTTTCAAATGCCCATACCTCAGTTGGACTGCAGCTGACATTTTCAAATCAAATGGAAGCCGATTTGAGGGGGAACGCAGCAAAAAGGAGTGTTTCTCAAGAAACGACGGCATACGTATTGATTGCAGCTAGAGCTATGTCTACTCGGCTTCAAACACCAGCAACAGGAGCACACCGGAGCTGGAGTTAAAAGGGAACGCACCCACAGCCAAAGATTTGTTCGTTGGCACCGTCTTCGCTCTCTCATGACCGGAGCATTTTCAAAACCAGTCAGTAGAGGGAGCCTCAAGCTGTTTTTCTTCTTTGGAAGAACGCAGGTCATTTCCCACAAGACTGCACAATTCAGGACACGGAAATGCGAAGCTCCCAATGAGCACACCGTCCAGATGGGAGAAGCTGATAAAGCAAACCCTCAAAGATAAAGAGAGTTCAACTCTTACATCTGTCTCGGACAGTAGTGTCAGCCAACGACAAAGGGTATATACCCCTCTGGCCTGGAGCTGTGCAGCACACCATGGCAAACATATTGAGGCCGAAGTCAGTGCACATGGCCAGCTTGGTGTGGGAGGAAGGGAGGCACAGCTTAGTAGCAGAGCAGATGATTGCCTGCAGAAGATCCCAGGTTGGTCCATGCCATCTCCAGTTAAGAGGGTGAGGGGTGACAAATTATCAATGAATTATTTTTTTTAAATGCCTGCTCCGAATTTCTTCTCTTACTATACTAGGGATTAGATAGCTATATATGAAATTTCATGCATATCGGTTAATATCTTGACCCTCCTCCACCAAAATAGCTGTTCACTTGGCTGTTTTCCTATGTCATGAAGGCTGAAATTTCAGTTCAGAGAACACCTACAGTTCCCAACCCTAACCCTGTGGAAAGCCATCTAATTAGACTTTAATTTGATTTTGAGATATTTTTAGGAGGTAATTTAATTATTGTTTGATTTTATACCAATGTTATGTATCTGATGTTAGCCACCCTGAGCCCAACTTTGGCCGGGGAGGGTGGGATATAAATAAAAGATATATTATTATTATTACTTGTTATTATTCCTTTGTAAGAAAATATTGTTGTTTAGTCGTTCAGTCATGTCCGACTCTTCGTGACCCCATGGACCAGAGCACGCCAGGCACGCCTATCATTTTTGCTGGGGGGGGGGATCAATGGGGGGGGGGTTGACAATAAATTTTCCGCACCAGGTACCACCTGACCTTCCCATGCCTTGGGGGGGGGGGTTGACAAAAAAAATTGCCCCCGGGTACCAATTTACCTTGCTACGCCCCTGGGGGGGAAAAATTGTTTAGTCCCAGTTAATGGCCTTTTAGGCTTCCTCCACGTGAATAGGAGTTCACTTTTTTAATAATAAGAATTATATGTCACAGAGCGGGGTGGGCATAAGGATTTTAGAGATGCTTAGGTGGGGCATGGCCAAAAAAAGTTTGGGAACCACTGCTCTAGAGCCAAGTACTGAGTATCAGGGTAGCAGTAATGAGTCCTAGAGGGGCACTGCATCTTTAAGGGTGCCGAGCCTCTTGTTGTTGTTATTTAGTAATTTTCCTCACAAAGTGACCCAAAGTGACCTACAAAAATAGAGTAAACATTTAAACCAATTTTAACACGCGCACAACCAATAAAAACCTAAAACCACTTCTGTACAGATCAAAGCCTGGCCTTACAGATCCTTCCCCACAAAAAGAGGCAACATATATCTGAAACCCCTCAAATTCAGGACCAAAAGTTAGGTTAAAAAGAAACATTTTTGCCTGGTGCCTAAAAACAGATAAAGATGGCTCCAGGCGTGCTTCTCTGGGAAGAGCAATCAAGGAGTTGCCACTGAAGCAGGCACTATAAAATGAATAAGATGACAGGCAAGGACATGGAAAAGCTACCCCATGTTTCTTGAATGGAGCCTATGTTAAAAACACCAAGCTAGATTTATATGCCGGCTGGAGGATAGATGGAGATTATTTTGCTGGTGAGAGGAAGTCACTCTGAGCAATGCTAAGTGAAATTTTGTGGTATCCTGTACAATTGTTGTGTTGGTTGTAAGAGGGTTGTGGAAGCCCCACGCTTGCTGCTGTGTGACTTTGGAGGGTGCGTTACAGGAATAACTTAAAAATAAACACCCTGCGCCCAGCTTCATAGGCCTAAAAATAAGATCTCTTCCACACAGATAAACCAGCAAACCCCATTTACCCTCCTGCCCCTCGACTATATATAAAACCTCTCCATCTACCAAGCCGAAAAACATTCCCAGGCAAATTCCTGTCACGGGATATTTTTAGCTGCTATTGTCTGCTCTGACATTGTGCTAAGCAGTGCGGACTAGGACATTGCAGAGGGCCCGTCACGCTTCCACAATTAATTGCTTTTAGGAGGAAGTTCTGGTGGAGCATTCACAGAAGTGCATTTTTGTCCTTCGGTTTGTGAGTCGGCTTTCCTCCTCGGAGGGAGAGAGGGCTAAACATGTTGCATTCTCACTCTGGGTAGAAGTCCTTGTTGTTGTTCAGTCGTTCAGTCGTGTCCGACTCTTCGTGACCCCATGGACCAGAGCACGCCAGGCACGCCTATCCTTCACTGCCTCCCGCAGTTTGACCAAACTCATGTTAGTAGCTTCAAGAACACTGTCCAACCATCTCATCCTCTGTCGTCCCCTTCTCCTTGTGCCCTCCATCTTTCCCAACATCAGGGTCTTTTCCAGGGAGTCTTCTCTTCTCGTGAGGTGGCCAAAGTACTGGAGCCTCAACTTCAGGATCTGTCCTTCTAGTGAGCACTCAGGGCTGATTTCTTTAAGGATGGATAGGTTTGATCTTCTTGCAGTCCATGGGACTCTCCAGAGTCTCCTCCAGCACCACAATTCTTTTTTTACAATTTTCCAATTTTCCAAATGTTGGATGTAATCCTGAACTCAGATAAAGCTTCTTGCTTTCTTGGAAGGAGGTCAGTGTGGGATGGGCATTGAGGAAAACTGGATAAAGAAACAGGTGTGTGGGGGGGGGGGTTCAATTTGGAATTTGCAAATTAAACCACACTTCTGCAGGAGGCAATGACGACCACAAATTTGGGTGGCTATAAAAGGGGAGTAGACAAATTCATGGAAGAGGAGGCTGTCAATGCCTGCAAGTCATGATGGCTATGTTCTACCTCCACAGCTGGAGGCAGCAATGCTTCTGAATGAATACCAGTTGCTGTAAACCACAGGGTTAGACTTCTGCTTGTGCGTTTCCCACAGGGATCTGGATGACGACTGTGAGAACAGGGTGCTGGACCAGATGGGCTTTTGGTCTCATCCTGCAAGCTCTTACATTCTTATGAATTATGGCCATTCTCACTTCATAAGAAAAGTACGCAGCTGTTGCCCTTTAAGATGCTGACAAATGCTCAGGAGGACTCTCCATCCTTGGAGGTTTTTAAGGAGACATTGGGTAGCCATCTGTCCTGGATGCTTTAGTTGAGATTCCTGCACTGCAGGAGGTTGGATTAGATGACCCTCAGAGTCCCTTCCAACTCTACAATTCTACAATTCTGTGATAAGGGAAGGCTCTCTGACCCTCCTCCCCAAACTGACAGTCTGATATAGTGTAGTTCTGTAGCCAGTGGCGTAGCATGGGTTGTCAGCACCTGGGGCAAGGCAGGTGATAGGAAACCACCAATGCCCTTTGGGTCCCTTCCAACTCTACAATTGTATGGTTCTACAACTTTAAAGCAGTGATTACAAATGGATGCAAAAATGTGGCAGACACAGGATTTGGAAAAGGGACAGCTGAGGGATAAGGATTTTTTTTTTAATGAATGCAAATTAGAGATAAATTTGTAGTGTGAGTAGCACACTACAAGAAATGGAAATACCCAAGGAAGAGAATGGGAAGCCGGTTTTGGGGGAAATTGTATTAAATTAGTTTTAATTTGGCATTGATTTGTTATAAATTTGGGAAAGGAATAAAAATTAATTGGCATAAACAAACAAACAAACAAACAAATGTGGTGAACCAAGGTTAAGATTGGGAAAATGAGAAGTGGAGAGGGACCAAGATGGATAGATTCACATATCCCTGCTCTAGATGCAATCCCCACAGAAAGACTTGCTGGCGTGAATATGGGCCAAATCTCCCCCTCCCTAATCATCTTCTTTAAAATGGTTCTGCTTTGCTTTCCTGTCGCAACTGAGGAAGAATTTCGAACCTACTGGGAGCAGCAGCCATAGTGCCGGCGTCTGACCCGGTTGAAGAAGCCCGCCCCCTTTTGCGGCCCGAGTCACTGGCAGCCAATTGGGATGGGGGAAAGACTCTGATAGCATCCCTTTACATAAATAAAGCTATTTGTCAAATTGTTGTGTTTGGACATGGGGCTGAAATATCGTGTGCCAAGCGACGAGCTTATAAACATTAAAGCCATATGCTGCAGCGAGGAGCTCTGTGGCCCAAGTGTGCCGGCGTTGCTGCAGAAGCCTCATTTATCCGCCGAGCTCCGCTCGGGAAATTGGCAGGGAAAGCGAAGAGACGAACCCAGCCTGACCCCGCTGCATGGAGCATGCTGAGCCCCAGGGGCTGGAGAAGAAGGAAATCCAAACCATTTACATGGGCCTTTGGACATTTATCATCCAATAATCTGTTTGGCTCAAGTAGAGGCATTTAATGTGTCAATCACGTCCGCATTACTGTAGCCATTCATTATTACAGCAGGATGAGATACTGAAGAAAACTCCCAGCAAAGGGCAAGTAGGGTGGGTGGGTGGATGGGGGAATACTTTTCTGAAGGCTTAGGAAGGTTGGATCACTCCCGGAAGATTTCTTGGCTTTCAGTGTTCAGAGCAGAATGGAATCATACTTGGTTAGAAATACACGATGCAAAGATTGGAAGAGAAGTCAATGTACAATCAGGTGCAACCAGAGTGAGGGACCTGCCTCAGGCAGTTGGTGTTCCAAATAAGTGGCATTTCCTCCAACATTTCTCAGATGAAAATAGGGGACATCCTAAGGGGAGCAATTTAAGAAGCTGTTGCACAGTTAATACCACGCCGGAAAACGACACACGGCCACTACCGAATCAATGTGTGTTGGAACACTGCATGAAACAACAGCATTCCTTCAGCATGCAAAAAAAAGCAAACAAGAAGATTTCATGATGATCAAAAGCAGCGACGGTGGAGGAGTCTGGAATCCCAGAGAATGGGCCAGGGCACGTGCAGATTTATGACCTTTTCAATTTGGAAACGAGCTTTCTAGGGAATAGGCAGGCCTGTGTATACTCGGTATTAAACAGCTCAAAGTCCCGTTTCCAGGAAATGCAAATTCTGTAACAAGAAAAGGAAGGGGGGGGGGACTGAAACCTGTCTAAACAATGCCAAGCAAATTTGCACAATTTCTCTGTGTGACCTCTAAACATTCTAGAAATTGGGTGACTACCTATCAGGGAAACGGTAGCAATGGATTTCCTGCATTGTTTGCCCACAGGTTAGTGTAGGTGAGATTGGAGATCCCTCCCAAATCTTGGGATTCTATGGGTCTATTCTCCAGAATCATCTCCAGTGTGCACACATTATACAAAATATGTATTATTATTATTATTATTATTATTATTATTATTATTATTTCTTCAGTGGACGCTCAGGTTGCGAACGCAATCTGTGTGGGAGGCGCGTTCGCAACCCACAGCATCCGCAACCCACAGTGCCGCATCCGCACATGCATGGGTCGTGATTCAGTACTTCTGTGCATGCGCGAGCGCCGAAACCTGGAAGTAACCCGTTCCGGTACTTCCGGGTTTGGTGCGTTCGCATCCTGAAAACACAACCCGCAGCGAGCGCAACCTGAGGTATGACTGTATTATTATTATTATTATTATTATTATTATTATTATTATTATTATTATTTCTATACTGACCTTCAACCAAGGGTCACAGGGCGGTTTACAACATAAAAACACAAAAATACATACTATAGTGACAAACATAATACTCCGTATGCACACAGTTTAAAGGACCATGATTTTTTTTTTATTTGGGGTGCCAGGATAGTTCAGTTGGTAGAGCATAGGGTTAGAGGGGCCCCTGAGGATCATCTAGTCCAACCCCCTGCAATGCAGGAATATGCAGCTGTCCCATGCAGAGATCGAACCTACAACCTTGGCGTTATCAGCACCAAGCTCTTACCCACTGAGCTATGAAAAGTGTATGAGACTCTTTTTTTTTAAAAAAATAAGAATTTATTGGATTTTCAAAATCAAAATACACAAAATACAAATACACACACATTACACAAACTACACAAAAACACACAAACAAACCAAAACAATTAATTAATAATCCTTCTCTTCTTTAAAATCCTAAACTTGGGACTTCCTGAAAAGTGTATGAGACTCTTAATCTCAGGACCATGTGTTCAAGCCCCACGTTGGGCAAAAAGATTTCTGCATTGCAGGGGGTTGGACTAGATGGGCCTTGGGGTCCCTTCCAACTCTACAATCCTATAGTTCCATGAATTAATGAACGGGGGGGGGGGAACTAGGGACACCCTAGCTGTGTCTCCCTCTATAGAGAAGTCCAGGTGGTGTTGGGGAGATGCAACATTTGCAAACAACATGATATTCTCCAATAAAAGTTGAAAATGTTGCAGAAGGCACTCCTTTTAACTCAGAGGCTCCCCTGGGATCTTAGTCAGCAGTATGTAAAGGTCCCTTGCTCCATAAATCACCTTTAAAGCCTCCTTCAGGAGAGCAAGGAAATTTAAAAGGGCAGTTAGCTCCTGGCGTGGAGATGTAGGACTTTATTTGGGTATTTAGTTTCCTCTTTCATTCATAAAATAAACATTTCTGATTTATTTCAACGAGGCTGCATGCTCGCTCGATGTTTTCTTAAAGGACTCCAGAGCAGCCCGGCAGCGTTAAACGCTTTCGAGAACTTGACCCAGGAAAAGGACAGCCTTTTAAATTATGCCCATTCAGGAAATGGTTGGATTCAACACTTTAGATGGAAAGGTTAAAATGTTTGTGCTGAATTGTATTAAATCTTTCTACAGTAAATCCTGGAGGAAGCTGGACGTTTGAAGGAACCCACTTATTCTTGGTGTCTCAAAACGCCTCCTGTACTTTCAAAGGGAAGTGGCCATTAATCAGGCAGGACAAGCCCCGGCTAATAAAAGCTGCTGTTAAATTGGAACAAGTTTTCCATTTTTAGTTTTTAGGGGTTTTTTCCCCCATTGTAAAGCCCTCTCATTTCATATAAGTTCCTGGTGACTCTTTCTTACCCTCTGTCCTGGAACGAAATCCAAAGAAACAACCAGCAACATTAAAACAAAAACAAAAACCAAGCCTTCTTAAGTGCATTCATATTTATCTGGGATATAAAGTGTGATCCATGGCAAAACTTGGGGCTAAATAAATTAAGAATGGTTTTTGCTAGGTCAGAACAAGCTCCATTTAGATCTGCATTCTATGGCCAGCAGTAGTCAGTCAGCCAGATTCCTATGGGAAGCAGGGAAACAACTGCCCACCTCTGCCTGTCTGCAACAGCTGGTTCAGAGATACACTGCCTCTGTACAAGGAAGCTTTATTCTTAGCTCTCACTAGGTGGTCAGAAGCAACTCACATTGCATGTCTCCTCAACACCTTACATTTAAGAGTAGACTTCTACTGAACATGTGGGTTCATTTAGCTATTGTTGATAGCCATCCAGGGGCATACCCAGGATCAAAATTGGGGCGGGGGAGAGGGGCAAGCCATGGTCGTTCAGGTTCAAAAACAAAAACAGCTTCAAAAAACAGAAAAACTCCCCCCCCCCCCGAAACAGAAAGCCCCAAAATGGCTGAAAAACTCAGTTTCCCAGGATCTTCAGTCCTCGCAAAGGAACTACTCACCATGCAAGGGAACTCAGTTTGCCAAGCTCCCTTGCAACAATGAATCCCGGCAACGAATGAATTCGCCCCCTGACACTGCCCAAGTTTCAGCCTGCATCCCCATTTGACCAAGCAGGGTGCAGGCTAGGATCCGGTCTCTGATAGGCACGCCAGCTCTTTGACGGCATGAGGGAGGGGGAAACAGCCGGCGCAACACACACACACACACACACACACACACACACACACACAGAGTGGCCAACTGCCTCGGCAAGAGCGGAAGAGCTCAATTGTTATTGAGATTTTGGGAGGGGGAGAAAGACCAGTCTTGAGCTTTTTTTTTTTTTTCCTTTTAGGCTGCTGATAACCATTTAATTTTTTTTTTGCTTCGGGGGGGGGCATCTGCGCCCCCTGCCCCCCTGGGTACGCCCATGTAGCCATCAATACACCAGTCTTCCTGGATTTGCTTAATGCTGAGGGACTTGTAGCCACCCATATGATGTTGGACTCCCATCAGCCTTGACTACTGGCCATGCTGGTTGAGCCTGATGGGAGTTATTAGAGTCCAACAATTTAGGGAGGACACAGGTTTGCTATCAGTGGTCCAGTCTCCCCTTTCAATGCCTTCTATGCTAGTAGCCATCGCCTTAATAGTGTATTCCATAAGGCGGAGAGGGGCGGGGAACTTACCCATACAAGATATGTGGAGCCTAGTTCTGGCTATTCAGTGGGAAGTGAAATGATCTCTCTGCACATGGTCAGGGGCACTCTCTGTTGCATACATTAATAACGTGCTGCTTGAAGCAACTGGATGCATAAAGGCTGGATCCTTTTGAAATAAAACATTGTCCAGACCCGTAGGTTTGATTCAAGCTTTACTTGAAGAACCTTCTTCAAAACAGAACAAAAACATCTAAGATGCATCCAAATAATTCCACACAATATATTGTGCATGTCCAGCACAGGCTCAGCATCTTAGAAATCAAAGATAATTCCAAACAGACCTAGAAGCAAAGATCTCTTTCTTCCCACAGTCTCCATTTTCTCTTCCTTCAGGAGACTCATTTACACCTCTTGTGGCATTCAGAGAAAAGATAAAACACAAAATGGAGACCCACCAATTAGCATATGCACAAAGTGCAATCCTATCTCTTTCGTATGATGTAAGTCAGGCACATGACAGAGCAGAGAACAACAGTTAATTATCAACCCAACCAGGTGCTTAGAGAGCTCCTGTTCTTCTTCTTTAGCTTCAATGGAATCTTCCAGTTGAACCCTTTCAGCAACACACACAGGCATTCTTCATTTCAGTGTGAATTAAACCAATTTACTTGACATTCACATCCTCCTCCAGGTGCTCAGAGGGGCACTTTAGCCTCACAACAACCTTGTGAGGGGATTAGGCAAAGTAGCCTGCCCAGGAGAAGAGAGCGCAAAATATGGTCTGAAGCTCAACATCAAAAAAACTAAGATCATGGCCACTGGTCCCATCACCTCCTGGCAAATAGAAGGGGAAGAACTGGAGGCAGTGAGAGATTTCACTTTCTTGGGTTCCATGATCACTGCAGATGGTGACAGCAGTCACGAAATCAGAAGACGCCTGCTTCTTGGAAGAAAAGCAATGACAAACCCAGACAGCATCTTAAAAAGCAAAGACATCACCTTGCCGACAAAAGTCCGTATAGTTAAAGCTATGGTTTTCCCAGTAGTAATGTACGGAAGTGAGAGCTGGACCATAAAGAAGGCTGATCGCCGTAGAATTGATGCTTTTGAATTATGGTGCTGGAGGAGACTCTTGAGAGTCCCGTGAACTGCAAGAAGATCAAACCTATCCATTCTCAAAGAAATCAGCCCTGAGTGCTCACTAGAAGGACAGATCCTGAAGTTGAGGCTCCAGTACTTTGGCCACCTCATGAGAAGAGAAGAATCCCTAGAAAAGACCCTGATGTTGGGAAAGATGGAGGGCACAAGGAGAAGGGGATGACAGAGGATGAGATGGTTGGACAGTGTTCTTGAAGCTACTAACATGAGTTTGGCCAAACTGCGAGAGGCAGTGAAGGATAGGCGTGCCTGGCGTACTCTGGTCCATGGGGTCACGAAGAGTCGGACACGACTGAACGACTGAACAACAACAACAAGCCTGCCCAGGAACACTAATGAACTATCCACTAATGAACCTAACATACCTTCAAGCCCAGAAGTCTCGCTCCTGTGCCATCAGTGGTACAGTAGGGTAATTTGAAAACTGCCCCCAAAGTCCTGCCCTGCTGACACCACTGTGTGACTCCTTCATTCCACAGCAACCCCCGACTCTCTGAGAAATTACGTGGCCTCGGAAGGAAAGTTTGCGGTTCCTGCAACTTCTGAAAGGCAAAAGGGCACATTTCGAGTGATAAAAGTCAATCGCTTCAGGGCGAAGGCTTTGACCATCTTGAAACCTTGTGATTAAAACCAGACACACAGAAATAAATGAGTTGTTAATATTTCATGCCCCAAAGTGGCTAAATCCTTTCTAATCACATTTTAATCCCAGGCAAAGTTTGAATGTTTAAAAGGGGAGAGAAAGTCACTGGTACCGCTCACAGTCCGTAAAGGCTGGGGACAAAACTTTGAGGGGAGATATGGCGAGCCAGCAGTCACGAAATTAAAAGACGCCTGCATCTTGGGAGAAAAGCAATGACAAACCTAGACAGCATCTTAAAAAGCAGAGACATCACCTTGCCGAAAAAGGTCCACATACTTAAAGCTATGGTTTTCCCAGTAGTGATGTATGGAAGTGAGAGCTGGACCATAAAGAAGGCTGATCGCCGAAGAATTAATGCTTTTGAATTGTGGTGCTGGAGGAGACTCTTGAGAGTCCCATGGACTTCAAGAAGTTCAAACCCATCCATTCTGAAGGAAATCAGCCCTGAGTGCTCACTGGAAGGACAGATCCTGAAGCTGTGGCTCCAATACTTTGGCCAACTCGTGAGAAGAGAAGACTCCCTGGAAAAGACCCTGATGTTGGGAAAGATTGAGGGCACAAGGAGAAGGGGACGACAGAGGGTGAGATGGTTGGACAGTGTTCTTGAAGCTACCAACATGTGTCTGACCAAACTGCGTGAGGCAGTGGAAGACAGGAGTGCCTGGCGTGCTCTGGTCCATGGGGTCGTGAAGAGTCGGACATGACTAAACGACTAAACAACAACAACAACGGCATGCCAGACTGAGAGCATCCTCAAGAGAAAAGACCAGGGATGGCCGATGGTTCCAAGGTGGGAAGAGAGTTGATGTCATCCAGCCAAGCTGCTGGTTTGCCCATGAGGCCATCTCCACCCTGCCCTGTTGAGGCACATGAGAAGAGCCCTCCTGGAGCAGTTCAAAGGCCCATCTAGTCCAGAATCCTTTTCCCAAAGTGCCCAGCCAGAAGCTTCTGGTGGTACCCGGGGCAGCCCATCCCCCGCCCCCTTGCTCCGCCCCTGAGCCTGACAGCTGATGGCTGGTTGAGGTTGGTGGAACAGTGCCCCATATGCCTTAACAGGCCAGCCTCCAGTGCAGGGGTGCTATGAGTGGTGGTCAAAGGAGCCCAAACTCCAGGTTTTTGCATCCTGCATCTCTTGTCCCCTTCCCTCCATTTAATTATTATTATTATTATTATTATTATTTGCAAAGGAGGGCGTAGACACCAGCCTGATGATAAGCAGAACCTCCTGCTCTGCTGAGTTCCATGCAAAGCTTCTTCTTCTACCTTGGCAGGCACCCCCTGCAAAATGGGAAGGCACCCCTAACCCCCCCTGAGATAATGCTGCAGTGCTAGGATTGGGTGAAAAGAACCAATATCCATTTAAAGCTTTCAGGCTGGCACAGCTTTCCAGGAGATACGGAAGCTGTAGGGCTTTGCATGATAAAGTCCCTTGAGAGACAATCCAAGGAGGTGGAAGTGGGAAGGGTAAATAGAGGAGAGGGAGGGAGGGAGACGGAGGCAGGTAGAATAAAAATATACAAGGACAGGCTTCTTCACCTTACTGTCTCATTTTCCTAGGATTTAACCTAGGATGAAACAAGAAGCTTCAGATCCCCAGCTATTTCTGCTTAGCTCTGAAATAGCCAGAATTTACCACCACTTCTCTAGTCACCCCTGTTTTCTTTCCGCACTTCACAGCAATGGGTGATTTTATATTTTTTTCCCAAATAATATTTATTACATTTTCCAAAAACAACAACAAATTAACAAAAAATCAAATACAAAACAATAACAACAACAAAATACATCATTATTCTAAAAAAACCCTCCATTTTCTTATCATCTTTTACTGACTTCCTCCTGTTTCCCCTTATTTACGTCCCTCAAGAATATTTCATGTAACTTCCAAATTTAACCCTTATCACATATTTAATCCATACCATTCAATCTTAAAATTAAACATTTTAAGTCTAAAGCCATTAATTTCTAAAACAATTTCCAAATCTATTTCTATCATCTATAATCTCCTAAAATTCTCGTTATTTACTTCAGATTATACATATGACAGCCTATCCTTCTTCTAGAAACAAAAATTTTGAATATTACAATACTTTTTCAAATACAATTTAAATTTTCCCCATTCTTTCTCCACCACGTCATCTCTCAGGTTACGGATTCTCCCGGTCATTTCCGCAGGCTCCATACACTCCAACATCTTCATCTGCCATTGTTCAATAGTGGGTAATTCTTCCAGTTTCCAGTTCTTTGCTATTAAAACTCTTGCTGCTGTTGTGGCATACAGAACTAAATTTCTATCACATTTCAAAATATCATTCCCTAATATACCCAACAAAAAGGCTTCAGGTTTTTTCTTAAAAGTATATCTGAGAATTTTTTTCAGTTCATTATAAACCTTCTCCCAAAAGTCCTTCACCTTAGGGCACACCCATCACATATGAAAGAAAGTTCCTTCAGATTGCTTACATCTCCAACACTTGTTATTTAAACCTTGATGCATTTTTGCCAGTTTAACAGGGGTCAAATACCACCTGTAAATCATCTCCATAAAATTCTCCCTTAGTAAACTGCATGCTGTGAATTTAATATTTTGATTCCACAATCTCTCCCAATCCTCCATCATAATGTTGTGCCCTAAGTCCTTTGCCCAGTCAATCATTGCCGATTTCACTAATTCATCTTGTGTGTGCCACCCCAGCAGAAGATTGTACATTCTGGAAAGATTTTTACTTTTCGGTTCTAATAATTCTGTCTCCAACTTGGATTTTTCTATCTGAAAACCAACTTTCCTATCTTCTTTAAATGTTTCATTAATCTGATGATATTGTAGCCAGTTTGTAACTTGGTCTTTCAATTGTTCATAAGTTTTTAACTTAAAACTCTGTCCATCTTGTATCAAAATGTCTTTATATTTCGGCCATAGTCGATCCAAGTTTGTACTTTTGTGTGCCTTGGCTTCCAAAGGTGATAACCATCTGGGTGTTTTGCTTTCTATAAAAACCTTATATTTCATCCAAATTTTAAACAGAGAATTTCTAATTATATGTTTTTTAAAACCACTGTGTACTTTGCATTTGTCATACCATAAATAAGCATGCCAACCAAAAACATTGTCGTGTCCTTCCAAATCTAATACATTCGCATTATCTAACAGAAACCAATCTTTCAACCAGCAGAAAGCTGCTGCCTCATAATAAGTTCTTAAATCTGGCAGGGAGAATCCCCATGGATGATTTTATATGGCAGAAAGTAAAGGAATCGGTAACTACACTTCTGAAGCATTCCTTCAAATGTTCTACATACATGTAGCTGCATGACAGAGCACTTGGATGTGCATCCTTTAGCATCTCTTAAGTGGGGCTGGGAGAAACCCCTGTCTGGAACCTGGGACCTTCACCACCAGTCTAGTTTAGGCCCACCTAATCTCCTTTAACCCTCATGGGCCAAATTTGACGGGCAGGACCTCCCACATTCAATCACATGACTCCAGGGGCGTAGCAAGGGGGCGTAGGGGGCGGACCGCCCCATGTTCCATAATGGAGGGGGTGACAAATTACCAAGGAACAATTACTGCCCTACTAGGGCGGTTAATAAAAAAAACTCTTTTTAAAAAAATGCCTGCTCCAAAGGTCTTATCTTACTATACTAGGGATTATATAGCTATATATGAAATTTCATGCATATTGGTTAATATCTTGACCCTCCTCCACCAAAATGGCTGTTTACTTGGCTGTTTTCCTATGTTGTGAAGGCTGAAATTTCAGTTCAGTGGAGCACTTGCTATTCCCAACCCTAACCCTGTGGAAAGCCATCTAATTAGACTTTAATTTGATTTTGAGATGTTTTTAGGAGGTAATTTAATTATTGTTTGATTTTTATACCAATGTTATGTATCTGATGTTAGCCACCCTGAGCCCGACTTCGGCCAGGGAGGGTGGGATACAAATAGGTTTTTTAATTATTATTACTTGTTATTATTCCTTAGTAAGAAAATATGAAATAATGTAAAACCATTTTTGTGGGGGGGAATCAATGGGGGGGGGATGACAAGAAATTTTCCGCATCGGGCACCACCTGACCTTCCTACGCCTCTGCATGACTCGCAGTGGCGTCAGGCTATGGGGTGCTTTGAAGTCCCAACAGTCAGGGGACTTGCAAGCCCTTTCAAGGCTTATTTGACTCTCCCCACCAATCAGCTGCCTCCCTTGCCAATGATTGGGAGCATAAAGGCAGCAGCATCCATATCTCCACCTGCCCCCTACCTCATATCAGATATGGGGGAGATGGCCTTGGTTTGGAGGGAAACAGCCTCATGTGCCAAATTGGGACCCATGTTGGGCCTGATTAGGCCTATGGGCTGGAGGTTCCCAACCCCTGGTTTAGATATTATTGCCCTAGATAGAACAATGGTCTGGCTTAGTATAAGGCAGTTTCTTCTTGCCTATGATCTCAGCCTCTGAGAATCAGAACTCTGCAGCCCTGCCAAGTGAGTGTGCCCAAGAAATGAAATGTATTTCTTGGTCTCAGTTGCTGGAGAGGAAATCCAGAGCGAGAGAGGCTTCTGAGCTTGTTGCCCCATTTGCAAAGATGCTTCAAATGGCCTTGTGACCGAAATGGTATTGCTGTGTGTAGCTTACCACCCCCCTTTAATCTGGAGTGATAGAATGCACTTCAAATGCTTCCTGACAGCCCCCCAAACAAACCCACAGCCTTCTTAGTAAGTTCCCATGTAAGCTGTCAGGCTAAGAGAAACATTATCATTTATTTTTAAATGTCTAACAGCATTAGCAACTGCCGACTGTGAAAATGCTCCCACCCACTTCTGATTGTGGTTTGAGAGTTATTAATCAAAAGAGAGAGAGAAATGGCAAGGTCAAACATGGACACCTCATTCGCACGGTAACCTGAGCATATGAAGAGTCAGGATTGCTATGGATCAAGCAATAGCAAGATTGGCACATTAAGAAAAAGGAAATGGTAAGCTACTGCATGTGCCAAGTTAGCTGTCACAAATGACCTTTGTCATGGAGGACATAGCACTAATTTCCCCTCATTGAGATTTGAACTACAAATTATATGGAGTTCCATGATTTGTTGTTCAGTCGTTCATTCGCGTCAGACTCTTCGTGACTCCATGGACCATGATTCTGTCCTCCAAAATCTAAAACACTCTGGGGGGAGGCTGGTTCTCTGTCTATCCGCTACATTTATATCCCACCTTTTCTTCAATGAGCTGAAGGTGGCATACATGGTTTGCCATTTCCCTGTTGTGCCCTCACAACAGCGCTGTGAGATAGGTTAGGCTGAGAGGCGGTGACTGGCCAAAGACCACCCAGTGAGCTTCCTGGCTGAGTGGCAACCTGGCTGAGTGGTCTCCTTGGTCTTCTCTGCCTTCAACTTCCATCATTCCTCATGTTGTTGGACCAACTCCCATCAGCATGGCCAACGACCAGGAATGATGGGAGCTGTAGGCCAACATCCTCTGGAGGGCAGCACATTGGCTACCCCTCTGCCCTAAAGTTTCATTGCTGGCCCATGTTATGTCCAGCCTCCATTGGACACTTACAAAACATAGTGGTTGAAGTTAAGGGCCTACTAGCCCAGAAACTCCTGAGTGGCCAAATGGGGACAGTGGCAAACAGACTTGGTGTCTGGCTAAGGAACAATGGATACAGAAGTGCCTTCTGTCTAGGGGAAGGGCTGTAATAGTAGTAGTAGTAGTAGTAGTAGTAGTAGTAATACCCCACCCATCTGGCTGGGTTTCCCCATCCACTCTGGGCAGCTTACAGCATATCTAAAAACATAATAAAAACACCAAGCGTTAAAAACCTCCTGATACAGGGCTGCCTTCAGATGTCTTCTAAAAGTTATGTAATTCTTTATCTCCTTGACACCTGAAGGGAGGGCGTTTCACAGGGAGGGTGCCACTACCAAGAAGGCCTTCTGCCTGGTTCCCGGAGGCGGACCTCAGTGTCTGGGCTGAGCAATGGGGATGGAGACGCTCCTTCAGGTATACTGGACCGAGGCTGTTTAGGGCTTTAAAGGTCAGCACCAACAGTTTGAATTGTGCTCGGAAACGCCAGTGAAGATCCTTTAGAACCCGTGTAATATGATCCCAGTGGCCACTCCCGGTCATCAGTCAAGCTGCTGCATTCTAGATTAGTTGTAGTTTCCGGGTCACCTTCAAAGGTAGCCCCACATAGAGCGCATTGCAATAGTCTAAGCGGGAGATAACCAGGGCATGCACCACTCTGGCGAGACAGTCTGCGGGCAAGTAGGGTCTCAGCCTGCGTACCAGATGGAGCTGGTAAACAGCTGCCCTGGACACAGAATTTACCTGCACCTCCATGGACAGCTGTGAGTCCAAAATGACTCCCAGGCTGCACATCTGGTCCTTCAGGTGCCCGGTTACCCCATTCAGGACCAGGGAGTCGCCCATACCCACCTGCTCCCCGTCCCCCAAGAACAGTACTTCTGTCTTGTCAGGATTCAACCTTAATCTGTTAGCCGCCATCCATCCTCCAATTGCCTTCAATGGTAGAGCACTGTTTTGCATGCAGAACGTCAATCCCTGGTATCTCCAGGTAGGGCTGGGAATAGCTCCTCTGAAACCCTGGAGATCCATTGCCAGTCAGTGACCAAGGCAGCTTCCTACATTCCTATGTCTTTCATGCGTCACATACAATGGGTTTACGAATGGTTCAGCGGCACAGATCTGAAGCAGCAAATCCATTTCCAACATCAACAACTAATGTTCTTGCACAGATCCTGTTCATTCCAATGGTCCAGGATAAATTCCTAGTGGATTGGGCCTCACTCTTCAAAGCAGTACGGATTACTGTGAAGGTGCAAAGCTACCAAGTGGAACTGAAGTTGCAAAGGTTCCTGGTGAGATTGAAGCAATAATTTTTCCCTACAGAGAACTTTGGATTATTATTATTTTTAAGTCTCCCAAGTTAGTTCAGGATTTATTGCACCATTAACATGACCATAAACAAGAACAACCTGCATTGATATAGATGTGAGAGCTTCGTTGTGCTACTTGCTGACTCGGTGAAAATTCAGAGGCATCAGTGTAAAGGGCAGGGCGAACGGATCGCTGCAGTTATGTTGTAAAACCATCTGGGCCAGTGGCCTTTGGACAGCAGCAACGCATAGCCTGAAGGTGGCTATGCAGCAACAGCAGAGCGCGTCCACCGACGCACGTGGGGTGACGGGGTAGCGCATATTGTGCATGTGCTTTAGGTTAAGGAGATGTGGCAGGGACACAGTTCTCAGTCTTTAAGCCCTGTGCATGCATAACAGGATGGCAAGTGATAGGCAAAGGAGGCATCGTAGCTGCGGGCAGAGAGGTTCAGGCTAGACAGTCAAAGACATGTGGTCAACGTCCTAATGGATTATAGACTGAAGGTTCACTTATAAGAATGCTTCCATCATATGCATTCCCCATGCCCAGAAATCTAGGTATCAGGAATGAAGTTATCCTCATTAGCTTGAGGACTAGCGCCTTAATTTAAGCAACAAAAGCTTCCAACTCTCGGGAAACTCTGCTCAGTTCGGCAGACAAATCATGCCATACTGCTTTCAGTGCATGCTTCTGTATGCATTTCTATGCACTTGTGGGCTTCATTGACCCTCAATGATTTAACCATATTATCTTATCACATTCACTATGTGATCCCTGACTAGCTAGGATATTGTAGCAAAAGAAACACAGCCACTTTGTTAAAGATAAACAAACTAGTATCGAAGCAGCAGCAGCAGAGCTGGAGAATGATGGCTGCTAATAGGCATGGAAAAGCAACGGGTAAGGGGTTTTTTTCCGCTGCGAAAGGGCCTTTTTTTTGCATATGCTATTCTGAAGGCAAAAATGTGCTACAGCTCTAATCTTAATGGGACTTTAAGCTGAAGTAGCTTCTATCTGGGGGGGGGGGTACAACAGGCACCAACAGAAATTATAGAGTGGCAGTGGAAGATCTGGAAATTGGCAGAGGAGACACATGCTGTGGTAAAATTAAAGGTTCCCAACTAAAGTTGGTAAAGTCCACTCAATACCAACTTGAATTGCAGTTGCTTAAGAAGATATTCTGTGAACAGGCCTATGTTGCTGTTTCAAGGGCGTGGTTGTTGTTTTTTAAGTGATCTTTTCAATTATTGTTCCGTACCATTTTAATGATGTTTTATCGTTGTTCGCTGCCCTGACGTTGCAGTATATAAATACCTTTATAAATAAAGATCGCGTTCAGGCTCTGTCAAGTCCAGGATGTGGACCACGAGTATTGATTTGTGTCTTTATTGTTGTTTTTAATGTTGTAATTTTATAAAACTGAAGAGAGGAACTGGCCGCTTCCCCCTTCCCAGTCATTTAGGCCTGTCCAACACATGGACGACATATGGGAACTGGGATAGAGATGGTGTGGGAGAGGGGTAAATTTTCCTGCCCGTTGCAGGAAAGGAACTGTTACGTTTGCTACACTGGAGACTATTGTGTAAAACCTACTCTGAGGGCTACAAGACTGAATGCACACGAGCATCACCTTTGGACGAGGATTGCTGCTCCATTATACTTCAGGTGTAAAAAAAATGGATGCCTTGCAACAGGCCCCCTTGCAGCCCTCTGCAGAAGCAGGTTGGGCTTGCAGAACAACTCTTTCATTTTTTCCTCATGCTGTCATTGTTTCTTTAAGCTGCAAGTGTACACTCTGCATTTACCAGCAGCCCATAAATAACTCTACTGGAGCCGTCGGGAGTCAGCTCTTGGCAGAATTTTGGTTCTCTCTGTGCCCGCTTTACAAAATGACTTATGCAGACAAGGTTGAGAGCATGGCTATTGCCTGTGGACATGACTGCGGCTCTCTAGGCGTTGCTGAAGTCCAATGGCCACCATCCCTGACCATTAGCCATGCTGGCTGGAGCTGAGCAGCAGCCATTGTGGGCTGTGATGGGAACTGGAGTCCAACATCTGCAGGGCCACCCATTCCCCACTGCTGGCTACAAGATTGATGGTCAATGGATTTAAAATAGCTCTCTCTCTCTGTGTCTCCCCCACCCCTTTGTTCAAGCAGTCTAAAGCATCCAGTATCTTCATTCCAACATCTGCCATCAAATCCAACACACCTTCAAGCATTTTCTTGCTCTTTGCTTCAGGAGGTTAAAAAGATAAAGGAGCCCCTGACCATTAGGTCCAGTTGTGTCCGACTCTGGGGTTGCAGTGCTCATCTCACTTTATTGGCTGAGGGAGCCGGCGTACAGTTTCTGGGTCATGTGGCCAGCATGACAAAGCCGCTTCTGGCGAACCAGAGCAGCGCACGGAAATGCTGTTTACCTTCCCGCCAGGGCGGTACCTATTTATCTACTTGCACTTTGACGTGCTTTCGAACTTCTAGGTTGGCAGGAGCTGCGACCGAGCAATGGGAGCTCACCCCATCATGGGGAATCAGCAAGCCCAAGGCTCTGTATTATGACGCCGTGGAGTTCCAACAAGCACAGAGGTGGCAGAAGTAAGGCACCATCTGCATTATAAATAGCCGTGGTTTACCCCAGAGAATCCTGAGAAGTGTAGTTTGTTAAGGGGGCTGAGAATTGCTAGGAGACTCCCTATCCCCCTCATAGAGCTATAATTGTCAGAGTGGTTTAAGGATCAATCCCTCTTCCCGGGGAACTAACAATGTCCCCATAATTCACAGACAGTCTCCTCTCCATCTCCTCTCTCCTTCGGTACTGTGGGACATTGTGGGTATCTGACATCATAAAAAAACAACAACACCAAACCACATATTTCTCTTTGACAAGGAAAACAACCAGTGCAGGAAGCCCTGAACCAGATTGTTTCCATAATAATGGGTAATTCCTTGACAACTTCCTGGCTATAAATAGCCCCTGCTAGATTGAAGCAAAGTTACTGGACACACAATTGGTCATGCTGAGCTGATGACACCTCACCACTCACTTCTCTCTCAATCCCATTTTTGTTTCCATAGAGCGTTTCAACAGGGAGAAACAGAAAGTTTGGGTCTCTCCAAATCTCCTTATATTGGACCCCGAATAATCTTGGGAAATCCTCACTTGTTTACAGGAGCTGGTCTGGAAAGGAACCCAAGATCATTGAACATAATACACTCTCACTGAATACTGGCAGATCCCAAACTTGAAGGGGTCTTCCAAGAGTAAGAGGGATCTCCTAAGGCCTGCTAAAGCAGGGGTCAGCAAACTTTTTCAGCAGGGGGCCGGTCCACTGTCCCTCAGACCTTGTGGGGGGCCGGACTATATTTTGAAAAAAAATAATGAACTAATTCCTGTTGTTGTTGTTTAGTCATGTCCGTCTCTTTGTGACCCCATGGACCAGAGCAAGCCAGGCACTCCTGTCTTCAACTAATTCCTATGCCCCACAAATAAACCCAGAGATGCATCTATCTATCTATCTATCTATATCTATATATATATATATGTTCCCATTGCGTGCACGCACGACACCACCTTGCTCCGTAACCGCTGCACCAAACAGCATCAAATTAGGACAAAGCGTAACATGACCATCGAGGAAGGATCTAGCATAATAAAAAATTTTAAAACCACACCTGTCATGCCTAAAATATAGAATAAGGCAAAAAAATTGGCACACACATTACATGTCACCAGCAACAGAACTGAAGACTCCAACACCATCCAATAGAAAGGCGGATTGCCTGTTGACGTCATCAGACCTGCGCCAAAAAGAAAACCCCGTCCACCATTTTATAACTGCCATCTGTAAGCACCCAAGGACTTTCTGACACAAACAGCTTAGTGGAAATGTGGAAAAAAGACAGAGCAGGAGGCAGGGCAGTTGCGGAAGAGAGGGGGGAGGGAAAAAATGCGGGAGCAAAATAAGCCGAAGGCTGCCTGAGAGGTCGCAGTGAGTAAGACCGGCTCTGAGGGGATTTTGTCACTGGGGTGCGTAATTTTGGGACTGGGATGGGGGAGAATGCTCTTTTTTATGCCGTAGAGCATGGGGCCAGTTAATTGTGAGAGGGGGGGTTGTGGGGGGGGGGTTGTGCTTTTACAGTAGGCCTCCATAAAGTGGCCATGGCCCTCACTTAAAATGGCCATCGCAACTTCGCATGATGAACACACACAGTCCCAAGTGATCAATACCACCGGCCCGGCCCCTTGCTGACCCCTACTCTACAGGGACAGGGAAGAACGAAAACAGGAGCTTCCAGAATACTTTCGGGGTCAGAATTTAAAAAAGCAAAAAACCCCACAGCAACGTGTGGCCGGACAGCTAGTTTTAAATAAAAGCACATATTCTACTCATGTAAAAACACCAGGCAGGCGCCACAAATAACCCAGAGATGCATTTTAAATAAAAGGACACATTCAACTGATGTAAAAACATGCTGATTCCCGGACCGTCCGCAGGCTGGATTTAGAAGGCGATTGGGCCGGATCCGGCCCCCGGGCCTTAGTTTGTCTACCCATGTGCTAGTCTAACCCCCTGCTCAACCCAGCAAATCCAGGGGTAGAGCATCTCCAAGATATGGCTGCCTAATCTTTGCCTGAAGACCTCTAGAGTTGAAGAACACACCAATCTCTAGGTTGTGAGTTCCTTTGTTGATCTCCTCTTACCACCCTAATGGACAACTAAAATTCCAACCTCCTCCTCTAAGCCCATTAGGTCTCATCCTGTCCTCAAGGATCACACAGAACAAGTCTTTGCCCTCTTCTGTAAGATAAGACAGCCAGGTATTTGCAGTGCTGTCAAGTCTCCTTGCCCCAGGCTTCTCAGTTTACGTTTGACTGGCCTTTGAGGGCAAGAGCAAAGCTGAGCTACAAAGGTTCAAATGCCTGTATTTGGAAAGTCAAAATTAAATTCCAAAACCACATTAATCACTATTGTCCATAGTAGTTAGTTCATAATGAAGAGTCCTGCTAGATCAGATCAAAGGCTCATCTCGTCCAGCTCTCTGAAACTACAAGGGCCAACCAGATGACTCTAGGAAGCCCCAACGTGGAACATCAGCGTGAACTCTGGCTCATGTTCCCCAGTGACTGGCATTCAGAGGCATACTAACTCAGATAGATTCATTTGCTTTCTTATATTTGTACCCTTTCTTCAGCCATGGAGACCAGGGTGGTGGGCATGGGGTTCCAGGCCCTGATCAGACCCAGACCTGCTGAACCTCAGCAAGATGGTGACCTCATGTGCGTTCAGACCATACCCTGGGTGCAGGACCGGCGCTAGGGCTTCTTGCGCCCTAGGCGAACCACCTTCTTGCGCCCCCCCCAAGCTTGCTTTAGCGGGAGGTGGGGGTGGTGGAGAGGCAAGCAGCAGTTTCTCCGCTGTAGCGGAGAAGCTGCTGCTCGTCCGTCCTGCCCCCCGCCCCCCACCAAGCCTGCTTTAGCAGGTGCCGGGGTGGTGGTGTAGGGGGCAAGCAGCACCTCTCCGCTACAGCGGAGAAGCTGCTGCTGGCCCTAGGGCCGTCTCAGGCACATCTGCCGCCGTGGCGCGGCAATCCTTCCGGCGCCCCCATGCGTCCGGGGTGTCCAGGGGAAAGCGCGGGCGGCACAAGCACCCGGCCGCCCGTGGGGGCGGGGGGAGGCTGGGGGTGGGGCCGCGCGGTTCCCCCCACTTGCTGCACTCGAAGACGGGGCTGGGCGGCCGGCTCACAGCCCATCTGGGAGCAGCATGGGCGGCAGCAGCTGTGCCTCCGGCACGCGAGCGCCCGCCTGCCCACCAGCCCATGGGGGCGGGTTGGGGAGGGGGCGCACGGTATGCCGGCAGGCTCGCGGGGGCGCCCCTTGGGGGGCCGGCCCCTGGTGCGCCATGCCACCTGCCCCAATGGGCGAGACGGGGCTGGCTAGCCCGTCCCGCCCAAGCCTGGCCAGCGCCCCCTCCATTTTGGCGCCCTAGGCAATTGCCTAGTTTGCCTAAATGGATGTGCCGGCCCTGCCTGGGTGTATAATATGACAAGTAGGCAATGAAAGACTTAATCCACAATGTGGCAGCTAGATTGATGACTGGGAGTGGCCCCATCTCTGCTACAGTGCGATGGGCTGTTGTGTTGAGAAGTGCTTGGAAGAGCAGTTCAAGAGAATTTCTCTGTGCATTTTATTTCTTAAAATGGTGATAAATTAGACACTCCCGAAAGGTAACACACTATCAGAATTATTTTCTTTTTAATATAAAACAGCAAATGTTTTAAAACAGGTTTATTTTCATCTCCTTCCTCTCCCCTTCCCCTTGCCCGCAACCAATAAACATTAGGAAGGCAAGGCTGTTTACATTTTAATAAAATTAAGTTACTTGGTGCCACTTTCTATTACAGTCTTTATTGGGAAGTGGAGTAAAATTGCACACAGGGGAGTCATAAAAAGAGGGGGGTTGAAATCACCGTGAACAAAAGTATAGATTCTGAGATTTATTTCTTTAAAATGGATCATGGGGAAGATAGATATCTCCTCCTCCGAAGAGAGGTCTGGGTTTCTTCCCGCTTTCGATTGGTGCTGGTAAAATTTGAAAACTTTTAGAGAGCAAAAGAGACCCATAGAGTCAGATGTGTCAAAAGGGAGGCAATTGTCCATATTCAGTTCAAATGGTGCATCTTCCATGGGAAAAGGAGCCAGCATTTAGAGACATAGACCCACATTGATCACCCAAAGTACTAAGGTAGAAATGTGCTTCCCCCCCCCTTTTTTTGCCTGCTATCCACTGACATCACGGGAACAACAGGTTCATCTGCTGCCTGCTTTCAATTTTTAAAATGGAAGACAAGTTTCTTAGGCCAGTGCCAAGGCGCACCATGAGTCTTGGCGAAGAGGAACGCTTAGTCCCGACTGCTGGGTCATGGTGGCCGCAGAGAAGGCGTAGTCCTCTGGCTCGTACTTGAACTGGGTGTGGCTGTCAGCCAGCGCGTCTTCAGATGGGCTCGGACCCTGCGAGGATTTGCAACAAAGAAATGAATGGGCTTGCTGTCCCCATTACAGGTGAAATTTTTCGATCGCATTGGTTGCTTTAACCCCTACCGTAAAGACTAAGGTGTTTTAACACGGGTCAGACTTCCAGTCTTCCTGATCTCTGCAGCTCCTGGCTGTATACAAAAAGAATGGGAAACCTGTAGCCCTCCAGAAATTGTTGGACTACATCTCCCATCATCCCTGAGCAGTGCCCATTGTTGGCTTGGGATGATGGGAATTGGAGTACAACAACATCCAGTGAGCCACAGGTTCCCCATCCCCGACACACACCCTTCTTTATGCCTCTCTGCTTCTAGTTTCCCTTTCAGTGTTTCTCAAACTTGGGTCCCCAGCTGTAGTTGGACTACATCTCCCACCATCCCTAGCTAGCAGGACGAGTAGTCGGGGATGATGGGAGTTGTAGTTCAACAGCTGGGGGGAAACACTAAACTCTCGTATTCCTTCTTTAGGTCTCCCACTCATTCTTCTGCAGGACTCATCTCCATTCCCATAATTCCTTTGGTCTACTGCCAACTTTGGCTCCCCCTTTCATAGACCTCCGTTTTTAATACGGGCCTTTATTTCTGCTCTGGCCTGCCGTACTCTTAAGACAACGTCTGGTTTCTAGCTGGCCCAGGAGGCTTTGAAATTACAACAGCTTGTCCAATCCCTGCTGGAGGAGTCCATCATTAACACCTCCACCAGCAGCACGAAATCCATGAGCATGCTACATATCATATTGTCAAGATGTGCTGCAGTTCCCATCATCCATTTACCTGGGAAGCTGCCACGATCGACTGCCCTGGATATTGCGATGTTACAGAGGGTTCCGTTTTTAAAGTGACGGTGCTTTCAGAATTTGTGATGGAGGAAGGGGAATTGGTGGTTGAATTGGTGGACCCTGCAAGATAAAACAGTTTAAAGAATTCATACGTTAATGGAAGTGTGAATCAGAAGCAGATTGCATTATTATTGCTAGTTATAAGCCATATGATTTATTCATGTTTCAGTCTCCTTCAAACCTCTGACATCTGTGCAAGGCCTCTGAGACCAAACATTTGCTTCTTTCTCAGGGGCGAGGAACCGTCAGGTCCAGGGGCTGAATGTGGCCCTTGAGGGCTATCTATTTGGCCCTTGGGACCCTCCCTAGACCCTACCCCACCCCATAATTCTCACTGGCTCACCTCTGCATGTTACTTGAGTACTTTTATGGCTTTTGCTTTGTGGATGAAGGATGAAGAGGGAGGGAGGCAAATCTATGACTTCTGTATTGCTAGAATCTAGCCTACTGTACAAAGGCAACAATCACATCCATTGCTTTCCCTGCTTTTGCCTCTGGCCCCAGCCATCACTGCATGTGGCCCCCAGAAAGTTCTTGCAATGGAATGCAGCCCTCAGATTGGAATAGGTTCCCTACCTGTTGTTTAATCCCATTACTAATAGCAAACTGGTGCTGGAGGAGACTCTTGAGAGTCCCATGGACTGCAAGAAGATCAAACCTATCCATTCTCAAAGAAATCGGCCCTGAGTGCTCACTAGAAGGACAGATCCTGAAGTTGAGGCTCCAGTACTTTGGCCACCTCATGAGAAGAGAAGACGCCCTAGAAAAGACCCTGATGTTGGGAAAGATGGAGGGCACAAGGAGAAGGGGACGACAGGGGATGAGATGGTTGGACAGTGTTCTCGAAGCTACTAACATGAGTTTGGCCAAACTGCGAGAGGCAGTGAAGGATAGGCGTGCCTGGCATGCTCTGGTCCATGGGGTCACGAAGAGTCGGACACGACTGAACGACTGAACAACAACAACAATAGCAAACTCAACCCACTGAGTGCCAATCCTTTCACAGCCCAAACAATACTGTCCACACACAAGAGGAGCAGTCTTAAGGGACCCCCAAGGTTTGCACAAATAGAAAATACTTTAGAAAAAATATCTTAATGGGGACAACCACCCCAAATAGCCAAACAAGAACTAAGCATTTTAATTTTATCATTTATAATTTAATCTTAATTTTTATAATTGCCATCCTTCAAGCTCACCCTTTCCCTTGCTTTAACTCTTATCCTTTGTTACCGCAGAGGGACTAACTAGTCGGCCAGCAGAACCATAAGAAATAATTCTTTCTGGGTTGCATCTCTTCGGACTGTGGGTTTGGCTGGGGTTGGATGTGTGCGGGGTGAAGGTTAAACACACAGGGAGAAACCTTGGTTGAACTGTAGATCACACACAGAGAGAAAGATGAACTCTCAGTGAGAACACATGGGGTGGATCTACACACAGGGGGACGCTATAAATAAGTCAGAAATTAAATCGTTATAAGAAAAAAACAACACTATGAAAAAACACAAATAATTTTTTTTTGCTCTCCAGCACCATCTGGTGTTGCATCTTTATAATGCATTCAAAACACTGGTTGTTTTGGGGGGGGGGGGGGTTGGGAGGGGTTACTAATGTAGCTGACTCCACAGTGTGTGTGAACTGTGTGAACACTTCATGAATTCTGCTTCACAATGGTAGAAAAAGTCGACATTGAAGGATCAAATCATGCAGTTGCTGCCTTCCTTTCTTTAATTTTGCAGTGTAGAAAGTTGGATCGTAAGCTCTTTGGAGCAGGACAGCCATGCATGCACCAGGACAGCGTTTCTTTTATATTTACTATTATTATTGATACCTGTTGAGGATTTTCCTTTGGTGATATTTTTAGGTTTCCTCTTCCTCGTCTGGATGCTTTCTTTTTTCATTGCCAGAGGTCTGGGTACCTTGACATCAAAAAGAGGAAGAATCGTCAGTCCTGGCTTTGACTTGCCTTTCTGCAGAGCACTCCAGTATTCGCTTTATAGTCACTGTATCTGCGCAATGCACATAGTGTCCTTGTCCTTCAAAGGGGTTCATTTTTCTCATTGGCAGTCCTTGGGCTAGTAGATGCATGAGGCAGAGTATTTGGAGAACCTTACCACACACACACACACACACACACACACACACACACACACACACATTTCCTCCAGTTTCCTTCCTACACTACTGGATTAGAAGAATATAGCCGTGGCTGAAGAGTACAGTGTTTTTACTTCTTGAACAAGGATAGTCTTCTGTGTCTGGGACAGGTGAAACCTAGGTCCGCATTTTTGAAAAACACAAAGCACACTGGCACAGGTTCTGGCCCGGCGGCAGATTCCACTTCTGAACTCAAATCAAAATGCTGTTCTTGGTGCATAAAGCCTTGGACAGCTTAGGGCCCTGATTCCTTATAGACTGCCTTATCTCATAAGTACCGGTACTGACCCAGACCCTAAAATAGTTGTCTGAAGCCTTTTCTCTCAGTGCACTCTCCAAGAAAAGTTTGGAGGAGAGCAATGAGAGAACAGGCCTTTTCAGTGGTAGCCCCTCAGTTGCAAAGCACTTTCCCAAGGAATAATAGTAGTAGTAGTAGTAGTAGTAATAATAATAATAATAATAATAATAATAATAATAATAATAATAATAATAATAATAATTTATTTATACCCCACCCATCTGGCTGGGTTTCCCCAGCCACTCTGGGCGGCTTCCAATAAAATATTAAAATACAATAGTCTGTCACACATTAAAAGCTTCCCTAAACAGGGCTGCCTTCATGTGCAAATACACGTCTCTTTCTCAGGTATTTGGGAACTGATTGAGACTACTGTATAGTGCTGCCTTTATGGCAGTATTTGTCCATCCTGTTGTTGGGTAGAAGGTTTTTGGGACTGATTCTTTTGTGAATTGACTTTTAGAGTCATTGTTTTTAAATACATGCGGGCCACTCTCAATTTCGGCACCGGAAGGAGACGGGCAGGGGCAGGTGGGCTTAATGCGCTCTGCCAATGCATGCATGCAGAAGAAGAAGAGGAGTTTGGATTTGATATCCCACTTTATCACTACCCGAAGGAGTCTCAAAGCGGCTAACATCCTCCTTTCCCTTCCTCCCCCACAACAAACACACTGTGAGATGAGTGGGGCTGAGAGACTTCAAAGAAGTGTGACTATCCCAAGGTCACCCAGCAGCTGCATGTGGAGGAGCGGAGACGCGAACCCAGTTCACCAGATTATGAATCTACCACTCTTATCCACTACACCACACTGGCAGTGACCTGGAACGTAACTCCAGCGTAAATTGAGGTGTGTGTGCCTATATTTATTTCTGTATATTGTACTTGTTTCTGCATTTATTATTTCTTTGGGGCTTTGTGTTTGAAGAGACACATGCACAGAATACAAGGCTAACAAATACAAGCTCCTTACCCCATGCAGTTTCATGTATAATCCACACGCGTTGCAGACCGGCTCCCCTTCTGCATTCCGCCTCCAGAGCGTAGTGTTGGTTGTATGGCAGTTAGTGCAGCAGAGACCGGCGCGTCTAGATGAGGACTGAAAAGGAAGAAATATATATGTGTGGGGTGGTGCTGCAGCGATGCTGCATTCGCATCAGGCAGGAAATGATCAAATCTGAGAAAAAGCCCATTTCCTAGAAGATGAGGGGTTGATGTGACATCAAATATAAACATGTCTAATTGCCTTTTAAACCCATCCAGGATGGTGGTCACCGCTACATTTCGGGGGAATGAATTCCACAGCTTAGAACTATGTACTGGGTAGAGAAGGTAACTGAATATTAATGGGAAACTATGTATTTTTAATTAAATTTGTAAACTTTTGAAATATACAGGGTGAGTCTTTTAAAAGAGGCCCCGTGGAACATGTGTACTCTGTATCCATGGGGCCTCTTTTAAAGGACTCACCCTGTATATATATGTACACACACAGTGAGGGACGGGGGGGGGGGGAGGGAGAGAGAGAGAGAGAGAGAGAGAGAGAGAGAGAGAGAGAGAGAGAGAGAGAAATAACCTAGTGGCCTTCCTCATAGGATGGTTGTGTAAACAAGCAGAATAACAGAATAATAATAAAAAAATTACAATGCAAGAACTGAGAATGCTAAGGATGAGCTGAATCTCCTACCATTACTGCCCAAGGCAATTCTCACCAGCCCCCTGGTGTCTTCTTCGAGGTATGTTCATACATGTGCCCATGTTCATGAAGAAAATTAAGAGGTTCTCTTAATTGCAACCCCTTCACTTTTAAGGGCTTCAGACGAGAAAGTTTTACGAGTTAGAATAATGGAGCCCAACTTGTTCCACTGCTATGTCTCTGACCGAAAGAGAGAAACATATTTTGACTGCTACACGCAATCAGCAGTTCCATGTGAAATTTGCGTTGATTTGCTGCACAGATGCCAGCGTGAGAATCATACCATTGGATTTGTGCCTGGTGAAAACAAGTACTCCTCCTTTCACATGAAAAGTTAGCCTGCTGTCTCTCTCTCTGTGTGTGTATAGAAGTGTTTTAAAAATATCCAGGAAGCTTTGGTGGAAACCAAGACAATCAAGGGTCTGGAAACTGAGCCTTATGAGGAATGGTTGAGGGACTTGAGTATGTTTAGCCTGGAGAAGAGGCGACAGAGAGGAGATATGATAGCCATCTGTGAATATCCAAAGGGCTGTCACATGGAGGATGGAGCAAGCCTGTTTTCTCCTGCTCTGGAGGGTAGGACCCCAGTCAATGGATTCAAGTTGCAAGAAAGGAGATTCCAACTAAACACCGGGGGGGGGGGACTTTCTGATGGTAAAAACTGTTTGACAGTGGAACAGATGGTCTCCTTTGGAGGTTGTGGACTCTCCTTCCTTGGAGGCTTTTAAGCAGAGGTTGGATGGTCGTATGCCATGGATGCTTTAGCCGAGATTCCTGCATTGCAGGGGTTTGGACTAGATGACCCTCGGGGTCCCTTCCAACTCTACAATTCTATTATTCTGTGATGAGGGAAGGCTCTCTAACCCTCCACCCCAAACTGGCAGCTTGATATCGTGTAGTCCTGCAGCAGATACATCTTGTGTAATAGCATGCTCTCACTTTAGGTGCTTCAATAATATTTCACTGCCTTAAAGTATCATTTCTTTGTGAGCATCACCCCATTGCCTTGGAAATTACCCACAATGCAAATAACTGCATATCTGTTTGTTTTGCTATTAAAAATTTGGTCCCCACAAATGATGAATTAAGTGAAGGGGAGCAGGAATCAGAACGAGATGTATTGCAAAGACCACAGTGGTGACTGGCATTTCAGGAAGACATAGTGGGTGACACATTTTAGCATTCTCATTGGCTCCCAGTACGTTTCCGAGCACAATTCAAAGTGTTGGTGCTGACCTTTAAAGCCCTAAATTGGCCTCAGTCCAGTATACCTGAAGGAGCGTCTCTCCACCCCCATTGTTCTGCCTGGACACTGAGGTCCAGTGCCGAGGGCCTTCTGGCGGTTCCCTCACTACGAGAAGCCAAGTTACAGGGAACCAGGCAGAGGGCCTTCTTGGTAGTGGCACCCGCCCTGTGAAACACCCTCCCACCAGATGTCAAAGAGAAAAACAACTACCAGACTTTTAGAAGACATCTGAAGGCAGCCCTGTTTAGGGAAGCTTTTAATTTTTAATAGATTATTGTATTTTAATATTCTGTTGGAAGCTGCCCAGAGTGGCTGGGGAAACCCAGCCAGATGGGCGGGGTATAAATAATAAATTTATTATTATTATTATTATTATTATTATTATTATTATTATTATTATTATTATGGTTGTGAAGTTCCTGAATGCTCACCCACATTTCTAGGCACAGGTTTGGGCTTTCCAGGTCCAGGCCTGAGTGTTTTGTGTTTGTTTTCTCCCACTGCTTTATATAATAATATATAGTATGGGGTCATTCCTCCTCCTCTGCCAGATCACAGCAATGATGGCCAACACTACAGACCTCAACTGAATTATTGGTTAAACACTGTGATCAAGATAATGAAAAAAGTGTCAACAGATCACAATATTGTTAATTAAAGTAAAATCAACTAGGACTGTAATGATTGCTGTGATACTGTTTGGTCAAACAGTGGCATGGCTTCCCCCCCCCCCAAAAAAAAACCCTTAAGGAATGTCATTTCTTAGAAGAAGAGAAGAAGAAGAGTTTGGATTTGATATCCCGCTTTTCACTACCCGAAGGAGTCTCAAAGCGGCTCACATTCTCCTTTCCCTTCCTCCCCCACAACAAACACTCTGTGAGGTGAGTGGGGCTGAGAGACTTCAGAGAAGTGTGACTAGCCCAAGGTCACCCAGCAGCTGCATGTGGAGGAGCAGAGGCACGAACCAGGTTCACCAGATTACGAGTCTACCGCTCTTAAACACTACACCACACTGGCTTTCTTAAGGGTTTCCTATCAGCTCTCAGCCCCCTTATCAAACCACAGCTCCTAGGATTCTTTGGGGGGAAGCCATGATTGTTTAAAGGCATATAAGAGTGATTGAAACATATGGTGTGACTGTGACCATAACAGATGAGCCCTGTAGGAAAAGGACTACTCTTCCAGAAGAGAAACAAATTCTCTCCAGCATTTGGCATTAGTGGTAAAAGACTAAGGTCTATTTTGGTTGTCAGGGAGGGAGGCACACCACATTTGTTGCAAAAGCTCCAGCATTATTCTTACTGTGCTTTTTTAAAAAGAGAGAGTGAATTCCTCCCCCCTCTTCCTATTCCACTCTGCCTTTGCAGAGCTTTGACCTTGGCTAGGAAGTTGTTGACTTCAACATTGCGCCCCGATGTGTTTGTTTATACAAAACCAGACCGAGCCCTTAAAACAGAAAGTCCATCCCAGACTGCGTTTGGCAGCCAAATGCAGCTGATAAGCTTTTGGTATCGTGGACTTTGTAATGTGTTTCATTCAAAGCACGCAGGAAAGGTTCATACGCAGCCTCAGCTACAAAGCCAAGAACCAAGATGGATAGTCGCACTCAGAGTCATTGTAGCTCAAACGACACACGATACTCAGCTGAACAATTATTTTCTCCAATTCTTTATATGGTTGACTCTACACACACACACACACACACACACACACACACACACACACACGTGTTTGTGTGAAAGGGAGCTCAACTGTTTTGTACTCTGGTGTACACTCGCTGAATGTTACGTGTGAATAAATGCGCCAGTGTGCAGCTCAACAATTTGTGTGCACAAATTGTACATCTGTTGATCATACTGTGTGAGCACCCAAGGAACAGCCACGGGTCCATGCCTCACGTTGGGCAAAAGATGCCTGCATTGCAGGGGGTTGGACTAGATGATTCTCATGGTCCCTTCCTATGATTCTGAAGGAAAGAGATGGACAACTCTCCCCTCTGGCTAACCTTCTCCAGGCACTTTAGTTCTTAGTCAAACTCTGATTCCAGATGCATGCTTGGTTAGGAGAGGGGGCTAAGGGGAGGTTAACCAGCAATATTAGGAAAGAGCTTATCTTCATGTCCAACTACTCTATTCCGAACTTAAAAATGGAAAGTGTAATGCTGGTGGTCAACAAAAGAGGTTCAAAGACTTTCTCAAGGCAAATCTAAAAAAATGTAGTATAAACATGGACAACTGGGAAACACTGGCCTGCGAGCGCTCCAATTGGAGAACAGCCTTTACAAAAGGTGCCATGGGCTTTGAAGACACTCGAACTCAGGGTGCAAGGGAGAAATGTGCTAAGAGGAAGGCACACTTGGCAAACCCTCACCATGATCAACTCCTGCCTGGAAACCTATGTCCCCACTGTGGAAGAATGTGTGGATCCAGAACTGGCCTCCACAGTCACTTACGGACTCACTGTTAAAAGCATGTTTATGGAAGACAATCTTACTCAGCTACGAGTATAGAAGAAGAAGAAGAAGAAGAAGAAGAAGAAGAAGAAGAAGAAGAAGAAGAAGAAGAAGAAGAAGAAGAAGAAGAAGAAGAAGAAGAAGAAGCAGCAATACTAGGAATGGGCTTATCTTCATGTGCATGCACCATTGAGATTAAAATTAGACACTTTGCCCACAATCTCCCGCTTTCTAACTCTGATTAAGGCAGATTCCAGGTGCACACTGACCAGCTGCCATCGTGTATTTTCCTCTCCCTTTCCAATACTACGTTTAGGGCTTGAATAGTTTTAATCCAGCAAAGACAGATGAAGGTCATGGGAAATACCTTTGGAATCCCAAGGACAAGTCAACATTTCTGCTGCCAGGGATGTAAGATATATTCTCTAAACAACTGAAGGGGGAGGGAAGAATGTTATACTTTAAAGCTCGGTGAGTAACAGTGGAAGGGAAAGACGCATTGGGTTGCATCCAATGCTATTCCTGCTCAGAGTAGACCCATTGAAATTAATGAACGTGACTAACTTAGGGTCATTCCTTTCAGTGGGTCTACTCCAAGTTAGCTGGAGTCCAGCCACGGAGTATAAAATTAGATGAAGTGTGAAGTTGCTAAATGTAAACACAGGCAGTCTTGACTCCAACCATGAGGCGCCAGAGTTTCGCAGACTGGATCTGGGGAATGGCTGTGCAATTTGAAAGCTTGGGCTTCCTTTATGAAACCTAAAATTGAAACCCCCAACCTGAAAAGCAGGCAAAAAGAGAGAGAGAGAGCTGGGGGAGGAGAATAACAGCCACAATGGTTTTAAAGCCTGTATTTGGATGTATTTGAAATTAAAGTGCAAGCAGATAAAGTCATATATATATTAAGAACATTTTGCAAAAGGTTCCATAGAAGTTTCTACACTGAATGCTGACTTTCTTGCTGAAGAGAGTCTGACCCTGTAGGCATCCTCAGATGTGCCTCAGTGGCAGAAGGCAAAGATCTGGCAGAGGGATCCACTAGGGGTGTGTGTATATAGTTCAGGCTGCTGCAGTTCTCACTCAGGTCCGCACATGCAAATGAGGGATTGAAAGTGACGTTCAGGGATTGGGTAACTACAGAAAGTTGTTACTGTTGCTTGTAGCTGAGTTCTATATAAGCAGGCTGCTGAGCCCTTCAGATCAGTACTGTTCCAGCCTGAGAATAAACAGAGCTGCTTGAAGAATCACTGTGTCGTTTGCTATGTCCACCCACTATTTAATACTCTGGTTAAGTATTTAATTGGTTCCGGAGGTCCGTTCTTAACCTGAAGCACCACTTTAGCTAATGGGGCCTCCCACTGCTGTTGCGCCGCCAGAGCGCGATTTCTGTTCTTATCCTGAAGCAAAGTTCTTAACCTGAAGCATTATTTCTGGGTTAGCGGGGTCTGTAACCTGAAGCGTACTTAACCTGAAGCATATGTAACCCGAGGTACCACTGTACATTCAAGAACATTCTGGCAGTCAGTGGAGCAACCTCAACTCAAACAGCTCAGAACCACAATAACTCAAGGTCCACCTCTGTCTCTCCATATGAACCGACCCAGACCCTGCAATCACCATCCGAGGCCCTTCTTTGTGTGCCTCCTCCACAAGAGGTCCAGAGGGTGGCAACACAAGCCGGGGCCTTTTCTGCAGTGGCTCCCTGTTTGTGGAATGCTCTCCCCAGGGACGTTTGCCTGGCACCTTCATTGTGCATCTTTAAGTACCAGGCAAAAACATACCTCTTCAATCAGGCCTTTGGTTGGTTAGCCTTCTCTTTCCTTTTAAATGTGTTTGTGGAAGAGGGTGTTATGGGTTTGTTTTGTTCTTGCTTTCATTATGCCTTTTCTGTTTTTAGCTTGTATTTTTATGCTGTGTACCAGCACGAGATCTAGGGATGGCGGGTGATATACTAATTTAATAAATAATAATAGGTGCTACAACGTTGGCAGTAGCCAACACCCAACAGCAAACAGGCTGCAGAATTCTGCACCAGTCATGGCTTCTAAACCAGCCAAGAGAGCAGCCTTATCTTCAAGATTACCAGTGATTGAATCACCGTAGACCAGCTAAGCTGATCTAGGAAAGATTGCAGCTGACTCACAAACCAAAGCTGGTCAAAAACATACCTAGCCACCAAAGTAACCTGAGCCTTAAGCAAAAAGCTGGGTCCAACAGAACCCACAGACTATATTTGCTGCTTCATAGAGAATGCAACCCTATCTAAAACTGACAACTCACTCACCTCCAAGATACAGGAGCCACCCAGCCACAATGCTTCCAGATTCTCTGGATGTAAACTCAAGCTTATTAAACTGGATTAGACAGATTCCTGGTGGATAAGGCTACTCACCAGGATGGCTTTGTGCCTTCAGTACAGGTGGCAGTAAGCCTCTGAATACCAGTTGTTGGAAATCACAAGTGTGGAGAGGAGTCTTGCACCCTGGGGTCTTGCTTGTGGGCTTCCCATAGGCACCTCATTGGTCGCTATGCTGGACTAAATGGGCCTTGGGCCTGATCCAGGGGGGTTCTGGTAGGCAACTTTCCTTGTGCAGGAAGAGAGAACAGCCCCAAGGTCTCTGCATCGGCACCTACTCAGTTTGCAAAGAGCTTCAGAATATAAGCAGTCGCCTGCTGGATCAGACCCATGGTGTGTGTGTGTGTGGGTAGGACACATACACACATGCACACACACACACAGAGAGAGAGAGACAGAGAGAGAGAGAGACCAGCACCCTATTTTAACTAGTATCATGCCAGATACTTCCAGGAAGCCCATTAACCAGAACAGGAAAGCACAGCAACTGGTAAGTAGATTTTACTAACTCTGAAAATGGAGGTTCTAATCTGCCTATTAGGTTAGAAGCAAAAGAGGGATGCAAGTGCTCTGTGGAAATCAGTCTGCTCACTCAAAATGACAACACTATGCATTCCAGACCACAGTATTATAGCTGAGTTGGTAGAACATGAGACTTTTAATCTCAGGGTTGTGGGTTCGAGTCCCCCATTGGGCAAAAGATTCCTGCATTGGACTAGATGACCCCCGTGATCTCTCCCAAGTCTACAATTTCTATGATTCTATGATTTATTCATTTCTATATCGAAAATTCCTCCCTCCCTCTTTCCTCCCATGCAATGTGCAGAACCTCTACTAAACAATGTAAGGAATAAAATCCAGCGGAAATGCAGAAATGGGTTGGGTCATCTGACAAGAAGCTGATAAAAACTGTAAATTGTTTTCATAAGGCGGCTTGCTGAAATAATCAAAAATTAAGTTGGCTTATGAAGCTCATTGCAGGCGATGCCAACTTGATTTCACTGGAAAGAGAATTCTATACCCCTGGTACATCTGCAAGTAGAGAGAATGTGGATTTCAGACCCAAATGTGGCCCCGAGGCATTTCAATCTGAAACCGTAGAAATCTGTCCAGACCTCACACCTTTTCCAGGCCCTTCATCTGTGACCAGACCTCTGGCTCACCTGGATGGAGAGTGGCCCCTGAATGGTTGCTCATGACTGAGTGTGGCCCCTGGCCAGAAAAATGTCCCCTCCCCTGACACCTAAGACCCCCCAGAAGCAGTAAACACAAGAGGCGATCCAATATTAAAGACCAGACAAGGTGGGTATGGGTGTGTAAAACAGAAGCCAACTGAGGGTTAGCCAGACTTACCAGCCTTTTCTGGGGCTTGATGAGAGGCCGGTTAATGCCATTCATTTTGTGATATAGACCACAGGCGTTGCACAGGTAGTGCCCCGTCCCATCTTTCCTCCAAAGTGGAGTGGACATCGCTCCACAGTTAACACATTCTCTGCCATCTCCGGGGAATTCCTCCAAGAACTCTGGAAGTGAAACGAAAGGCGAGACACATTTCATTAGGCATTCAGGTGGAGACCCAGTCCCTTCTTAGCATCGAGACAAGAGACACTGTAGCACATCTCAGAAATGGTAAATCTCCTACCTTGAAGTACAATAAGTCTTCCCTGGACTTCCAGGGAAGAAATTCCCAAGGTTTTTACTTTCCTATTTGATGACAAAACAGCAGCAAGATGGTAAATGATAATGGGGTGAAACTTGCTGAGCTGATGGCGAGACCAAGGAGAGGAAGCGGTGCAGAAAGTTGGATAAAGTTTAAAAGTTATTGGAAAATGTAGTATAATTTTTAATTTTTATGTTTCCTAGGGAAGTAGATATAGGTTATCAGTATAAGAAGGCATAGGTGAAATGTTAATTTAAATGTTTTAAATAAATAAAAATGGAAAAGTGGTAATGATTGAGCGAATAGTAATGGCTAACTTGTTAAAATAAGAAACTGCAAATGAAGATTAGAAATGAAATTCAGAAGGAGGGACAAGGGGAAGCCACCCAAAGATGTTAATGGAAAATGTTAGGATAGTATAAGATTTATTTGTGCATTGTTTGTCTTTTGTATGTGTGTTTTTGTTTATCTTATAAAATGAATAAATATTATTTTTTTAAAAAAATGAAGTACAGTAAGTCATCATGGAATGGGAACGATGGCATCAGAAAGCCTATAGGCTAGGTTTTGAATCTTCTTACAGAAGCTCCCTCCAGACATCATTTCCATTGAATTCATCACTATTTGTGCTCATGATGGGGCAGGACAGTCACAAGAGATCCCACTGTCAATACTGCTTGCACCTTCAATTTTGCGTGCTGTTGCCTCATTGCTTCACATCCAGTTGGTGCATATCCCCTTAACTTCCTGTTGAAATCCCACAGGATCCATACCACAAATAATCTGGTTTATTTTTGTCCCGCTTTTGGTACGCCATAGCCTCTTGGGGCAGCAGTAAAATGGTGGATTGGGGAACCAGGCAGAGGGACTTCTCGGTAGTGGCACCCACCCTGTGGAATGCCCTCCCATCAGATGTCAAGGAAATAAACAACTACCTGGCATTTAGAAGACATCTGAAGGCAGCCCTGTTTAGGGAGGTTTTTAATGTTTGATGTTTTATCGTGCTTTTAATTCTGTTGGGAGCTGGCCAGAATGGCTAGGGAAACCCAGCCAGATGGGCGGGGTATAAATAATAAATTATTATTAATTATTATTATTCTTATAAGCGCTGCAACTGATGAACAGGAATAAATCCACCACTAACACCCTTTTATCATGTCAATAATGTTAAAGGATAAACCTCCCCCCCCCACCAACCTTCCCGAAGAGAAATCCATTGCATTCCCTGGGAGTGAAAGAAGGGCAAAGAATTTCAAGGAAGGATGAATCTCATAGAGGGCATTCCTTCCTGCTCTCCTCAAACACAGCCTCAGGGTTATTGTGTGCACAAACATTTGTAAGTCGGGTATAACACTGGACTAAGGGCAGGAAGCCCAATCAGTGTGACGTGACCAAGAGACAAGAAAATGACCACAATGTGCATATATTTAACACAAGGGACTGTGCTTGGGCCCTGAGAGAGAGAACCACCCTGGATAGGTTGTGTCTTCGCTGAGAGCCAAGAGGTTGAGAGATCTTGAAAAGAGAGGTGAGTTGGAAGGGGAAAGAGGCATGAGGTACCATCAGTACTCAAAACAAAACAAAACAAAAAAAATCCTTCCAGTAGCACCTTAGAGACCAACTAAGCTTGTTCTTGGTATGAGCTTTCGTGTGCATGCACACTTTTTCAGATACACTGAAATAGAAGTCACCAGACCCTTATATATAGTGAGAGAGTGAGGAGGGGTATTACTCAGTATATAGAACTTTAGCTGTGATTCCTGCATTGCATTCCTGGATTAGATGACTCTTTGTGTCCCTGCCAACTCTACAAGTCTACGATATGAGAAGTGAACACTTAAAACCAGTAGCTTCCACTTTTTATTTTTTTAGGTAAAAAAAAAAAAAAAGGAAAAGGAAAGGACCCCTGGACGGTTAAGCCCAGTCAAAGGAGACTATGGATTTGCGGTGCTCATCTCACTTTCAGGCCAAGGGAGCCAGCGTTTTTCCACAGATAGCTTTCTGGGTCATGTGGCCAGCATGACTAAACCGCTTAGCCAGAGCACATGGAAATACAGTTTACCTTCTGCCGCAGAGGTACCTATTTATCTACTTGCACTGGTATGCTTTTGAACTGCTAGGTTGGCAGAAGCTAGAACAGAGCAATGGGAGCTCACCCCTTCGTGCGGATTCGAACCGCCGACCTTCCGATCGGCAAGCCCAAGAGGCTCAGTGGTTTAGACCACAGCACCACCCACATCCCTATTGTATCATTGGTATCTTCTTCCAGATTGCATTTTGTCCCTGCAATCTGCAATGTGCTGTATGGATTGTTTTGGGATTATGGGTGTGGCTGTTGTAGTTTTAACTGAGTTTTTATATGCCTTCCAATGAGAGAAATAGAAACAAAATACTGTAGCTTGTTAGGATTTCACTGTTGATCATAAAGGTGAGGTGCATCTAGATTTTGCCCAAGGGGTTTAGGATCAGAACATTAAAAAGATCAAATTTCCAATACTTGTCTCTTTCTTATGTTTTTAAGAGGCAGCCATGTGTCTCCTGAACTAGACAAGTAGAAGCATGATTTACATCCCCTCCACTCAATCCACCCCCCCCTTTCAGTTAATTTCTTGTATTCTTTAATTAGTAATAAATGTATTGTCCATGAAGCAGCCATAACTAATAGCCACTGACATCGGCCGAGACTTGGAGGAGTGTATGGTTTCCATTTGCCCCCGGAAAAATCCTTGCTTTGTGCTGTTTGAATGGGCGAGATGAAGTGCGACCCAGCTTGGTTGTAAAAATAAATGATCGGGATGGTGTTATTGTAAGATGATAAAAGGGGAGGCGGAGGAGATCGGTAGACTTCCCTGATTTCAATCAAGCGGTGCTGCTTGCTGACTGGTGGCGACAGGCAGACTGGACAAGACCTGGTGGAATGTCTTTGGCTGATGGAGAAGGTTGGGGGATACTGAGCCCTGGGTATCAATCACACCGACAGCTCAGAGCTGACAAATGACAGACTCCGGGTAGAGAGGTTCGGAGTCAGTTTTACAGCATTACGCCGGCCAAATACTGACCTCGTGGTAGGCAAGGACTCGATAACTCTGCTCTGATGGAGGGTCAGAGCTAAGCCTGCAGGCACACACATTTGCCCTACGCTTTGCTTTTAGGGCTGCGGGTTTTAAACTGGTAGGTCAAGCCAGTGCTTTTCGTTGCTTAAAGGAGTCAGATCCATGTTAAATACCAGCAAAAGACTGGTTTGTCTTTAATTCCTTGCAGCAGATGCACAACACAGCCAAATCAGGCACAAGAGTTTTAATAGTAAGGGTCGACTTAGCTTGTCAGATGGGGGGGGCAGCAACCTATGGTGTGTAGCGAGTCAAGTCTACCCCTTCCTGGCTTAAACTCATTCTGGATTATTATTATTTTTTAATAGAAGTCTGCATGCTTAGAGAATGGCAACTAAGGGAAAGGGGGCATTGCAGTTTTCGGGCACTGCACCAAGAATGCCTTGCATGCACCTTAGCTACATAGGCTTGGATCATAAGAAAATATACAGTAATTTAGACGATGCTCTTGACCAAATAAAAGGTCAGATTCACAGCCGCAAACTGGTTTAACAGTCGTCAACTGGTTTACCACACCTATCAGCCAATCCCCCATTCCCACCACCCTTCTGAGTAATACCCTTCCCCACCCTCTCACTATATATATAAGGGTCTGGTGACTTCTTTTTCAGTGTATCTGAAGAAGTGTGCATGCACACAAAAACTCATACCAGTGACAAACTTGGTTGGTCTCTAAGGTGCTACTGGAAGGATTTTTTTTAAAAAAAATTAGATTCACAGCTGACCTCCACCAGCGCACTTTTGGAACTGAACACCACTGAAATGTATGAATCTGATGGTATAGGTACAACAGACACATTTTATACAGGAGAAGGATAAATTTAGGAAATAGACAGATATGGGCTGCATCCAGCTAGTGCTTAATCGTAGTGAACTGTGCAATCCTATGCACAGGCAGAAGCCAGTCCTGCTATGTTTAATTTACTCTCATCTAAAAGAGTGAACAAGGTTGTAGCCTTAAGTCATATAATAGCTAGAGCGGAGGCCACACGAAGAAGACCATGCATGTGGTGTTCTTATTGTCATTATTATTCAGTTATTCAGTTTCTTATCTACCCTTCACTACAAGGTCCCTGCAATTTAAAAGGTCCCTGCAATTTAAACTTGCTGCGCTGCCGCACAGTTGGAAGGGGTGCCGGCTGCTCGCGCCCACCATCTTGGGTTGACTGCGCATGTCCACCCAAGATAGCACCCTTAAAACTTGCCGCGTTCCTGTGGCGCCAATCGCGGGGGCAGAGCGCCGCCCCAAGTGTTACCCCCCCAGGGCGGTACCTGGGGCGGACTGCCTCCCGCCCCCTTGCTCCACCCCTGCACACCAAGGAAGCCAACCCATGCAGACTACCCAGAGGGGATGTCTATCATGCCAGTGGAGGCTGGTCCATTAGAGTGAATATGGCACTGCCCCACACCAACCTGAGTCTGCCCTCAGCCAGCCCCCACCTGCCTATCTTATATCTTTCATCCAATCCATAGGGTGGTAGTGCCTTTCAGCTTTCTCCTCCTCAGTCTCAGTGTTGCTCTGGGAGAGCTCAGCAGGGAGAAGGATGGGGTCCTGTTGCTGGTTCTGGCTCTCCGTCTATTCTTGGATCTTCCTGCCCTCTGCCCTACCAGTCGCCAATGGACTCCAGTCACCAATGCAAGTCACCCCACCCCAATACACACAAAAAACATACAAAGGAGCTACAAACATACTCCAGTGGTTGCTGGTGCAAGTCCCAACATGGGGAAGAAGAAGAATAGAAGAGTTTGGATTTGATATCCCGCTTTATCCCTACCGGAAGGAGTCTCAAAGCGGCTAACATTCTCCTTTCCCTCCCTCCCCCACAACAAACACTCTGTGGGGCTGAGAGACTTCAAAGAAGTGTGACTAGCCCAAGGTCACCCAGCAGCTGCATGTGGAGGAGCGGGGAAGCGAACCCGGTTCACCAGATTACGAGTCTACCGCTCTTAACCACTCTCACCACACTGGGGACTTTTTGCTCTCACATTAAATGAAGATGGACAGCTTGCCAGCAGCCAGGGGACTTCCAGTTCAAATCTGCTCCAGGGAATTCCTCTTCCCTTTCCACGTTGCAATCATCAAGTTGAAAAGTTGATGGCCAGGAATTGGGTGTCAAGTTACACCATATCCTATGCTCTGCCATGGTAAAGTTGTATAGGAGGCTTCTGACACAGGAGTGGCTTTTGATGTCTTGCCTTTCACTGAAGTCAAAGGGAGGGAAACGTCCCGTGCCAGAACTGGTGGTGTTGCCCAATGATAGGAGCATAACCATGTCCTAGAGGCATGTGTGAAGTGTATCACTCATCTTGCCGCATTGTAGCCATGGCACCAGAGGAGTTTCACTGGTGTAGCTGTGATGCCTGTAAAATGTATCTGGTGTTGCAGAAACATAGCCCCAAAACTCCAGTACAGGAATGCACCCTTAATCGATATAGAGAGAGGTTAAAAATAATTAAAAGGGTTTCTTCGGCTATGTCTGAAGTAAGAGGAAGAACAAGCAAGTGGTAGGTCCTCTGTATTGGGAACACGGAGAAATAATATTGGGTGAGAGAGCAACATTGAGACTCAGGAGGAGAAAGCTGACAATTTAAGAAGGGTGTTGACAAGCTGGAACGTGTGCAGAGGAGGGCAACCAAGATGATCAAGGGTCTGGAAACTAAGCCTTATGAGGAGCGCTTGAAGAAGCCGGGTATGTTTAGCCTGGGAAAGAGGAGACAGAGGAGATATGATAGCCATCTTCAAATACAGTATCTTAAGGGCTATCACATGGAAAATGGAGCAAGTCTGTTTTCTCATGCTCTGGAGGGTAGGACTCGAACCAGTGACTTCAAGTTGCAAGAAAGGAGATTCCAACTAAACATTCGGGGGGGGGGGACTTTCTGACAGTAAGAGCTGTTCAGCAGTGGAACAGACTCCAAAAAGAGGTGGTGGACTCTCCTTCCTTGGAGGTTTTCAAGCAAATGTTGGATGGCACCCTGTCATGGACACTAGTTTAGATCCCTGCCATTGCAGGGAGTTGGACTGGATGGCCCTCAGGGTCCCTTCAAACTCTAAGATTCTGTGATCTATTCTTATAAATGAAACATCAGGGACCACCTTTCCCCCCTCCATTCATTTTTAGTTACTGAAATAATGTTCAATTTATTCAGTATTCATACACTTTATATAAAGCTCCAGTGATAAACCTTTCAGACAATGAGCTCCCATTACTATACAATGAGTGGCCATTGTTGTAAAGAGGATCTATTTAAATGTCATTCAACAGGTAACTTCAAAGAAGAGCTGTTCCTATTTCTCTCACTAGAAGAAATGCCTCGTTTTTTTAAAATAGGTCACCTACTACCTACATGGTTTTGTTTTAGCCCTTTCATTTTTGATACAGCAGCTTAAAAATACACAGATCTGCTGCTCTGTTAAAGGGGTAGCTGCTCTGATACGTAGAGATATATTATATGTTAAAATCATCCCCAAACCAGGGAAACAACCAGAAAGCATTTGATTTTCAGGTAAATACTGTTGTGTGCACATGTGCCCATACCAGAGAATAGAATGCAGCCATCCTCAACTCATTCATGGGAAAGCTTTATTGAATACCACTACTGGCGTATAAGACTACTTTTTAATCCAGGAAAATCTTCTCAAAAGTCGGGGGTCGTCTTATACACTGGGTGGAGAATCTGTGGTCGAGGATATCTCAAACTCTACATTTTAACTGGAAAAGTTGGGGGTCGTCTTATACGCCCAGTCATCTTATATGCTGGAAAATATGGTAGTTTATTTCTAAGTAATACATGGACCAGGCTTCATATTTAGACAGTTAACTCTGGATTGCAATCAAGGGATATGTACTTCTCCAAGCCATTGTAAAGTTTTTTTAAAAAAAATGTATCAAGTTCACAAACTGTGTTGGTCTGCCATAGTCAAAACAAAATTTTAAAAATCCTTCCAGAGACTTAGAAACCAACTAAGTTTGTTCTTGGTATGAGCTTTCGTGTGCATGCACACTTCTTCATACCAAGAACAAACTTAGTTGGTCTCTAAGGTGCTACTGGAAGGAATTTTTGTATTTTTATTTTGTTTTGACCAAGGCTTAAACGCTTTATGAAAAATGAGTTGCCTCAATGCTAATTTATTTCATCGCTCCCTCCCAAGGATATTTACATGTATGCAAATTCAACTGATCCCTTCTACCATCAATCCCTGTGGATAAATTTTGCCTCACATACCAACAGCCCTGTCTTATTATATGTTTACTTCTGAACTTTCACTGAGCTCAGTAGGATTTACTTCATGGATAAGCAAACTAAGGCCCGGGGGCCGGATGCAGCCCAATCGCCTTCTCAATCTGGCCCTCGGACGGTCCAGGAATCAGTGTGTTTTTACATGAGTAGAATGTGTGCTTTGATTTAAAACACATCTCTGGGTTATTTGTGGGGCATAGGAATTCGTTCATTATTTTTTTCCAAAATATAGTCCGGCCAAAACAAGGTCTGAGGGACAGTGGACCGGCCCCCTGCTGCAAAAGTTTGCTGACCCCTACTTCCTGATTAAGGGTGCAATCCTAAATGCACTGGAATGTAGAACTGAAATAAGGATTTGCATTTTGAGTAAGTGCAGAGGACTGCACTGTCGAGAATGCTGATTCTAGTCACTGAACTAGAACAATGATACATAAACGGGGGGGGGGAATGTATTGATTTGATATGAGAATTATAAATATGCTTAACAGTTGATATGACTTTTAATCTAACCTAGCACCCCTATCCAAAGACAAGTCATTTCAAATATCTAAATAATTTAGTTGATCACTTGTTTGATGGGGTTAATCTGTTACAGCTCAACAATTTCTGTAACACAATAAAATAAAACCTCAGTAGAAGTATGGCTGTACAAAATGATCAGTAGACTGAAGTCTGTAACTTGGATTGCAAAACTGGTACTAACTTTTTCTATATAAGAGTTTAAAATATACAAATGTGATGTGGGGTTTGATGCCATCCACAATACGTCATATTCCAGGTAGTCACTCTGGAAAATCAACAGTCTTCAGTCATTTATTTCAACGGTCCTCCTCTAAGCATGATTTAGGAATACAATTCATACTTTCAATGACTCTGATCTCTGCAAGCTCAGAAAAGAGAATAAGCAAGTGAAAAACTGGTGGTTATGTTTGGAAGGAGTTCTTAATGACACGCTCCTTTGCAATTTAATATACTGATTTAAACAACTGAGAAAATTCCAAATGTGAGTAGCAGGAAGGGGAAAGACATGGCATTTTGATACTGATGGAAGTGTAAAGGGACCCAACTTTTTGTTATTGTTGTTACAATGTGAAAATTCCTTGCAGGTTGAAAATGTTGCATTTTTCCACTTTCACATCCAGAATTATTTCACACACCGCCCTGGACACTTCTGTTGAAGATCAGTTTAGAATTTAAGGAAATGGTGTACACAAATAGTACATAGAATTTCAGCCTACTAGCCCCACAGAATTAAGTAACACGTTCAACTCACTTCTTATGTGCTTATTCGAAAGTAAATTCCACTTTTAGGAAATTTGTGTTCAGGGATCTACTCCCAGATCACCTAGGCACAGGATTAACAGTCTTATTGTCTACTAAACACCCATATTATTATTATTTTGTAAATCCTAAACTGCAAGCCTGAACCTCCATACATTTTTGGGAGTGTAGATTAATACTGCAATAAATTAAACCTATTTCGAAGTAAAAAAAAAATCCAGTGGTTTAATTAGGGCTGCAGTCTTCTATCACTTACTTGAGAGTAAATCCCATTGAAGACAGTGGGATTTCTGAATAAAAATGCACAGGACCTGTCTAAACTACAGGTTGCAGCTCCTAAATATAGAAACAATGCCTTTTGGGAATCCAGCTATGCTAGGGAGACCTGGTTCGGTAATCCAGCTGCACTGAAAGGGCAGCGGCGAATTCACATCACAAAGAGCTCTTTGCTTGTTTCTTTTATTCGAATGCGAAAATATTCCCAGCGATGAAAAGTAGGAGAAAGGCAGTGTTTAGAATGGCCTTCTCCGGTGCGGGGGATGGGGGTGGGATTTGGGCCAAACAACCCCCCAAATCTTACTCCCGAAGCCTTTCCGTTCACTCTGGCGGTGGGACTCAAGGTTAAAGCACTTTTTCTCCTTTTAAGACTCGAGGACTAATTCTGCTTTGTTCTTAGGATAAAGATAAAGGGCGGAGAAAAGCAGAGACAGGGCCATCCAACCAAGATAACAAAAGATTAAGTCGTCTTTCAAAAGGACTCAAAAGAGACTTCGGAACATAAAACCCAAATGAAGGGACAGTTGCAGGAACCAGATCGAGGCGGGTTTTATTAGCCAAGCGCCTGCTTAAGAAAGTGCGCTTTATTGAGATTCTTTTCTGTTTCTGTTTTGTTTTGTTTTTTTGTAAGAAAAAAAGAAAAAGAAAAGCAGTGTGAACCCAAAGCGAAGCGAAGCGGCTTTGATGGTCCTGTGGCTGGGCGGTTTTGAGCGGGTGTTGATGGATGGTGCCACGGAGCACGTAGCCGGGGAGGGCGAGAGATTTGTTTGGGCGAAGGCGAATTAGGAGCCTTGGAGTCTGTTCAGATCTCAACTCATTTACCCCAATAAATTACTTTTAAAAGGCGAAACGGCTGTAAATCTGCTCACCTCATTTAAACACCAAACAGCGTCACCTCTGAAAGCTGCACAACATGGATATTGTGGAGGGAGGCAGATTACTCCGGGCGCCCCAAACCACCGCTGTTATTTCTGACTCCACGGGGAAAGTGTGAACCCCGTGGCTCTTTCATAGCGTATATGTGACTATAGAAAGGCTATTCACCAAGGCAGCTTTTGGAAGGGCGCAACAACGAAAAATCTTTTCCCTTCTGAAGTTTTGCAAGGAAGGGTTTGGGAAGAGAGAAAAGGGTTTGGGAAGCAACGAATCCCGGCAAAATCGAGGGCTAGTTGTGGAATAGAATGTAAGAATCCTCTGCCTGCTTAATTAGGAGTAAGCCTAACTGAATTCAGCGGATTTACAGTCAAGTACAGACCAGACTATGTGGCATCAAGTTACAGATATAAAAGTTATTGCATGTGTATTGGAGACTAGCCCTCATTTTCCTTCGGATTGTCAATCTTCCATTGTCAGTCGCCGTCCTTGTAACTTTAAGCATCAAACTTTGAGCCATAATCCAATCCAGTAGAAACACCCACCAATTTAAAACTGGAATTCAGAGCCCTGTTTTGAAATGATTCTTTTAAAGTGACAGATAAAATCTCAGGGAACTGGATTTTAAGTTAAATGTCCAAAGAACAGAAGATGGGAAGTTTTCAGCGCTGCAGATTAAAAATAGGACCTTCATGTGAAGAGGGCCACATCTTTCTATTTTTATGTTAACAGGTGACAGATAACAAGAAATGTTATCAGAAAGTCAAAATCCTCACCCAGCACCACGTTACTACAACTACTGTACAACCTTCCCAAAATATTCCCAGGAGAAATCTCAATTGCCTCCCAGCCCAATGGGACAATATGCTATTATCCTAAAATATGCTGCAATGGCATAGAAAATAGTTGATAGCATAGTGCTAGTCCCCATGCTAAATCAAGACTTCCCAATTCCATTCTGAAATTGAGGTAAAAATTCCCTACCGATGGTAATTGTGCAGTTGTTCATTCAAAAGAAATAGAGATGTGCACACTTTCACCCACCCACACAGACCCAATCCATGTGCAAAGCAAAGCAAGGCCAAAGTTTGATATAGATGAGCATTTGACCCCAGAATTCCTTCCCATTTGCGCTGCTCTTGATGGGGGTAAAGATCTAAGGGCAATATGCTGATGAGGCACAGCCGCTAGCATGGAACACTCCATCCCTAGTTCAGATCTCGAAGTCATGAACAGAAAACCAGACTTAGGCACAAGTGCCCTGCATGCAAATCAGCGCCAGCTTGCTTCCAAATGAACAGTGGCTTCAGGCTAGAGCAGTGGTGTGCAGTGAAATTTTTCACAGGGGAACAGTTAGGCCAGAGGCACCAGCTTGCAGGGGCGATGGGGTGGGGGAGTCACACGCGGCAGGCCTCTGATAAGATGCTGCAGCCCTCCTGCCTTCCATCCCAAAGCCAGAAAGGTGAAGGGAGAGCTCTTGGACCCTGTTGGAGCATCATGCCTCCCTCCCTGAGCCAGGCAGAATCTTCCAGGCTTTGGAAGGGGGAAGCCATGTTTTGATACTTTAATTTACCAGGAACATTTAGAGGGCTGGTCTAGTCCCCATAGTCCACTTGACTGCACACCACTGGGCTAGATCCTGCACTCTCAGTCTTGTGTCAACCCCATTGCTATCTGCATTCGTAGAAATGCTTCTGAAGTGCTATGAACATTGGATACAGTGTAGTGCAGGCATAGGCAACCTTCGGCTCTCCAGATGTTTTGGCCTACAACTCCCATGATCCCTAGCTAACAGGACCAGTGGTCAGGGATGGTGGGAATTGTAGTCTGAAACATCTGGAGAGCCGAAGGTTGCCTATGCCTGGTGTAGTGTGATACAATACAGAGCATTGCCATCAAAGCCTTTTCTCCCTCTTGGGGGCAGTTTCATACATTAACACACATACACCCCACATACTGTATAGAAAGGCACTTTGCCTAGGAAACAGCGTAACACCTGAACAGATGTAACGACATGGAGCAATTGCGCACTGAGCAAAATGCACATAGGTTTATGAATATATCGAAAGCTACTGCCAGCCAAAATATATCCAGCACACGAGCGCTTACTGAGAGACAAGCAGATGAATTCATTGCCTGGAACAATCTACGTTGCTCCTTCCCATATAGGGCTTGAAAATTATCCAAGTGTTTTTTTCTCAAGCTCCTTTGCATCTGAACACTAACCACAGTGATCAGGCACATATTCTAAACCGAAGGGTTCCCGTATATTGCCCGTCTGCAGCCACACCAAGGACAGAATTTGGCTTCCAAAGCCACGTCCCATGCACACAGAACCCCAGAAATAGTTCTTACCATTTCCAAGCCAAGGCAGCATTTGCTGGAGATTCTTGAATGTTAGGGTGTGGGGAGGATTTGTCTTGGCCAAAACTTTCATTCTTCCAATATGCCATGTTTGCTACATCTCATCCCTCTCTGCAGTGCCCCCATTTACAACACTACCTCTAGCAGATTATTCCATAAAGGGAGACTTATTATTTTTAAAATGAATGATGTAGTTATGTATGCACCCACATAAAACAGACAAAAAAATCCAGGACAAACTTTCAAGCCAATTTTAAACCAGTTAAAGAACACCAAGAGAGCCATCAATCTAGTTCAGCTTTCCAATTTCAACACTGTTGACTCAAATGCCTTCTTGCCTTGTGGTGGGCTTTCCAGATGAGTCAAGGGCAGCCAACATAGCCAATGTCACTCAGACACCTCTTGGAAGCTTCTTCTTCTTAAAAAAATCCACTTTTCACACACCTATAATTTCCAGCGGACCTTAGAGGAGAACCAATTACGAATCAACTAGATACTGGTTTCAGTACAGCCTTAAAGCACCCTTAGGCCATGGGTGGTGACTTTCTGCCCCTCTGGATGTTGCTGGACTCCAGCTCCCATCATCCCTCACCCTCTGGCCATGCTGGCTGGGGCTGATGGGAGTTTGAGTCCAAAAAGATCTAGAGGACCATAGTTTCCCCATCCCTGCCTTTGACTACATGTACTTTTTGACTCAAAGTGGATTTGCTGAATTTTCCAGGTTCTGGAACTGGGGTGGGTTTGCTTATGATAAATTAAGACGAGAGACAAACAGACATGTACTGAACACAGTGAGATACACTCAACAAAGAATGCCAGGTCAAACCATGGCTTAGTACAAACAAGCAAACATGCAGACTTCTGGAAATGAGATGGTGGCTGTTTTGATCTTCCAGTCATTCTGCTGCTACATCGAGAGAAACCATGGTTTGGCTTAGTTGCATGTTGCCCGAACCCAAGCTTGTGGTTTAACACTCCCAGACAAAACGTAAGGACAGATTTTGGTTACAGCTCATGGTTTATCAGAAGTGAGGTAAACCACAACCATGGGATTGGATGATGCACTAAGCCAAACCATGGCTTTACTCAGTGCAAGGGCAGAAGCAAAACAACTCTGGCTGACACTTTGGGAGCCTGTGTGTTTTCTCATTCGTGTTATTATGCCACCATTCAGATTCATGTTATTCAGCTTTTCTGTTCAGCCTCTCCATGGTCAGGAATCACAAGACAGAGAAACACTTCAGTCTCTCAGGACATGCTATACAAGATCTCAAAGTAGCTGTCTTATTACAAAGGAATTTCAGAAATAGACTGGAAAGAGAAGTTGCTGAATTGCAACATTACCAAACTTAAAACCATGGAGAGACCTGGTCTGAATAGAGACATTAGATTCTTGTCTCATTATACATGATATTTTTAGCCATCTCACCCCTTGCTTTTTCCTGTAAGACCAATTGCAGTCGTTAACAGTCGTCAACAGGTTTACCACACCTATCAGCCAACATGAGTCTGACCAAACTGCAGGAAGCAGTGGAAGACAGGAGTGCCTGGCGTGCTCTGGTCCATGGGGTCACGAAGAGTCGGACACAACTAAACGACTAAACAACAAATCAGCCAATCACCCATTCCCACTACCCTTCTGAGTAATACCCCTCCCCACCCTCTCACTATATATAAGAGTCTTGTGACTTCTGTCCAGTGTATCTGAAGAAGTGTGCATGCACACGAAAGCTCATACCAAGAACAAACTTAGTTGGTCTCTAAGGAGCTACTGGAAAGAAATTTTTTGTTTGTTTGTTTCGTCAACAACTGTTGTTTTAAATTACTTTCTTTTGACCCAAGTGCTCAGAAAAAACCTGCCAAAAATCTTTCTATAACTTCTACTTTTAGTTAAGTATCTTTACTTATTCACTTGATTTAGGGGCCCAGCTGTCCCCCTGGCCCCCTAGTTATACCCATGGGTCTCTTCCGACTCCACAATTCTAGTAGTGGGAGTTACGATACATACCAAATGTGGGTCTCCGGCCAGGCAAGCCCCCCTGTCGCGTCTGAAGGCTGTGCAAGACGCTGCTCTCAAAGTGCCCCGCAGTCCAAGATGGCGGCATCTCCGCAGAGCTGACGTAAGCCCCGGGATAAGGGCTGGAGTAGGACCCGTTGACCGAGCGCACCAGAGCATTGCCATACTGGTCGCGCCCCCCGGTGCCCAACAACAAGGGGCTCTGGTAGCCTGCCTCTCGTCCGGCACCGCTACCGCCAGGGGGGCTGTGGGAGTAGGAGAAGCCGGGCGGTGCGTGAGGGCTGCTGGCGTTGAAGTGCGAGGCCTCGGCGCTGGCCGGCTGCGCCCATCCTGGGTGGCTGCTCAGGGGGTGGCCCTGGTGGGCAGGTTCGCAGCTCTGCAGGTAAGGCAGGCTCTGGAGCATGGAAGGCATCCGGCTGGTGGGAACGTAGACGGCAGGGCTGGCTGGCGAGTGCAGGAAGTTGCTGGAGTCGTGGGAGTATGCCGATTGGCCAGGGTTGGGGGCAAGAGTTATGCTCTGGTACATTTTGTATCCTTCAAGGCAGGAGGAGCGCAGCTGGTGGGGCACAAATAAGGCAGTTGGACGGCAAGCGCCGGAGGTTTGACATGAAGAACTCGGCTAATCCTCCCACACCGGTACAACTGAAGCAGCTTTCAGGCACCTGGAAAACAGGAGAGAGGAGAAATAAAGAGATGCTTTTGAGTCCTGTATCTTGGCTCCTTCTAGCAAATGACAAGTTGCTTCATCCAGACTTTTCCATCCCCCCTCTTTTGCTCATCTGTCAGCTACATAAAAGAAATTATTCAAAACAAAATAGAAAATATTTTTTTCCCCTTCCAGTAGCACCTTAGAGACCAACTAAGTTTGTTCTTAGTATGAGCTTTCATACCAAGAAATGCACACGAAAGCTCATACCAAGAACAAACTTAGTTGGTCTCTAAGGTGCTACTGGAAGGATTCCCCCCCCCCTATTTTGTTTTGACTAACACGGCTACCTACCTGTAACTGGAATTATTCAAAATATTCACTCTAGGGTACCATCCAGCTGTTCTTCTATCTGCTAAGCCATATTTACCCAATCTTCAGACCCAAATGTCTCAAATTCATTCATTTTCCTTTGCACATAAGAAGTCAAAAATGGGTTCTCTAATTATTATTATTAGTAAATGTGAACAATGATTTTTCTCTAATCAAACATATCAGTTTTGCTTCCCATAGCTTCCATCCCTGCCCTGAAAACTTAGCAAGAGTGGTTTGAACATCACAGCAAAGGTGGGAAGGAAGACCGGAACTTATAGCATTTGGGGAGTGTTCAACATTTTTAAAATGTCATTTGCTCACATGTTTTAACAGCAGCTTGACCGTAGAAGATAATCAGTTAGTAAAACGTCTCCTAAAAAAACCTTACTTAACTGGAGATTATTTTTTTGTATCAATGACTTGAAAAGGGCTGGTAAAATTTCCATTTACATATCAGCACATTTCCATTTACATATCCCAGCATATTGTCGTTTTTTTATCCCTTTGTCTAACTAGGTCAGGGTAGCAAACATGCAGATACCCCATTGCTGTTGCCATTTTTAAATTATGAAATGTACAACTTCATTACTCAGTAAGGGCAGCATAAAGCTAAGAAAATATAAACTATATAATTAAGGGAAAAGGTAAGATCTTCACAATATCCCTGTGAGGTCAGTTAGGTTCAGAGGGTGAATGGCTTAGGTCACCTAGAAAGCCAGTGTGGTGTAGTGGTTAAGAACAGTAGACTTGTAATCTGGTGAACCGGGTTTGCGTCTCCGCTCCTCCACATCCAGCTGCTGGGTGACCTTGGGCTAGTCACACTTCTCTGAAGTCTCTCAGCCCCACTCACCTCACAGAGTGTTTGTTGTGGGGGAGGAAGGGAAAGGAGAATGTTAGCCGCTTTGAGACTCCTTCGGGTAGTGATAAAGCAGGATATCAAATCCAAACTCCTCTTCTTTATTGCTAAGGGCAAAGGGATGGACAACTCTGTCCTGGACACCAGCCAGCCAGTTCTGAAGTGGCTGAAGCACTTTTGGCAATCAGAAGCCAGAGGAAAGACATTTGCAGCTCACTGATGCCCTCCATTCATGTATATTTGGAAGTAAGGCCCACAGAATTCAAAAAGGCTTGCTCCCAAGAAAGTCTGCAAAGGATTGCTTCCCCAGATCTGGATCCTGGTGCAGCTCACAAGCCACTAAACATCAAACTCATGTAGATTCCAGTTATCCCTATACTACACACCCCCAGTGTATAATCAACACTATGGTGACTTCAATTTCTTTATCCCTACCCAGCATTATCCCACTGAGCCCCATAGGGGTTATGTTGCAATGAATGAGTTGAGGATTACAGCCCGCATCTGTAGTCTGACAGACGGAAAGAGAAGTGGAACAATTGGCTATTTTTAAAAGTATTTTAAAAACAATGCAAGAATGCATTGTTCGTGCCCTAACAGCAAATTCTTTTGCGAGGCTACATGGAATGTAGACCCACCCATGTCAGTGGTGCTTACCCCCTAGCAAGTGTGCACTGCAGTCTCCAAGCACACTTCCTGACAGGGCTTTACACAGGGAGCAAGTGGCAGTGAGCTCAAGCCTACTCATTTTGAAGTAGTCCTATCACCCTCGTAAGAACAGCCTCCTGGATCAGGCCAATGGCCCTTTTCTTTTTTTTTTCTTTTTTTAGAAGAATTTATTAGCATTTTCATAATACAACACAAACCCAGACCCACACCTACAAATACAAAACAATTACAAATACACATAATGCCAGGATTCTTCTTCTTGTTTATATACCTAAAAAAAATTCTATTTCCGAATCTTGACGTTTGACTCCCCCTGCCTTTTCACCTTCGGTTTTAAATCCATATTTTACTTTCTTAACACCTTTTCTCTATAAAAAATTTTTTAACTTAAATTAAAGATAACACAATTATCTTCATCATCCTATTATATCATAAATCTTAACAGAATATTCTTATAAAAACTAAACTTATTTCTTCTGTCCATTATCATGCTGCTTTAACTTAAAATCCAATATCCCCTTACTTATTCAAAATAAACTTATTCTTAACAAGCTTCACTCTCCGGTTTCAGATACCATAGCAAACCATTTGGGTTTTACATTTAGTGCTTCATCCCACCCCCCCTCTATCCATTGTCTTTCTCTGTCTTTCGCCGGAACCAATCCTCGAGATGTCTTCTTTTACCAAGTGTCCACAGATCCAGGCAGTATTCACAACAGACCTTGCATCGAGTTTCAGGGTACACATCACATCTTTTCTAGGCTCCTCCGTTTCTTTGTACCATACTTCTTCTTCTTGTAGATATCTTAACTCCATGTCCCTTGCCCCCGAGCTCCCACCTCGGGGTCTGGATATTGTAAATTTTCCCGTTCCAGGGCTGCCAATGGCCCTTTTCGTCCAGTATCCTGTTTTCACAGTGGCCAATGGGAACCCCAAAGCAGAACCCAAGTACCACGGCAGTTGGTTTACTCTAGAAGTAGTAGCTGAATCCACTGTGAGATGCTCCATAGGAAGCGATTGGCAAATGAAGTATTAGAGTTGCAGCTACTACAAGCAGATGCATTGAAGAGCCTTGTGGCATCTTAAAGGCTAACAAATTTACTGTGACATAAACTTTCGAGGACGGGGGATCCACTTCATATGCCATACGGCAGGAATTTGCTCTATTCAGAAGTTGTGAATTGAAGCATAACAGCATTCCGACTTTTAAGTGATTTTTTATTTATTTCATAAATATAATTTATGAACAAAATGTCACATGGAACCCATTTGAGGCTCGAGAATGACACACTTAACCAGATGAAATATCCTCTTCAGCTGTGAGTGAATTGATCCATCTATTACGAATTAACCAAGAGCAACCACTGTCATCCAGATAAGGTTCTTCCTTGCCACCAAGTTGAAAAGCTTATCTCTTACAAATACTTCTGGTGAGTATGGGGAACACATTTGCATGACATGTGTCCATATAAAATTATTAAGTGAAAGCAGTGGTGCTCTTTGGGACACACACACACACACGGGTCATAAGCACCACCATATCACAGTAACCTCCCCTAAACCCTCAGAATAGAACAGACTACCAAAAAGAAGCAAAAAGAAGCACAATCCTCTGCATGTTTATTGTTACTATTAATGATAATTAATTAATTTTTATAACTCCTCCCAAAGGAGCTCAGTTTACCATCTGTTAGGAATGCAAAGGATTACAGCCCTTTATACACACACATGGTCAAAAACTTCAGAATAAGAAATAGAAACACTTAGCACACAAATAACATGTGGCATTCACACCCAGAATATATATAGAGAGAGAGAACATATAAAACCAAAATACAGTGAGCTGTGAGTGTTTAAGTGACACCAGGAATCTATTCAGAAGAAGTTGCTTTTGGAAGGCCAGGTTCCAGGAAGGAACAAGGAGAGGCCCAACAGATAATTAGGCCAGTGGATTGTGTGCTAACTGATGCCCCAGCCTCCAAGTTCATTCTGAAGTAAAGTACTGTATGGACGGTGGAAGTCACTGTATAGACTATTTGTATGGAACTGTATAGATTATTTGTATGGAACTGCAGCAATGCAGGGAGGAATATAGGAAAGATTTAAAAAAAAAAGTTGAATAATGTGTAACTAGAATTAATTACTGCTTTTTGTTTCTTTTGTTTGTATCTCTCTTGCATTGGAAGAAGTTACCTACGTGACTATACACTTAGTCTTACTTTTTCTTTTTCTTTTCTTTCTTCCTTCCCCTTTTCCTGCTTTTTGTGGTTCTTATTTTTGTTTTTTGTTTTTGGTTTGTTTGTTTTTTACCTTGTGTGGTTGTTATTCCTTTGTATTTGTATCTGCGAAAGGTTTTTATATTCGTTGTGAAATTGTTAAATCTAAATCTAAATAAAGTTGATATTCAAGACAAAAAAAAAGTTCATTTACACCCTGGGTTCTAAAAGCGCTGTCAGGGTTAAGTTGCACCGGCCCAGATGGATAATGAAGCCGGTTTAGAACCACATTCCACATTGCCCAGAGCTGTCAACCTTCCTTTTTTTTGCAATGGGAAACACGCTGAAATAAGGGAATTTCCTGCAAAAAAGGGAAAGTTGACAGCTATGCATTGCCCGGTTGTGGTGAATGCACTGCACTGATATAAATGCAAGCCAGAAATAGGATTATTTCTGTGCACTGAACTACATCCAAAAGCTCAGCCTGTAACATTTAGACAGAAAGCTAGCAGCTTAACAGGATACACTGCAACACAGTCACTCTTAACCGAGTTTGGAATTGGGCTAAGTACTAACAATTAATCCTGCATGCTCCCAGTATCCACAGTAGATTTTGTCCTAATCATCACATATATGTGTAAATAAGTCCCACTTTTTTGAAAAGAACCAGGTTGCAGGTAAGTGGATGTAGAATTTTTCTCTTCAAAGCAGTTATAAACTGGCGTCAGAGTTTGCCACCACAGATGTAGTAACAAATTGCATTTAAAAAATAAATATTAGTACTGTAATATTACTGCTGCTAAGACTATTTGCAGATGATTTCTTTTTAATTGTTTTTATTAGGGATTTTCTTGGGTTATGATTTCTATGCCAGTCTACTCAGGAGCAGGGCCTAAATTCAATTAGTTGCCTCCCATTTGCTTGAACCATGCTCTATGCCATTTACAAGGAAAGAAGTCGTGGCTAATTTGGTGAGCCATTTTTTTTGCAAAGGATTGGACCCAGAACTTTGGAAGGAAACCCCAAGTGTTATCATCTAGGGTTTCATAGTTCTTGGAACACTCTTGAATTATTTATCCTCTCTCCCCTGCCCATAATGGTTTGGATAATTCATTGGATAATCTGTGAAAGCGCTCCCCCAAAATACACTACTATCCTAATAATCCCTTGCCACCCTAATGAAAATTAAGAGGGGCGGGGGAACCAGAAGCACTAAATCCACTTCCACTAGAAGGAGACATTAAAATACAGACTTCCAAACCAACCCCAAAACCTCATCCCACATATAAAAAGCAACACTCTGCTAGAACATTTCAGAGAGCTAGGGGTGAGTTAAGAGTGCTGGACTAGGAATTGCCGGAGGTGAGGGTGGACTGTGTTCAAATTGCACTCAGCCAAAAAGCTACAGTACTTGAGTGACCTTGGGAATGGGTGCTTAACCTATGGTTCTTTTTAAAGTTTCAAAAGGCAAATAAAGAAATAAGAGTAGTTGAAGGATGAGGAGGTGAAGAAACTTAGAATAAGTACAGTCCTCTGAATGTTTACACGGAAGCAAATCTCAGCTCTTGTCCAAAAAAGAAAGAAAGAATAAAAATTGGAAAAATGGATAAAATGAAAATAGCAGAAACCCTTTTGAAGAGTTCAGTAGGAAATCCAGATCTGTGATCCATCACATATTCAAAAAATATATAGGGAAACCCCCACCCCCCAATGCCCTGCAAATTAACATTGCAGTTCGAGGGCATCAGTATTTTAATTTCACTAAAATAATTTTATGCAATACAAAATAGCAGCAATCTTTCTGACGTAGTTAGCGGGTTTTGGCTGCTGAAACACAGGAACTAAAGCAGGACGCGTTACTACGGAATGCCGACTTAAACCTACACCTATAACATTTTACTCCAAAGTAAACCTCTGGTCTTAAGAAGCTCGTCAGCTTTACTGTGCTGCTGCGATCTCGGCTGCAGTCCCATTCACTCGGAAGTAAGGGCTATCGTTGAAATTAAATGGGATTTCCAGTGTGCCAACCTGGAGGATCTCTCGAACAGATTCGAGTTTATTTCCTATGAACTGTAGGATCGATAATCAATTTCGCTGCCCTACGCAAGTTTCCTTGCGGAAACAAGAGTTCCCCAGATTACTTTCGAGGATTAGAATCCCACTGACTTCAGAAGAACTTACTTCCGAGTAAAGCATAGCTTGGCTCCATGTTTACCAGGAAGTAAAAAAATAAAAAAATAAAAATAATCCGAGGAAGAAGCGCTACTTGCTGACGGCTTAGCTTTTTATTAAAAAGCACACATACTGAACACACTGAATTCCAACTCAGAATTAAGCGGTTCACGATAGCATGATGTACTCCGAAGTCAGTCCAATTGCGCTTAACTCCGAATTAAAACTCGAATAGGATCCGCAAGATCAGATTGCAATGTTTTGGGATTGTTTTTTTTTTTTTCACGGATACATGCAAAGGTTCTAAAGAAGTAAAAAACCATTAAAGCTAAAACGGGACGTAAAAATCTCCAATGTAATTTGCTTTTAGGATTCGGGTGGACCCAAGGAGAACAAGTTCAGTAAAGGGGATCGGCAGCGACGGCGGCGAGATAGATCCCCTTCGAGATCTATCTAATGGGGAAGAGGAATGCTTCCTAGGCCCATCCCATATAACCAATCCTCTCTTTAAACGGGGGGAGGGCGTCTTCACCCTATCAGTTCTTCTGTAGGAAAACATTATCTGAACAGGGTTCCCCCACCCTTACCAAAAAGAAAAGAAAAAAGATAGGGAAATCAGGAAACTCGTAAATCACAGACACGGTTATCAATAGTGGGTCTTTGCAGAGCTAATATAGCCCCCCCTCCTCCCGCCGTTCGTTCCCTTTCCCCACTTCTCCGAGTGTGGCATTATCTGGGAAGATAAGCCCAGCTTGCACGAGAGATAATTTTAGAGAGAGGGATACTTACGCAGGAGCAGGCAAGCTTCTGAGCTGAGACGATTCGAAACAAAGTATAAGAATTAAAAAAAAAAAACCCAAAGGGTAAAAAAAATCCCAGGCAAAAGGAAAAGAGTTTGTGCGTGCAAAGGGTGTCTAATCCCAGTATCTCCCCTCACCCCCCTAAAAAAAATGCAAAAGGGGGTCTCTTGCTCAGCAGCCCATCCCTTTGAAGCGCGGCTCTGCTGCGTCGCCGCTGCTCCGGCTGCGCCTCTTATCTCTGATCCGCTGCGCTGATAGCTGCTGGGGACCCGGCTCGCCTATCGCGCCTGGAGACGAGCTCCTCTCTCGCCTAATCTCGGCCTTAAAGTGATTCCCTTCATCTGCGGCTCGGCCCCTTTACGGCCGGGGAGAGGGGGCCGCGTCACGTGACCGCCCCCCCCCTCCTGGCAAGCTGGAGAGAGAGAGAGAGGCATGTAGGGCAAGGTTGGGTGGCGAGGAAAAAAGGAGGAGGAAAAAATTGTTAGGGAGATTTCCCTGCCCCAAAGCCAGAAAGTAATTTAAGGGGATTTTTATTTTTTATTTTTTTTAAAAGCAGGGTATGGATTTTTCTTGCATTGCCAAGGCCTCTTGATTTCTCCCTCGATTATTTCCTTTTCAGAGCTGCCTCCTCCCTGAGGAAGTCGTGCGCGCTTGTGAATATACAGTACATGAAAGCACATCTCCACCCGCCTCGCCCAAAGAAGCGCGGGAACTGTAGTTTGTTCAGGGTGCCCGGAATGGTAGCTCGGGGGGAACTACAGTTTATTCCCAGGGTTCTTCATGTATATATGGAGAAATTGGCTTTTAAATGTCTGATGTGCTTGGAGGTTACTTGATAGAATGGATTGCCAATCTGTTACCTCCCCACCACGAAAGGGACGGGGGAGACCTACCTTAGTTACGGTTCTGATAGCATTTTTAAGACGGATTGCTCCGGAATTGTGGCCCCTGATGTCACCTCCAGCTTCGATGAGAATCAATTTCCATAATTAAAACTGCGGTTGGGCGGGGGGGGGCGGAATTTGAAGGCTATAACCCTTAAACACCCTTGCGTGGAAATAAATCCCTTGGACTTCTAGCTGAGTCAACAACGCAGTTAGAGTCGTGCTACGTTTATTACTTCTGGGAAATCTTATTAACATCAATGGGACTTTGAAAGGGTTATTCTCTCTCCCCAATCTCTTAGCAGCAGCCCCCCCCCCATTACTTTCCTCTGTTCTGACCGTTCACCTCTATTTTGGCGACATCTCTCCCCCCCCTCCACACACACCTTTTGCTATCCTTTCTTGTCGACGTTTTCCTTAAGTTCTAACTTTTTCGTACCATTAAATCCCAGTTATTCCGTATTGGCTCCCCGTTTGAATTCTCTGGAACTGACATGCATCCTATATATCTGCAAATTCTCTCAATCTAAGGCAACTAAACCATCCCCCACGCTTAAAAAGTGACTCGAATTAAACCGGCTTTAATTGTGAGAGAGCAGCCTTGCTATCATTCATTTGAAACCTTAAAAAAATAAGTATGTAATAATAAATGAAGGGTTTTCTCACCCAGGAAATCAATTCAAAATTATCAGCGGCATGAAGTTTGGACTTAAGCAGAAAGGTTTGCTTCGGATCCCGACCCGGTCTAGGCTCACATTTGTTGCATATTCATATGTAAACATTAGCTTGATTAAAACTTCTCTTCCCCCTTAAGGGGATCATCCTTGCCTTGGGTTCCCCCCCCCCACCGAAGACCCATAAAAAGGGGGAGGAGGGAGAGAAAGCGATATCTGGCACCAGTTGACAAACTCTGAAAACCGAGCTTTCTCCCTCACATTTATCTCTGAATTTGCAACTTTTAGGATGCATTAAAACCGACGGACCGCGTTGCAGTTGTGCCACTGGGCTGTAAGGCGAGCTTATCAGTTCCACGAAACTGTCCCGAAAACCTCCTTGAGCGAGTTTGCTCGCTTATTCCACGCGGAACTGGAGCCTACCGCAGCCGAGGATGCAACGCTTCTTCTCCTTAGACGTTAAAAGTCAGGGAAAGAAGAGGATTCGCGAAAGAGCTCGCGAATTCTCAAGCTCCAGGAGAGGGGGACTTTTTTTTTTACAGTATATTTCTGTCTCGGGCACAACAGAGTTAAGCAGAAATACGGTGGTTTCAAAACGATCTCGCCCCCTCCCCCAATCCTTGATGGCGCTACTGGGTCAAAGTTTAAGGGGAAGACCTTTAAAAAGAAAATAAAAAAGCGAATCTGGTTTCTGGCTGAAAGCGAGTAATTTGTCAGATTTGGCCTACAGCCACAAAAACCCACTCCCAACTACATATGTTTACTTGGCAGTAGGGATCGCCACACTTACTTAGGAGTAAGTCCCATTAAAGAACAAACTCGCAGAGGTAGGATCGGATTGTTTACTTCCAGAGAGTTGAGGCTGCTAGCTGGAAAACTTGGGTTGGATTTTGCGCTGTTTCCAAATACATCAGCATATGTGAAAAAATTTACGGGCTCTGGCGATCTTGAGGTTAGCGTAAAAATGTAAGTAGATGCATCAAACCCGAACCCTATTCATTTCTGATTTGCATTATAAAAAACAACAACCAAAGCCTCGTGGATTTCAATCCGAACTGAAGCTTCGAATAATTTCGGGGGGCGTCAGAAAAAAATGGTTGTGGGTTGTACCCTGAACAGGCCCTAAATTCATAAATGTTCCTGCTTTTATGTAGTCTGAACACAAGCACCTGTTGCTCTCTGGCAACTCTTTACTGGAAAGACGGAATGCTAAGAGTGCGATACCAGTTTGTTAGGACTTCCGAACGGACCTTAATTTGCAAATCTCTTGCGCTAGAATTGGTTTCTGCAGAAGGTCCCAGGTTCGGGGTCCGGCATCTCCGGGTAGAGCTGGGAAAGTCTCTCTGCCTGGAGAGCCGCTGCCAGCCAGTGTAGACAACACTAAACTAGAGGTGGCCTCCTCTGTTCTCCACGGCATGCCCTAGAATAATATCCTGGATAACGACCCCCTTCTCAGTGGCTTAAAGGACAAAGTGAATTGGATGTGACTTAAAAGAGGATCAGGGAAACGCGCAATTCTTTCCAAAGCAGCCCTGCTCTCTGTCTTGGGTCCAGATGACTCGAACCAGTATTACATCGGATTGCTCAATATTTCATCGGATGTGGAGGGTCGTTTATCAAAGCAGGCCCCATTTTTAAAGAAGAGATTTGTGAACCCAGGAGGCTGCGACTTAAGCTAGTGAGCTAGGAGCCTTAAAACTGAAAGCCCCAGGTTGGTCTTATTGATCTAAAAATCGAATTTAACTAAAATCGGTTTAACTGGCATGTGACTTCGCAGTGACTTCGAATCAGAAAGATGCCCTGACATTCTGAATGTTATTTGAACCTCCTCTCCCGCTGCAGAGCAAATTAGGAAACCGCGAACCTCTCAACCGCCAAGGAAAGCGAGGTCTCTCTAGCACCATAGATCCAGCTTAAAGAAGAGAATAAAGAGGAAACCAACCCTGTACCCACCTCCACACTCCGGAACAAATGCTCTCTGCTATGAGCTGTTGCCTGTCAGGCAGTAATTCAACAGGTGTGGCTTCTCATAGCTACCTTGTCCGCAGTTAAAAACAACAGCCCTGCTTTTAGGGCTGAAAAAGGAGATGGCCAAGTAGCATTAATTTTGCAAATGTAAGCTGCCCCCACTCCAAAATCAATTTGTCTTTGAACGCATCCAGTAAGCCTACCTCTGTGTTGACGTGCCTCAGGCAGTAGCGTAGCTGGAGACAGTTGTCCCTTGGACAACTTAGTTTTAGTCTTTATTTTCCCACTGGGTTTTATTATTATTACTATTTTTAAAATTGGGAGCCGCCTTGAAAGACGGTTGCGGCGGAGAGGCGAGATCTGAACTCTCAGCGCGACCGACCTAACTGCAGCCTAACCTCTCTGGGTTTAGGTTGTTGTAGTCTTAGACATACTTTCCCGAGAGTAAATCGTATTGCACTTGGTGGACTTACTTCCGAGTAGACCTGCTTAGACTTGCACGGCGGAGACGGAGATTGCAGGAAAGGCGAAGAGACCTTATTGTATACTATATAAAACCAGACTCTTTGCCTTGATGAAATCTCGCCCTGAACAGGTATTACGGTGGAGATGTGAACGTATGGCCTCCCAAGATACTTCCCGTCCACATCTTTCGTCTTCAAAGTCCGGAAATTATTTATAATTTCCTCAGCTCTTAACTATTCCTAATTCCTCTCCCTTCTCTGCTGAATTTATATATATATATAAACAAAATAAAAAATTCTTTCCAGTAGCACCTTAGAGACCAACTAAGTTAGTTCTTGGTATGAGCTTTCGTGTGCATGCACACTTCTATATATATTTCCTGCAATCACGTTCACTCGCAGAATTAAAACACCCAGAGACAAATATACAAGAAAGCGAGAGTCATAAAGGGCATTTGAATTTCCCTTGGGTTACATTTTCCTGCTCACATGCTTCCGAGTAAACCCCATCGGAGGGCGACGGGGGGTCCTACTTCCGCGTAAATAGCATGCATAAACATCCAGCTACATCTCCATCTCTCTTTATTATGGTTTTATTAAACGGACTGCGATTGCGTCGTCCTTGGCTACTTTTATTTGAAATAAGATTCTCTAAGAGTGGCCTTATTTTGCTGGTTGATAATCTGCTTTTTAGAAGACGGTGGGCAGAAGGTAGATCTCGGGAAGATTTGCAGCAGAACCCGCAAGGATTTAGCAAGACCCCCAGCAAAACGACCCCTTCTCCCTGCCCTAAACGACCCTGCTGAAATGGACGTTTGGACGGAACAGGACTGCGCAAAAGGACTTAGTTCTGGAACTCAGAACAAATTCCTGAGCTCAGAATCCTTAAATTCTCCAGCTTTCCTTTCAGTCTCTGGTGCATCTTTCACTTCCAGCCAAAATAAAAGTCTATCCCACAAACCTGGAGAATCCTCGTTCTCTAGCATACATCACATTACTTAAAAATAATTTTTAAAAGACTTCAAAGCACGAAAAAGCAACTCGCAGTCTCTCGAGATAGCAAGAGGGAGCAACGTAACAGACACACGAAGCTGCGGTAGATGTCTTGCAATTCATATGGAGAAACGATTGCATAGAGAAATAAAGGGGCAATGGTTTCCCGGGGGGGGGGGACAGCCCTTATCGCTTATTTGCTAATGTATCTGGTCAGTTTTCCCCTCTGCAAAATGGGGAGAAAATGGGCTGCGACGCCTAGTCTTGCAGCCTGATCCTACGCACGTGTAGCCAAGATCAGTTTCCCACTCCTCAGTGGGATTTACTCCCAGGTAAGTGCGCACGATAGATTTATTGCAGCTCCTGCATGCAATGTCGGGGGACTTCATCCTTAGAGATGGGGTATGCCCCCTTCCTCTTTTAGATTCACTAATATTGCAGCAGAATGTGGAATTATCCCCCCCCCCACACCAGTCCTGGTGGCGTTCAGTGGGGAACAAACATCCTCACTCCAAAGCAGATCCTATTGAGTTCAGTGGATGATGATTTTGATTATATATTTATTTATATCCCACCCTTTTTTCATTGACAGGGACTCAAGGCAGCTTACAGATAAAATGAGAACAGCTAAAAAACCCAATCCTTAAAAAAAAAAACCCAATTAAACTTTACCAGAATGAAACTATATTTATATATAGTTTTATAACTACATAAATATAGTTATAATTCTATTGCTATTTATTTATCAATCAATCAATCAATCAATCAATCCAGATTAAGGGTGCTTTGTAGGTCTACAGCTCAAAATGCATTTTGTTATGGTAGACACCAATTAATTTAACCCATGGGTTGGCAAACTAAGGCCCAGGGGCCGGATCTGGCCCAATTGCCTTTTAAATCCGGCCTGTGGATGGTCTGGGATTCAGCATGTTTTTACATGAGTAGAATGTGTCCTTTTATTTAAAATGCATCTCTGGGTTATTTGTGGGGCCTGCCTGGTGTTTTTACATGAGTAGAATGTGTGCTTTTATTTAAAATGCATCTCTGGGTTATTTGTGGGGCATAGGAATTCATTCATTTTCTCCCAAATATAGTCCGGCCCCCCACAAGGTCTGAAGGACAGTGGTCTGGCCCCCTGCTGAAAAAGTATGCTGTCCCCTGATTTAACCAGTAAATCACTTCATGTTGTTGTATTTAGCCCTTTCCGAATCAAATACAAGCATTTCCAAATTAAAATAGAAAACAACGGTTTGACTGAAGAGTGGGGGACAGGGGCCGAGGTGGATGCCCATAGGGTGGTACTGCAGTGATTCCGCAGGAGCTGTTCCCCACAGCCCTCGATAAGCTGAGCCACTTCTAAGACTGCACCACCAAAACAAGCTTCTGACTAACTAAAGCAAGACATTATGACTTCTGGAACAAAAAGGCTTCTCTCTTCAATAAAGCCCCCCTCTTGGTTTTACTTCATATCCAGCCTGCTGAAAAGTCCTGTTGAACTCAAAAGCCCAGATGGGCGGGGTATAAATAAATAATAATTACGACTTCCGGCGGCGACGCAATCGCCGGGTGGTCGAGGGCTGCTTCGGGTCCGAAGCGCCCTGTCCATCCCGGGGGTCAGGAGCCCCGCTACCGCAAAGCGGGGCTCCGGTTGGGGTGCGGGAAGAGCGTCCCGCACCCTGGGCTCCCCGGCAGCGCCCGCGGAGGCTCCGAACCCTTCCCTCGCTCCCCCTGTAAAGGGGGAGTGGGGGTGAAGGGACAACCGGAGCCGGGCTTCGGGGACATGCCCCAACCGGGATGCAAATGCGGCGACAGAGCCCGCGGTGAGCGTCTAAGTTCTACCTGTGAAGAATGGAGCTAAAGGAACCCGGTGGTCGTGAGTAAAGAATTTGAGTAGAAATCGTGCTTTTGGGACGATCCGGGGGGAAGGAGAAGGGCAGCCTGCCTCCCTCCCTTCGAGCTCAAGAATCTAACCAATTTGAGTGATTACTGCTACAGAACTGGTTACAATGTATTTAAAATCGACACATGAGACTGGCAAACTTTTCTTTCGGGAAGTTAACTAGAGGAAAATATCTCCATTTAAAGTTGCGGTATTTGCGCTCCAGCTCAGGAAAATGGCGACGAACAAAGAGGGGAGTAGAAATATGACACCCACTTCCTCCTCCTCTGCCAGTATGTTGGGTTTCGTCCTTGAACTGGTATTGAACTCTGGACTAACGGATGAACAGAGACTCACTGCCTTGAAGGTGGAACTGCTTTGTAGAAAAGTCAAAGTCTTGTGTGGGGGTCTGAAATGGAACCAATTGCCCACAGAGGAGGCTTTTAAAACTTTTGACATTTTGGAAGAATGCCTTGCCAAGGAGCTGAGAGGGTTGATGCAAAGTTGGAGAGAAATGAGTGAGCTACTTCGGAGAAGAAATTCGCTTTCTGGGGGTGGCAGCCCCAAGGCGACGTTAAGATTTTTTATATCCAGTCCCCGAGGTGTGAGCTCGGGGGCCAGGGACAGAGAATTAAGGTATTTACAAGAAGAAAAGAAATGTTACAAAGAACCGAAGAAGCTGAGAGATGATGAGATGGATACCTCTGATCTCGTGGCAAGGAGAGATTTGGACTGTGCCTGGATCTGTGGACGTTTGGAGAGGGAAGCTACATGGAAGTTTAGTGCTGAAGCCACCAGGAGAAGAATAATGGACAGAGGGGGTGTGGGGTGAAGCATTAAGTAAAATTTAAGGTAGCCTGATATGGTAAACTGAAATCGGAGGGTGAATACTGTCAACAATTTTCTGTTATATTTTTTATTTGAACATGAAAGGAGATATTTCAAGTTATCATGTTATTAGCAGCAATCTTAAGGATAGAAGAGATAGATTTGATCGAATGAGTTGTGAAGATCTGTGAGGGGGAGTATAAGTAAAGTGAATTTAAGTGGATTAAGTTTATGGATTAAGAGGATTGAGATCAAGATGTAGATTAAGATAAGAAATCGATAAGAATAAATGAAGAAGAATTATGACGAGGTATTATTATGATGATGTATTTTTAGTAAAATGTTGAAGATATAATTGATTGTAATTATACAACTGAATTTAATTTCTTTTTTCTTTTTTAGGAGAAATGGTTATAAAATAGATTAAGGATATAAACTCGAAGGTGAAAAGGCAGGGGAAGTCAATAGTCAAGATATGGAAATAGAAATTTTTTTTTTTTTCTAGAAAGATGCAATAAGAAAACTTGACATTGTTTGTATTTGTTTTATTTGTTTTGCATTTGTTTAATTGTAGGTGTGGGTGTGGGTATATGTTGTTATAGAAAAATGCCAATAAATTCTTATAAAAAAAAATAAATAAATAATAATTACTACTACTACTACTACTACTACTACTACATTTTGGGTTGTGCTATATTAATTATTGTGTCTTTATAGATGCATCTGTTTTAGTTGATGTTGTGATCCACCTCGAGTTCTTCACTGGGAGACAGGTGGACTAATGATTGATTGATTGGGCTTCAGAATTTTCCGAATCATAAACGGAGGTTTGGCCATCCGTGTTAATGGAACATACGTCCTTCCTCTCCTTAGTACACAACGGAATTAATTTTTTCTCTCTGTATAAGATCCAAAATAAAGAGAAAGAAAATTAACAGCAACAACCCTCCCCAACAAACTCCAGTAAGCAATACCCCAACCCAAGATGCTTGCATTACAAGAGCCATTTCCCAGCATTCCATCTCTCTCTCCCTACATTCTGTCACATTCTAGAGCACGGGTGGCCAACTCCCCAAGAGGCTGAGATCTACTCACAGAGTTAAAGACTGGCAGTGATCTACCCAGGTCAAAGTTGTTGAGCTTTTTTGGAAGGAGATCCCTGTTTTTTTTGGGGGGGGTATTGTTTTTTAGGGAGGAGGAAAGCCCTGTTTTTTAGGGGTTCATGTTGAAGTTGTTTAACTTTTTTTAGGGAAGAGGAAGGCCCCGTTTTTGGGGGGGCAAAAATGTTGAGCTTCTTTGTGGGGAGCCAGTGATCTACCGCAGACGTCTAGTGATCTACCAGTAGATCATGATCTGCCTGTTGGACTTGCCTGTTCTAGTGTGACCAGGAAACAGAACCTTGGGTGTTGTGATGCAAATGAAGAGGTGGAGTTATGCAGATAAGAGCAGGGTTGGTTCTTAATGGTTCATCACCAGGTTAGGTTCCCAGCCAACAGTGTCTCAGAATCCTTCACCTTCCTCTTCACAGAACCTTCTTTGCAAAATATGAGCCATCTCATCACGTGCAATCCACCAGTCCAAAAGATGGACCTTTGGTGAATAAATCACCAGCATCATTCTTTCCCACCAGGGTTTATTTATTTATTGTTTTGCCTTGTTCCCCTGAGGTGGAAACTGTGAGTCTGGATTTGTACCACTTTAGAACACTTGAAAACCGTGTTCAGGGAAGACAATCTTACTCAGCTACGAGTGATCACCAAAGAAGAAGAAGAAGACCACTTCAGACTGTAGATGGGGGGTTCACATGACTGAACTCTCCTCTATCCCAAAATATTCCCTTCACATGGAAAACAAGCATGTCAGGAGGAAGGCAAGACTGGAACCCTTCTCTCTGGCAGTTAGTTTTCAATGTGGAGGGGATTTTTGAATGGTGTAATTATGTGAGCATCTACCTGCAGTCTTGAAATGCTTCAGCACAGACATCTCAGTAAGAACTATGCCCAAGGTTACCCCAAACCCACTAAGTTTACTCAGGGCCGGCCCACCCATGAGGCAAGGTGAGGCAACCCTCTGAGGCAGCAGACCTCACAGGGGCAGCAGATCTGGCCTCCAAGGAAGGCTGCCATTGCCCAGTGACAGTAATGGCTACAACACACTCCTTGGAGGCCGGATCTGCCACCTTTTCCATAGGCCCCTCATGCTGTCTCTTGGTGAATAGGAGGCACTGCAGGTCTGCTTCCACCCTTGTTGCCAATATAGATCTTTATTCCCTGCTTGTTTCTGATGTAAATCTCCACTCCCCGTTTTGTGGCTCTCCTTAGGTTCCAAAATGTTTTGGGCCAGCCTTGGGTTTAGTGTAGAAGCTGTGATTTATGCAATGGAAGTTGCTTGCTCTAAGTAGCCCTATTAGGAAAGTCCTTGTGTAGCTTAAGCTGATGTCCCAATGGCAAGGTTACAAGGAGGGGTGGAGAATTTGGCTTGATTTTGAGTCAGTGGGTAGAAAGCAAAGGGAGAGGTGGATGGTAGTGTGTATGGGGAGGAACTGAGGGAGGGGGGCAAAATGGATGGAGCGATGTGAGGGGGGGAGGGGAGGGGGGAAGTCCTCTGTAATGAATTAGTCCAGACCTCTGGCAAGAGTAATCTTTGCCCAGAAGGGTGCCAGGAAAGGACAGAAGAAAAGAGAGGAAAGGGTGTGGTAGAAAATGTGTTTGAGAGAAGGGTGTGGAAGAAAGAGAGGAAAAACAGGTGGAGAGAGAGAAAGAGGGAGGGAGGGAGGGAGGAAAGAAGGTGGTTGCTGTGAGAACAGGGTGCTGGACTAGATGGGCCATTGTCTCTTTCTGTGTTACAGATAGGTAGCTGTGTTGGTCTGCAATAGTAAAAAATAAAATAAAATAATTCCTTTCAGTAGCACCTTAGAGACCAACTAAGTTTGTTCTTGGTATGAGCTTCCGTGTGCATGCATGGTGTATCTGAAGAAGTGTGCATGCACACGAAAGCTCATACCAAGAACAAACTTAGTTGGTCTCTAAGGTGCTACTGGAAGGAATTTTTATATTTGTAACATTTTTCCTGCATCTCCTTATTTAAGCCCAATTTTTACTTATCCCATATATTCAAAATTGGTTTTATCTCACTGCACGCCTTTATGTTAATCCTGCTAATGATTGTATCTGTTTGCTATAATTTTTTAAAATATTCAAAAAATGATTTCCACTCTGAATTAAAGACTCGGTCATCTTGATTTCTTATTTCTTCCTGTAAGTTTCCACATTTCTGCATATTCCAATATTTTTTGCTGCCATCCTTCTATGGACGAGACGTTATTTTGTTCCATCTTTGGGCAAATATCATACAAGCTGCTGTGGTCATATACATAAATAAGTTTCTATATTGTTTAGGTACTTCTAATTCCATTACCCCCCAAAAGAAAAGTCTATGGTTTCTTAGAAAATGTTACCAGTATCTTAAACTCCCCCCCCCCCGCCAACCCATGAGGCTTCTCTACTCTCCTGAATGAGTGGTACTTAAGGGAATGCCTACCACTCTCATTATCCTCATTTATTTACAGTTAAGCAGTATGCAAATGTTGTTCAATAAATAAATCTGGCAGGGGCTTGTTCACCCAAAACAGTTCAGTTGGCTTCCTCTGCCTCTGCAACCTCCGGCAAAAACCTGTGACTTAATAAAATGTGCCCCTTGTTCCAGCCAATATCTTAGGTCTTGGCTCTTTATTCCTACCTGTGTCTGCAAAGCCACACTGGTTGCTCTGCTTCCCTTCATTTCAAGTGTATCGAATCAGACCTGCAAGAATTGACAGTGACTATTATTCGGTCCTAAATACTCCCATGGAAAAAGGGGAGAATCAAGCTCCTTCTTTGTCATCTCCAGAAAAGTAAAAATGACCCAGGCACCTGATGCTTGTCAGAAAACAGAGCGAGTGGGTGAGGAACTTTAGTTCACCTTTTCTGGCTTGACATGACTGCAGAGAAGCTAGTAAAGCAATTATCAGGATCTCTTCCCTGTAGTCATTTCAGCTCTCATTGCCTTGCTAGGTCATAAGGTATTGGCCCAGTACCAACTATCCTGGATCTTAGGATCAGATGATGAAGGCTTGTTGGTGGTGCTGACATTGGAGGCTGCTTGGATGGCAGTGACCAGCCACAGGGCCTTTTTGGTGGTGGTTCCCCTTTTGCGGAATGCCCTCCCTCTAGAGGCGCATCTGCCTCCCTCTTTATTGACTTTCAGAAGATATTTAAAAACATTCTGGTTTACCGAGGCATTTGATGGTTGAAGAACATTGTTCCTGGCAACGCTGAGATCACCAGTTGAGAATGGTTTTAGCGGTTTTTCATAATGTTTTAAACTGTTATTAGTTGTTGTGTTTTAATGTTTCATCACCACTCTGTCTGCTGCCCTTGGACCCTTCAGGAGGAAGGGTGGGAGAAAAACTGAATGAATAGAGAAATAAGAACATATGAACGTACTGGATCAGGGCAATGGCCCACTAGCCCAGTGTTTTGTTTTCACAGCAGCCAGCCAGTGGCCTATGAGAGGCAGCAATTGAGAGCAGCAGTGCTCTGTCCATATGCGATTCCTGGCAACTGGTATTCAGAAGCATACAGGGGTGGAACATAGTCATCATTAATAGAAGCCATGAGAGTCCCATGGACTGCAAAAAGATCAAACTTATCCATCTTTAAAGAAATCAGGACTGAGTGCTCACTGGAAGGACAGATCCTGAAGTTGAGGCTCTAATACTTTGACCACCTCATGAGAAGAGAAGACTCCCTAGAAAAGACCCTGATGTTGGGAAAGATGGAGGGCACAAGGAGAAGGGGACGACAGAGGATGAGATGGTTGGACAGTGTTTTCGAAGCGACTGGCATGAGTTTGGCCAAACTGCGGGAGGCAGTGGAGGATAGGGGTGCCTGGCGTGCTCTGGTCCATGGGGTCACGAAGAGTTGGACACGACTGAACGACTGAACAACAACAACAACAATAGGCCTGCCTGCCATTCATTTCCCTAATGTTTTGTAAGAACTGCCTTGCTGCACCTCAGACCAAAGGTGCTCCCAATCCAATGTTATATATCAGGTGTGGGCAATAGTCGGTCCTCCAACTACAGCTCCCATCATCCTTTGCCATTGACTGTGTTAGCTGGGGCTGATGGAAGTTGTAGTTCGGCAACCTCTGGAGGGACAAAGTTTTTTTCTTTTTGTTTTTGACATACAGAGATCTTCTAGTAACGATCTTGACAGCTATAGTGCACTGTCAACTCTGGTAGAAATTCACTGATCTTCAAAAGCACAGCCTCTCTTGTCTATATTGCAGAAGAATCTAGTGAGTCACTCTTGAATACGGTTGGCAGTATAAGACTTCGTGGGTGTAGATGAGGGGTCCCCAAACTAAGGCCCGGGGGCCGGATGTGGCCCAATCGCCTTCTGAATGCAGCCCGTGGATGGTCCAGGAATCAGTGTGTTTTTACATGAGTAGAATGTGTGCTTTTATTTAAAATGCATCTCTGGGTTATTTGTGGGGCATAGGAATTCGTTCACCCCCCTCCCCAAATATAGTCTGCCCCCCCACAAGGTCTGAGGGACAGTGGACCGGCCCCCTGCTGAAAAAGTTTGCTGACCCCTGGGTAGATAAAGGGGAAACATTTAAACAGAAGCATTAAGAATACAGCAAACTGGTGGCAGCGGAACAGATCTCAGAAGGAATACCTGTAGTCTTGGGGAGGACACAGAAAGCAAGATGATTCCAGGGACCCAGCCTCTGCAAGCACTTGTTGGAAGTGAAATGAAATCAAATCCCCAAACCACATTTTATTTGCAAGGGGGAAATTCCTTTGGATTGCCAAAACACAACTGTATGCATTGCCAGGACACAATTATATACGGTAACATTCTTCCCCCTCTTTATATTGCTTCTCTTACAAAAAGCATGGCCAGATAAAGGACCGTAATGACCCTAGCATTATTTTCCAGCGCACGGCCAGAAGTACTCCAAACGCTGGGTATTAATAATTCGCAGCTGGGCTGAATGCAAAGGTTGAGGGGAGGGGGAGGGGAGAATAGATTTAGGAGGGTTGAGCTGTCCAGGTAAGTTTTCTTCCAGGACCCTGCGACAGACAGAGCGGCGCCCTTTAGACGCCCCACGCCTAATCCATCCCCTCCCCACACGTTTCGCTTTTGATTTGTGGACCTTTCGCCCTAACAAAGACACGTGGCGTCCTTAGCAGGGGTTGAGAATCGGAATCGGTGGCTTTCCACTAAATCCGGGGCTGTTCGTCGGCGGCGGAGCGGGGCCGAATCAAACAGCCGTCTCAAAGGCAAACAGGGCTGGCATTAGGAAGAGACCTGGGTTCGAATCCTGTCTTTTTCATGGACCCGGAGAACCCGGGACCTTGCGCACATCACCCCTTCCCACAGATGTCCCCCTCTGTCCGCAAAATGGAAACAGTAGCGTTTAATGCAATGAGTCTCTCAATCCCGAATCTGTTTTTAACAGGGCTGAGCAGGGGTGCCAACTGTAATAAAATGGGGGGGGGGCGCTGAGGCAAGCCCCGCCCCGCATGATTGATCGCATGACGAGGTGCACGCACACTATTTAAATGGTAATATCCATCAACTTGGGGAGCGGCCCCCTCGAATATTTTATGGGGGTGGGCTAGCAAAAACCCCTCGGCCCTAGGAGTTGGCTCCTATGGGGCTGAGCGTTTAAAACTGTGGCTCCTAAACTTCGTCGCCCCGCCCAGTTTGTTCCAGTGCCTTTTACCCTGCCCTATAAAAAGCATTATTCAAAACAGAGGTTTGCACGACCCACTAAGGAGGACAATTCAAAACAGTAACAATTAATTGCACATTGATTCAGAGTCCAGTTTAAAGTTATTTAGTTTGATTAGTTCAACAAAACTGATGAACTTGATGCAATGATTCCAGCTTTTCAAAATCTGATGGTCATTTACATGGGCATTGTCGGGGGTGGGGGGCAGCTCCCCATGTAAATGAATCAAAATCAATACAAATCTAAGGTTCTGCCCCCCCACCCACAAAAGCCTGCCCCCTATCAAAAATCATTTACACCTCCAGTGACACCCTGTCACACTCTGCACTTAAGAAGCAGAGTCTGTGATGATTCTTATTATGTATACATATTTATAACATTCCAATGCCTCCTTCTTCCAAAGAGCTGAGTCTCCCTCCCCGCTTTATCCTCACGCCAACCCTGTAAGGCTAAGAGATATCAGCTGACTTAAGGTCACCTAAGTTTTGCTTCTGAGTGGGGATTTCGCAGCTAAGTCTCCTGCTTCGCCAATGTGATGTAGTGATTAAGAGCGGTAGACTCATAATCTAGTGAATCGAGTTCGCGTCTCCGCTCCTCCACATGCAGCTGCTGGGTGACCTTGGGCTAGTCACACTTCTTTGAAGTCTCTCAGCCCCACTCACCTCACAGAGTGTTTGTTGTGGGGGAGGAAGGGAAAGGAGAATGTAAGCCGCTTTGAGACACCTTCGGGTAGTGATAAAGCGGGATATCAAATCCAAACTCTCCTTCTCCTTCTGTAATGGCAATGCACCAACCACTATACCAGACTGTACTTGTGGCATGTTTTAAGGGGCATCTTGACCCAGAAGTAATCCCCACTGCATTCAGGGGTTCTTACTCCTAAGTAAGTAGGTATAGCATTGAGGGTTCAACACAGTGCATCCTGAAAGTAAAACTCAGCTTGCACAGGAAGCTGATGAGTCTGCAGGGAAGAATGGAGAGAGAAAAGACCCAAGTTCCCTACTCTGAACTCACCTGTGCTGTTCATTTCCTCAAGGTGCTAGCCTTATATACTCTCAGGGTTGTTAACCTCATTTTCTAAGTCACCTTTTCAGCTCACCTTGGGAGAAGAGACATATTTGTGTGTGTCTCCTGCTGAGATGCCAGAGCACGCATGACTCCAGGCATCTCCAACGAAGTTAGACAGAACTAGGAATTCCTCCCACCCCATTTTGCAATTAGTTGTTTTTTTAAAAAAATTAACTTGCAATTAGTTTCTTGATCCAGGAAGCCCCAGGAAGGGGCTTGATTGATTCAGGGGGCCCTCTCGCCCCGACTCTCTTATTTTTTAATGACAGCACTGTGTCACTTAAATGGGATTGTTTTGGTGTATATTTTAATAAGGGGTGATTCTATTTTTATGTTGCAACGGGATGGGTTTTATTTCGCATTAATTTTAATTGTGTATTTTAACTAATGCACGTGTGATTGGATTTTATACTTGTGAGCTGTTGAGAAGCCTATTATGCACTCGGTAGGACATGAATAAAGGAAGAAATAACATTAGTAAATCAAATCTCCATTACTCCAAGATCTTACTTATTCTCTCACCACCCCTTTCCATCTGCGATATGGTAGTAATCATGCTGACCTATATTCGAGCATTTACCCTATTTAAGTACAGTGCCAGCAAGTATTTATTTTAACCCTTAGTCCGAATTTCTTGGACCGTGCACAGTCCCAACCAGAAGCCGACCCCTCGGATTCTTCTTCTTTTACAGTATTTCATTGAGGAGGGTTTCCTCGAGAGACCTTCCACCCTCCCCTCAAAGCGCCAGTGAATTCTGCTTGTGAATTTCCCATAAAAGCTGTTCTATAGCCTCTGTTGGTGAAGCGCTGGGGCCCGGGTCCCATCATCTCAGCCCCAGCCAGCATGCCCAACGGTCGGGGAGGATGGGAGCTGGGAGTACAACAGCGCCTGGAAAGCTACACATTCCCTGTCCCTCTGCTCCGACCTTCTCCTCCACGTAGTCTGAAAACCATGGGAGTCAGCCCAAGATTATTCCTGCTACCTGCATTGCATTGCATTGCATTGCATTGCATTGCATTGCATTGCATTGCATTGCATTGCATTGCATTGCATTGCATTGCATTGCATTGCATTGCATTGCATTGCATTGCATTGCATTTGTAGACGGGGTCGCGTTGCTGCATGGCTTTTCCCTCCCAAGAAGGGGATCTTTCACAACCACATTTCTGTGTATCTCTCTGACAGGGGTGCCAACTTGAATAAAATGGTGTGTGTGTGTGTGTATGTGTTTCCAGGTAAGCCCCGCCCCGCACAATTGATCGCATGACTCATCAGCTTGGAGGGGGAAGCCCCCTCAAATATTTTATTGGGGGTGGAGGCGAAGATCCCCTCGGCCCCTAGGAGCTGGCTCCTATGCACTCTGATGCTTCGGCCGTCGAAGATTCACGGGGTGGCGACTTTCCACCTCTATTCCTTGGGGTCTCACTCCATTGAAATGGAAGCGATGCCCAGCGGAGTCGCCTCTAATGAAATATAACATACATTCAGCATCAGGTCTTTCTTGTGATCCTCACCAGAAACACCTGACTGTCCGTCGTTGGAAACAGAAAACTGGGTTAGATGAAACTTCGGTATTTGAGCTAGCGGTACTTCTCATAGGTTCCCAATGTTACATATACTGTACAGTATATATATTTTTGCAAATGATAATACTTTATAAAAAGGCTAGAAATTGTATATTCTCCCTCAAATAACTGGAACATTCAGGAAACCGTCGCGCTGTGTTCCTTTCCAGGGTTCCGGGCAAGAGAAAGTCGGCATTTGCGTCTGAAAAACGGCCGTTTCGGTCCATCCTACTTATTTCATGTGGAAGAGATTTAAGGGTGTTTCCCCCACTTCTCAGGACGTGCGTTGCCCGACTCGGAAGCTCCCTTTTCTTTAATGAGGCTTGCTCACAATTAAATGTGGAGCAGGATCGCAGTCTTAAAAGTACTTCATTGTGGCAGAACTAGGAATCTCCGCCTTTATCCCGCTTAATTAAACCTGGCTAAAATAAGTTTCAAATCTGTCTGCCAAAACCTGAGCACAGAGAACCTTCCCTAAAGCTGGAAATCCAATTCCATAGCTAAAAAATCACGCAGAACATCAAGAGCAAATTCAAAATGCAGATCCTTGATATCTTCTGATTTTTTCCCTGATTGTTATGCTCTTAGGGCGGAAGTTCGGGTTTCTGGAAACTTAAGTGACAATTTTCTGCCCGTCTTAATTACTCCCTTGTCATGGTTGAATGATGTGTATTGGATCTGTGCAGAATTTATTGTAGGTGATAGTCTGTGAATTATGAGTCATCTTTAAACATCAGACGATAGACTGTTCCGTATGCAACTCATGGATATATATCGTCTGTTTTAGAGTATGCCACTGGAATAATTTAATTTATGCAGTTTAAAGTGATTTTTAGATCTAGATGACATGCATGCCATCTTTAAAATAGATACTATACACCCATTCATACCAAGACTTTTTGTGTCAACTACATCTGTGCTCTTACATGGTGACGTGTTTCCAGTTTGGTTAGCATAATTAACTTGACAACACATGTAAAAAATAAACAATCATTTTATATTGTTTATATGATTCCGTACAACATTTTTTTTTAATTGGGCTGCGTGCGCGCTCGTGTGATTTTCTAACAATTTCCAGAGGGCAATACATCCGTTAGTATTTGCGGTGCCACAAAGCTCATTTTTATGTGTTCTCTGCAACCTCTCTGGAAAACGTACAAAATAGATTCCTATTGTTTGTACATTCCCACTGACAAGTTAAGGTGACTGGGATCGCTGTGCGTTAACCGTGCAGATCAAATCAATCCTTATTTACAGCTTTCAGCAACGGTTAAATAATGTTTAATATCTGGTTAGTGTTAACAGGGATCGAAGCGCAGCATTTAACCGAAGTCGAGTTAGCAACTCAGTTCTTCATTAGGTTGTTAAATTAGGCTTTAATGAACTGTATTCATTAAAGCCTAATTTAGGATGGGGCGTCAGTCGATTTTATATCTCGATGAGGCGATTTGTCTACCATATATTTGTCTGTCCATCTATTTGCTCAAGAAATCTAAGAACTAGCGTTTTCTTAAAAACCCTTTTATCCCGGAGTTGTCCAATCTATAGTCAGTGAATACCGGCTCCAATGCAGGCTGAGATCTAGCGAGTAAACCGATCACTCCCTACTCCCCCGGTGCTAATAAAATACAATAAATATAAATAAATATATATATATCGATGAAACACCTTGAGATTTGTTTTCTTCAAAGGCACACACGATCTCTCAAATGATTAAAAACAAGCAGGAAGCGCCCTGTGGGACGTGGGCAAAGCTGCCCAGCTCTTCAGGCGCAATCCCAAAATACTGGGACTTACTTTCGAGTAATAAGCTTGTTCAGCACCAACTCACGCACTTTGTTTAGAAGATCGACTTCGGGGGGACAAATTGCGAATGACACCGATTGGAACTGGGGAGGAATTATTCTAGGGAAAAGAAAATCTGCTCTCGATAAGCGGGCAGCAAAGGGCTTGGGCCTCCGCGATCTCAGGCTGTATTGACACTATACATCGAAAGCACATTATTTGCCTCAAACAGTTCTGGGAATTATAGTTTGGAAAGGGTGCTGGGAATTATAGCTCTGTGAGCGGGAAAGCTACAGCTCCCAAGATTCCTTGAGGGAAATAATGTGCTTTAAATGTATGCATAGGCACCAACCCGGTTTGAACCACATATTTAGGCTTAGCCTGTTTGGGGATCGGCCTGATAATCAGGTTAGCCTAGCAATGTATTTCCTTCCAAATAATATGTACGAGGAGCAGGCAAACCATTTTCGAGGGCGGCTGCAGAATTTTTTCTTGCCTCTTCCCTTGCCTTGCATAATCGACCCTGCCCCACCCCGAAATGCAACCTGGTTAAAGCGACTAACTTTGATTAAAACCCGCAGGCCCCTTAAAACTCGTCGATCACCTTAAATCACGGAAGTCGCAGTTACGGTACTTATTTTATAATGTTTTTCAGCTGTTAGCTCAATGCGAAGCAATTTCAGCGGGTCTAGTTTCGCGGTGAAATTGACTTGAGACCGTAGCCTGCAAAAGCCCTGAAACTGCCAAGACAACTGCGTACTGTGAAATTAACATTTAGGATCCCAGAGTGCGTGTTCTATGTAGCGCACACACCAACGATAGAAACGTCAGTTTTCATAACCTGATGGTGGATCAGTTCAGGAAGCAAACCTTCCCCTCGAAAGCCCAGAGAAGATTCAAATCCATACACCACCCCTCCCGCCTCTCTACCTGTCCAAAGCAGTTTTTCTCTAGGCGTTTTGGGTCCCGATTCCAAGCGCCTCCTGCAAGCAACAAGCGAGGAGGCGCTTCCTCCAGGCGCGCAGCAACAGAAAAAAAGAGAAGATTGTCGGGGGAGGGGGGAGAGAGACATGCATCTTATATGGAAAGTGGGAGAGATTATTTTGGAAGGTGGAAGGCAGTACGCGATAAAAGATCGGAGAACAGAGACCTAGACAGAGGGATCGAGAGAGGGAGCCCGAGGGGAGTGGGGAAGGCAGAGATATTACGCGAAGTGAAAAGGAACAGCCTCGCGGGCTGGTTGGAAGGAAAGGAAGATAAGAAGGGTCGGTGGGGAGGAGGGCGAAGAGGCATCTCGGGAAGCCGGAGAAACCCGTCTCTGGAAAGGGTTAAACAAACAGATCGCCCTGCAGGGGAATAATATTATTTGCCTTGCTTGACTCCGGCTGGCGGGGATTCCCTTTGGGTGAGCAAATGCCAAACCGGGCTCAGTCCTCCAAACGGGTTTCCTCACCCTCCAGCCGCGGGACAGAGGGAATCTTAACGTAGGGATCGGTTTCTCAGGATTTCCTGTCAATAATAAATTTATTTATTGTGATTCCTGCATTGCAAAGGGGTTGGACTAGATGACTCCTTGGGTCGTTTCCAGCTCTACAGTTCTATAACTTAAATGTTAAGGTCCGCAGGCCGGAGGAAGTTACGCGCGTCTAAGGTCCTAAGATTCTAAGCGCACGAGTCGAATAGCCAGCCTCAATAGAGGCCTAGGTTAGGGCTCCTCTGAAATCCTTGGCGCAAATTCTGGGAGGTGCTTTGCAATCCTATGCACGCTTCCTCAGAATCCAGGGCCATTCATTTCAACGGGAATAACTCCTCAGTATGTAGCATCGCTTCCCCAAACGCCTGATACCCTAAAAGGCATGTTTACGCAGAAGTAAGTCTCGCCGAGTTCGAGGAAGCTTGCTCTCAAGTAAGTGCGCCTAGGATCACAGCCTAAGGAATTTACCCCGAGTTTATTTCAATGGGATTGAAACGCAGTTAACTCTCGCGGGATGGAGTCCAGTTGGTGGCATGCAGTTCCATAGGGAGGGATAAATTCAATAAATTTATCGCGAAAATGGCAAGGTGGTGAGGTTTTTTTTTTTTGGGAGGGATGACCTGACATTTCTAAATATGAGGTGGGGAGGATGAGGGAGGAAAAGAACTCGTGGTCGTGGGAGCGGGGCACAAAGCAAACCCACCCACAATTTTGCTAACTAGAACATTGCACTTTTAAGTTGACGTGTAGCTTCATGCAGGATCGTGTGAACAGGACCCCGTTGGAATTCAGTAGGAAATGCTGGTCTGCGTTGCTCAGATTTCGGGTGATAGGCACGAAGAACACAATTCACTTGCTCTAGAGGGGAACCAATTTGCGGGGAGGCCTGCTGAAAGAACAATTTCTCCTGGTTCCAGCCTGCTTGCCAAAAGCTTTTCAAATCTGAATTCTGAATCTGAATGTTCAGCTTTCCTGCTGGCTTTAGAGGTTTTATGGGCTGCGATGGGGAACAAGAAGTACTATACAGCCAAAGCTAAACCCTATTAAATGTCATTGATTTTAAGCAGAAAGTTTAGAACATGCGTACATGCTTCCAACTGAATGCAATGTGGCTTGAAAATGCTTGATTTTGTTTGGATTATATCCAAGATGCATTTTTTCCCTTGCAGGTTAGGCATCATGATTGCCAAAGAATTCATCAGCAAAATTTAAGATTTAAGGGGGTGTCTGTTTTTTCAAAACGAAGTGTATCTAAAAAAGGCGTTTCAAAAGGAAGTTCCAAAACTTGTTGAAGTTCCAGAACGTGAATCATATTTCTGAACGTTTGCCTAAAGTTGAATGTGTGTGAAATCATCAGCCTTAAGGCACTTGGGCATTCCATCTAAGCCTGTGGGGTTCAATTTCATGTAAATGTGCCTGGCTGCCTTAAATCCAAGGGCTTCACTTTAACCTGACTGTAAATGGAGGTCAGCTGGAATACAGTAGAATAAGGAGTCCAGGATTATATTACAGCAAATATGACAACGAGCAGCAGGGTTCAGTTGCTTCACATTTTCTTCTGCTCCACTTGGGGATGGTGGAATAGATGCTGGGGAGAGATATTTGCGATTCTGGTCCGATCCATTTAAGAATCTTCTATGTTAGATCCCATACAGCTTGGCATGCTTTTATAGTCTGAGATCTATCTCGCTCATAGAATTTTAGAGTTTGAAAGGGCTCTGCGGGATGATCTAGTCCAACCCACTGCAATGCAGGAATATGCATTTGTCCCATATTGGGATCGAACCTACAGCCTTGACATTATCACCTGCAAACCTGGGATTATTAGCACCATGCTCTAACCAACGGAGCTATCCAGCTTTATTTTGCCTACAGAAAGCCTTTAAGCCGACACCTGAACTTGCAGTTACAGGATTTGTTGAAACTGACTGAATGCTTTGTGGCTTTCTGCCTGGGCTGGAATGCCCCATTTTGATCACCACCACTTGGTGGAACACGGTTGACAGGGCATCTCTGTCTGTGGAGCAGATGTAGCCTGGATGGCTACACCTATAAACCCTTGGCGGGCTGAATGCCGTCTGTAGGACTGCAGCCTTAAATCTATGCACAACTCTCAGTGATATCAGTCGGGAGGTAAGGAACTTTTGTTTGGAATGGTGTGCAGAATTATACATTTAATCGACAGCCATGTTAAAATGGAATTTTTGGAATGATGCTCATATCCTAGTTCTAAAACATCAGCATGCTGCCAAGGAGCAGCTTCTCTTGTACAAGTTCTGCTGGGATGAATTGGAATCGGAGTTGTTGTTGTTTAGTCATTTAGTTGTGTCCGACTCTTCGTGACCCCATGGACCAGAGCATGCCAGGCACTCCTGTCTTCCACTGCCTCCCGTAGTTTGGTCAAACTCATGTTGGTAGCTTCGAGAACACTGTCCAACCATCTCGTCCTCTGTCGTCCCCTTCTCCTTGTGCCCTCCATCTTTGCCAACATCAGGGTCTTTTCTAGGGAGTCTTCCCTTCTCATGAGGTGGCCAAAGTACTGGAGCCTCAGCTTCGGCACCTGTCCTTCCAGTGAGCACTCAGGGCTGATTTCCTTCAGAATGGATAGGTTTGATCTTCTTGCAGTCCACGGGACTCTCAAGAGTGTCCTCCAGCACCATACAGTGTTACCCCGGGTTACGCACACGATCTGTTCCAGGTCGCGATACGTAACGCGGACGTACGTATCACAAATGCACAAAAAAACCCCAGAAGTAGCACAATTTGAGCGCCTCTGCACATTTGCGGGTTGTGCGCGCTCCGGAAACACTTCCGGGTTGCGGACGTTCGCAACTCGAACATCCGCAACACAAGGTGTGTGTAATTCAAAAGCATCAGTTCTTCAGTGATCAGCCTTCTTTATGGTCCAGCTCTCACTTCCACACATCACTACTGGGAAAACCATAGCTGTCCCTGCTTTTTAAATTTAATTGGAGTTGTACAGGAGAACATTGCCGCCTCATTTGCAACATGTTTTTAAAGCAGCCGTAGCTGCCCTCAAAGCATTCTGGGACCTGCAGCTTGCTGAGAATGCTGAGTGTGGTTAGGAGACTCATGTTCTACTTACAGAGCTACAGTTCTCAGAGTGGTTTAACAATCGCACCCTCTTCACAAGGAACTATTGAGTCACACAGCATTATGAATAAATGAATGAATGAATAGCCAAAAGCCTGATTAAATGTGAATGGCTTTGCCTGGTTCCTAAAAGCTGGCAATCTTGGCGTCAGGTTTAGTTTCTCTGGGGCGCGCATTGTGAAGCAGTCCTTTTATTTCCCCAGAGTGTCTCAAGGAAAAAGTGGTGGCTTCCAATGGGGCTCATAGATTTTATTACCCTGGGATGCTGTGGAACACCCAAGGCATTATGGGAAAATTGAAGCATCCTATGCTGCCGCCGCTACAACTACTGCTACCATCACGGGGGAGCAGCAGGGAGGAAAAAAAATGAGTTAAAGAAATTGGGGGGAGGGGGGGTCACAGAAACAAAAATGAAAGAAGCAATATGGAACCCATAACAAAACAAGTGTGACTTTTATGAATGAGCAATTGAACACACAAGATAATGAATCACGAAAATGAATGGAACAATAAAACGAACGTTTCCCCCCTCACACAGCTCTGATTCAGATGAACATTTAGGAAGTGGTCACATCTAGCCACTTGAAAAACACCGCAGAGATTACTATATTGCCCCTGTGGGACAGCTTTGCCGTTTGTAGCATCCCGGCCACAGCTGGAAGATGTAGCCACACCTCGGGTGCAGATGTGTGCTAAAACATGCGGCGGAATGCGTGATTTGCTAGGGCTGCAACCTGGCAAGTGGTACAGAGAGTTCTGCCTCACAAGAGGTGGCATTATAAAAACGTGTGCCAACATGGTCATCTGTGTGAATACTGATGGTGAGTGTGCTATTTATAGGTGAATCTGTCCAATTTGGTTTCTCTTTCCCCCCAATCTTAAATTCATTTTTTAACATATATCCCCACACCAGTTTGCATTTTTTTTAAATCCTCAAGAGAAAAGCATTTTAGGGCAAATGACTTCTAATATACATGCGCTTGTAGCGTACATTTTTTTTGGGGGGGGGGCAAATAAATCTTACCTACTAACATGCATTTTTGTATGTCATTTTCCTAATACAGTGGTAACTCTGGTTATGTACTTAATTCGTTCCGGAGGTCCGTTCTTAACCTGAAATCATTCTTAACCTGAAGCACCACTTTGGCTAATGGGGCCTCCCGCTGCCACTGTGCCGCCAGAGCACGATTTCTGTTCTCATCCTGAAGCAAAGTTCTTAACCTGAAGCATTATGTCTGGGTTAGTGAAGTATTTAACCTGAAGTGTATGTAACCTGAAGCGTATGTAACCCGAGGTACCACTGTATATGCACATTTATGCACATTTTACCTCAGTGTGTGTATTTTTTGTATGCAGTAGTTGGCCCGATAATTGCACTGCAGAATTTGGAGAAGTGGGGATTTTAGTTCTCATACAGTTTTGGAAGTGAAAATTAGGTAGGTTCACATTCAAATGGGAAAGGAAATCAAATTTCTCCTCCATCCCTAGCTTTTTGTCAGCTTCCATCCTGGGTGAGATGCAAAAATGGCCACAGGCCTGGTGGAGGGTCTGGCCTAATGAGCAGAACAACTTGTGCCCCTATGGACCAGTTGCTGAGAATGAAAGTCCCCACATCCCCACAGCTGTCTAAGTCCCCTCCTCTCCAAGGATTTCCCCCAAGCAATCAGAGATGGTGCCTGTGTGAAGCCAACCTCTCATCCGCCTTTTTCATACCTCTTCTGGTTCTGGGAGACAAGTGGGTGGGGTGGGGTGCACCTATGACTCTTCACCAACCTGACTCATCTCTGGCTCTTGGGCTCCCTCCTCCCCTTTTCCTGCTTCAGCCTCTGCCTGATTCCGAACTTCTCTCTGTCACAGACTCCACCAGTTCACTAAGTCGTGTTGCCTTTTTAGCGTCCAACACCTCCTCCTCCCAGTCTTCTCCCTCTGACCACTCATCGCCATCCCACCACCACTCCCTGGGATCTGAGCTTTCATCCCTTGGGGGTTCCCCAGCTGGTTCCTCTCACCATTCCTCTGTGTCCAAGCAGTCCATGACGAGTAGGAATGCTGAGGTAAAACTACGGGTAGATCTATACACAGGAAAACCCCGCTATAAATAAATAAGTCATAAATTAAATCGTTTTAACAAAAAAAAACCTATGTAAAATTGCATAGAAAAGTTTTGTGCTCCACAGCGCCATCTGGTGCTGCATGTTTATAATGCATTTAAAACGTTGCTTTTTGACTAATGTACCTGGGTCCTCTGTATATTGCTTTGGACCCAATATAGGATTAATATATTGGGATTTTAGAATTAATAACATGCACTGTTACCACCATTAAATCATGGGAGGGGTGTTTCCAGCTACCTCACCCTTTGCCCCCAGAAACTGTTGCAGGAGAGGGACTGCAAGCAACATCATGGGAGGAGTGAAACTCTGAAGTTCCCTTGTTACTTTTTGCTATTGGATGCTACATGTTGATTAAGTAATCTTGGTATATTTATAGCATTGGAATGTGGTTTTTTGGTAAGTTATTACATTTGCTAACGTTTTGCTAACTTACTATGGCATTGTTACTGTTTTGCTATGTTATTATGACATTGTGTCATACAAATAATAATAATAATAATAATAATAATAATAATAATAATAATAATAATAATAATAATTTATTATTTATACCCCACCCATCTGGCTGGGTTTCCCCAGCCACTCTGGGCGGCTTCCAACAAAAGATTAAAATACAATAGTCCGTCAAACATCAAAAGCTTCCCTAAACAGGGCTGCCTTCAGATGTTTTTAAAAAGACAGATAGTTGTTTATTTCATTGACATCTGATGGGAGGGCGTTCCACAGGGCGGGTGCCACAAAATGAATGAATGAATGAATGAAAAAATGTGAAAGTTGGTCCCATGTTGCAGCTTGGGAGTCAAGGGCCAGTCTTGAGTCTGGACCAGTTGAAGGTCACTGCTGCCGTGATGGGCTGCATAAACGTTAGGACACTTCTAGGCTGTTGCTATGCGCAGGTGGGATTCAGTTCCATGGCAGCAAATTCAGCCAAAGTGGATTCAATGCTCTAGCACAGTGTTTAAATGAGTAAACTAGATTTGCTGGTATGTGAATGAATCTCACCCAAATACTGTGCCAGTCTGAAAACACCCTCAGTCTAAACCAAGCTGTAGTGACGTTGCTTTCCAGAATCCCATGACCCTGGCATACCCTCCAACTTTTCTCCAATGAAAATAGGGATGTCCTATTCCACAACAACAACAACAACAACAACAACAACAACAACAACAACAACAATTTTACTATTTATATCCTGCCCATCTGACTCAGTTGCCCCAACCACTCGGAAAGGCTTCCAACTTATATAAAAACACAACAAAACATTAAACATAAAAAACATCCCTATGCAGGGCTGCCTTCAGATGGCTTGGGGGTCGGATAACTCCATACCTTCCAACATTTCTCTGATGAAAATAAGGACATCCTAAGGAAAAGCGGGACATTCCAGGATCAAATCAGAAACTGGGATGGCTTCTGTAAATCTGGGACTGTCCCTGGAAAATAGGGACACTTGGAGGGTCTGCCCTTATTTCCATAAAAGAAGGTTCCCTTTTCCAGCAATACTTGGTTTTCCTGATTCTCCACCCCAAAGCCCATAAAGAGGGGGAAGGGCAGCAGGAGGAGGAGGCTATTTTGGTTTATTAACCTCCTTGTGGCCAGGTGAAAGGTTAAATTCACATGATTCATTGGAGGCCGGGAGACAGCACTTTGTTGCTAGGAGTGTGGGGAATGCGCAGGGCTCCAGCGAAGGAGTCTGACTAATCTTTAAGGGAGAGAGCCAGGCTCCTGTCTGACTGCTGCAGCCCCAGCAGTTCTGTGTTTCATTTCAGACTGTCATTCTCCTATCTCTCAGCTCACTCCCAGTTCTAGCCTCCTGCCAGATCCTGGGAACTGTTTGCTCAGGCAAATTTATAGATGAAGAGAAGCGAGGAGGGTGGAGGGAGGAGGCGCGATTGCGGAGAGGAAGGGAAGCCCAGCTCGCTATTGTTCATCTGGGCCAAAGGAAAATCTGCAACCTTCGCGAACTGTGACATAATCTTGAATGGAGGACACACATGGGGAGACTGCGGCCCTCCAGACATGGTTGGACAACGTCTCCCATCGCCCCTGACGGGTCATGCTGTCTGGGACGGATGAGAGTTAAGAGTCCAACGATATCTGGAGAACCGCAGCTTCCTGGTCCCCACAGTAGAGTGTGGGGATTATTACTTATTTAATTACTTAATTACTTGTTGCATTTATAATGATATGAGTTTGGGGGGAGGGTTAGGCCGTACGCCCAAGTCCCTCCTAATGCCTGGATCCAGCAAAGATTCACTTGTTGGAATAGCCAGGCTAACTTAATAGCCTAAGTGAAGGTCCTGAAAATAGCAAAGAAAATGGATTTGTGCCAGAGAAAAAGTGCGTGGGCCCTCCCTCCCTCCCTCCCTCCTTCAACTGGCTGGTAGTTAGAAGGACGAAAGCTAGAGGCTGAGATGTTCATGAGCTAGAAGTTAGAAGCAGGCAGCAGGCGGAAGGAATCCTGGAAGGGAGAGAAATGCTTGATTTCTGCTGGAAACCGATTCTGTGGCTATGGGAGAAACAAGACCTTCTTGCGGTGTTAATGTTGTGAGCCCCTCAGGTTGTATATACAGCACAGCCGTACCTTGGTTTTCAAACAGCTTAGTTCTTGAACGTTTTGGTTCCCAAACTCCGCAAACCCGGAAGTGAGTGTTGTGGTTTGTGAACTGTTTTGGGAAGCCGAACGTCCGATGGGGCTCCCGAATGTTTTGGAAGTGGAACAGACTTCCGGAACGGATTCTGTTCAACTTCCAAGGTACGACTGTATGTGCAAATAAACCACATATCACAAAGATTCCACAGTCTCCTCATGCCAAGGAATCTGAACCCTGGCTAAGCTCCTGGAACCAATTGAAACTCACAACGCTCAGAAATTGGGGTGTCGTGCAACACTATCTCACCTTGCTCCCCCCCCCTCAGGAGCTCAAGGTGAAGTACATGGTTCTCCCCCTCCTCATTTAATTCCCACAACAACCCTGTGAGATAGGTTGGGCTGAGAGGCAGTGACAGGCCCAAGATTTGTGTTGAAGAGGGAATGACTGGCCCAAGATCACCCAGTGAACGTCACGGCTGTGTTGAGATTTGAACCCTGGTCTCCCAGCTCCTAATCTGTAACTCTATTCACTGTACTACATTGCCAAGGAACTGCCTGCCACCATCAGCTATGAAGGTTGCTTGTTTCTCCTTCTCGTCCGCCCCCCCCCCCCGTGAAATATTCAGTGTGTCCCAGTTTGACCTTTCAAGTTAGGAGCGTTTCCAAACATTCAAATAGGAGAGAGGGCAAAGGGACTGTTGTTGCAACAGCCCTTAACTGTGTGATATTCTTTTTTTATTTTATTTTAAAGCTGTTCCTAGAGGGGTGGTCCACTTCAAGGTCTCTGTCCCAAGAAAAGAGGCCAGCAGTTTCCCCAAACCAGTCTATTCTCTTCCCCTCCATCTCAGCTTTCTAATAGTACTTTTTAAAAGCACACCCTGAGCTGGACATAAAGACTTCTCAAACATTGTGCTGAGTACTTTAGAAGGAGTCTGCGAAAAGAGGAACATCTCTACTCATTCCAACCCCCCCCCCCCAAACCTGCCCTGTACACAGGAAGTTTGGATTGCACCCCAAATTATGCTTTTTATGGACTACTTACATTAATAGATATCGAGGGATAATAGCCTCTGAACACATTTTCAATCTGATCCCCAAGAAGAGAGGAGATCCAGCTAGCTCTGTTCTCTCACCAGGGGCCTGAACAGCTTCCTCAATCCTAACCTTCATCAAACAGTAGCATTTTCACCCTAGCTACCAGGGCTTAGTGGCTGGTAGAAGGGAGGTGATCAGACAGGCACCGACCACATAAACATAGTGAGTTGCAAATGACTCATTAGCATGGCATTCATCTGTCTTGGGAGGCAATGGAGGAGTGAGCCTTGGGGGGGTGAAGTCAAACTGTTGGGAAATTCCAGTGTCTGCTGTGGCTGTAGAGACTGATACTGGGAGAAACATGTTTTGTTGCAGCTGGGGCAGATGAAGACATCTGGTTGTGTTGCTGTAGATGCACCATGGTGTTTCTTCTCTCTGTGCTCCTCCCAGTGGTCATTTCTCTTCTGGTCAATGCCTTGGATACATGACATGACTTGACTGTCTGTCTCCAGACACTGCAGCCATCGGCAAGGGATTCCCACTCAGCAGGGTTGACGTTGCCAGCCTTCACGTCACGTTTGCAGACAACCTTGTAACACATATTTGGGACTCAGCTACATTAGTGTTTGAAAAAGTGTTTTAAATGCATTATAACATGGTGACACCAGATGGCGCTGTTGAGTTTGATCCTTTGGCAATGTTATTTCCCATTATGAGCTTTACAACACATTTTCCTGAAATGTTTTTTTTAATGTGTCTAGATCCAGCTTTGGTCTCTCAATGGGACTGGTGCCTGAAGCCAGCTCCCCATAGAGCATTTCCTTGGGGAATCTTCAGCTAACATTTCCTATAAGAGAAAGGATTGCTGCTTTTGTAATGGGACTCCCCCCTCCACAAATCTGTTCCAGAGGGCAACTCCTAAAACAAATTTAGGGGGTGTAGGGGGAGGAGAGAGAGGAGACAGGTCCTTTTGTGCATGTAGAAATCCTTGCACAGACTTTGCACTGCTTTGGATACAGCCCATAAATACTGATATAATAATTTCAATTCACCATCATTTAAATGAGCCCCTGCTCTGCATCAAAACTTTTGCCAGCTCCTAGGTCTGCATTCAGAGCTGATAATGTACGAATCATTCCTAGCCATTGCCATTCTATCAGGTTTCAGAACAAAGAAGCAAAGCTATTCTTTGGTGGGGCAACCTAAGGGGGCAACCCCCAATAGCCCAATTAGGACAGAGCATGCTCAGCGGCTACAGAACGTTGAGTACCCGTTTGGGAAGGGGGGGCAGACATTAAATGCTTAGGTGGTGGTGGCATGGAATATCCTAAAAGAAGGCATGGCTGGCTGGCTGGCTGGCTAGAGCCCTGAACAGGAACACTGCACAATGCAGTGCACATCTAACATTTTATTTTTGATTCTCCTTGCTGTGTATATTTAATGCAATAACATTTCCATTTCTTGGTTTGTTCCACAATGGGATTTCATGTCTCTCTGCCTAAGGCTCTCTTATTCCTCCACACTTTCACTGAATGCCTTTTAATCTCATTTTTTTTATTTTCATGTTCTCTCTCACCTCCTGCTGCAAGTTTCTGCTAAATAATAATAATAATAATAATAATAATAATAATAATAATAATAATAATATCTCTGTGGAATAGCTTTACACCCACCTCTCCTTTGGCCGCATTTCTCATTTGAATGATTTCATTCTTCATTCACATTTATTCCTCTGTCCTTCACTTTCATATCTCAGCCAATTTCTCTCATCCTACCTCCTTATTGATGGAGCTGAGCAAAAGCAGAGATGTTAAGTGCATGGATGCGCATGCTAGAAATGTGTGCATCCTTGTGTGTCTTGAATGAGCCATTGCTGTTGCCGTTGTTTGATTTGTATGCCGCTTTTCAAAGATCTTCCTAAGGTGACTTGCAATCCAAAGGCCCTAAACAAAGAAACACAACAGCGAAGTACCAGAACAATCCCATCAATGAAATAACAGGCAAATCAGACAAATTTTCAAAAAATTAACAGGGCCTGTGTGCTTGTGTGTGTGATTCTCCAGGACATACAATTGTTTGTGTGCGCGCGCATGCACACTTTGGGGGATGGCTCTGCTGACTTTGAGCATTGCATGATTGTCATGCCTAGTATCTATCATTCATCAAATGCCTGGGTAAGGAGGAATGGTTTTCAATTTCTCCTGAAAGTCAATAATGAGGGAGACAGTTGCACTTCACCAGGAAGCAGAGTTGGCCTACCTATTAGGAGAGCGGAAGCCCATGAGGCAGTGCTCCCATGGGTGCCCCACCCACCACACTGCCTCCGCTGGTGAAGCAGCACCGGCAGTGGTGCCAGTTTCTTTCTAGATCTCGTGAGGTATCACCCAAATCTCATGACATTTTGCTGGAACTCGCTGCCGCCACTTCAAAATGGGATGGGCCACCCCTGCCATGGAGGGCACTCCCCAAAAGGTCACTAGAGTACTTCAGTCCAAAATCTTCCTGACACAGGTAACACTGTGCCAACATCAGCTGCACACCTTCATTCTAGGCAACATCTTGCTAAAGGGGGCTACTGGGTTATTACTCTACGTCACCAATTCTAACCACCTGACATCTTGAACTCCTGTGGTTAAATATCCGATTGGGGTATGTTTTGAGCCCATTTCTCCCAGTTGTTTCCTAAATGGATTGACCACCATTGTTCATTCTGAAGACCAAGGCAGCTGAGGTCAGGTCATATGAGACCTTCATTGATCGGGCACCCAATGTTTCTTCCAGAGTTGAAGTTGAGGTCACCCCTTGAATAGGCTGACTTTGAGAGCTCTTGTTGACCAAGCAGAATTTGTTAACCAAGACAGACATTGACAGGTTTGATGTTGCATTTGACAGGCTGAATGTTACAATGATTTACAGTCCAGGTGCTGTTGTAAAAAAGCAAGATATTTACCAGAGATTCCAAGGAAAGTTAAATTTTAATCCTTAAGGCATTTTGCTATTGGGACTCATTTGGAAATGTCCATTTTGACCCCAATCTGCATTTTTTCTCTCCCTTCCAGCTATCCACTAAAATGGCATTGTGCATTGCTGTTTCTTTTATATGGCAACCCCCCCCCCCAAAAAAAAAAAACTAAACCAAGTGAGATGGGAATACTGACAAAGTTGTTCTAATGGAGTTTGCATAAGTACTGGATGAATATTGATAATCCTGAAATGTCATTTCCACTGTTTCATTGTGTTCCTTTATATTCTGTTGGAAGCCACCCACAATGGTTGGGGCAACCTAGTCAGATGGGTGGGGTACAAATAATAATAACAACAACATTGATTTCAATTGAATAACAATCATCTTTTTGCTTTGGTTTTTCTTTTACTTTGGCCCTTTTCTAAGTGAAAGGAAAACCATAACAATTTCACCCCGAAACACAAATTTCTGGTGGTGTTGAATATAAATGGAAAGGAGAGATCATTTCCACCCTCCCATCCTGTGTGGCACATGGAGTGAGGCTTGAGCAAAAGAACTTGTTGGGAGATTCTTGACACGCCATCCAAATAATTTTGTGCTTGGATCCTACTTGAGAGTTTCCCACAGGCATCTGGTTGGCCACTGTCAAGGCCGGATGCTGGACTAGATGGGACATTGGCCTGATCTAAAAGGCTCTTCCTATGTTCTTACTCCAGCTTGTATGACAAGAGACATACTGTCCAACTGCAGCTTACACAGAACCAAAGGGTTGCATCCAACACTAGTTTTATGTGGCACAAACCTACTGAAAATAATGAACATGACTACCTTAGGTCCATGCATTTCAATGGGTCTTTGTGGAGTAAATCTCAGTTGAATGCAACCTACAGTGTTGGAAGGGATCTTGGTGGTCATTTGGTTGAAACCCCTGCAACTACAACATCCACGGCAGATGGTTGCCCAACCTCTCCTTAAATACACCCACAAATGAGAACCCACTACCTCCCACTAAGGCCGTTTGGCCCAGTTCTAAGCAGACTCTTGCTTGGCTGAATAGCAGATGGAGAGACATGTTTGTCTGTGTGTAGAATCCTCTGGCTTTTGCATGGTTGGAAAATGTGGTGCTGTACAACAGCAACAACCAGATCCAGTTTCTTCACGCACTTTTGCTTCTGGACTTGTTCACCTTTTGTCTCTGGCTGCTCCAACGTTTGCCTCTGCCCCCCCCCCACCAGGGCCATGCTGAAAAAGTTCTCCACCCTTACCAGACCATAGCATGGCCATCTATTAGGTGAGCCTCAAGCTCGTTATACACTTACATCTCAAACAAAGGGGAAAGGACAGAACTTAGCTCTGTTCTTCTGCACAGATGATCAGTGCTATCATTGTGACTGGAGCAATGATGAGATTCTGGACCACATGGACAACATCTGAAATGTTGTACACAGACCTTTCCCCTGTTAGGTGCTCATGTATGGAATATTCCTTCTACAAAGGATGCCTCTTGGCGATCAGGACTTAACCGCCGCCTCCCTGGGTGATTTCACTGTGCCAAATCTCTTAAGAGTTGTCAGGTAGTAAACTAGGACTGGAGAGACCTGTCAGGAGTGAACATGGACCAGTGGTACTAAATTGTATGGGTAACAGGCTTACTAGAAAAGCTAACCAAGAAACTGAAACGGACATGGGGACAAATAGAAGAGGATGCCTTCACCCCAGTATGACTCCCCTTTATCACAAACATGGCCCAGCAAGACAGGAACCCACCAACAGCATATGAATCAATATGGCTTACTTGTAAAAGACTTCTGGGAGAAGATATATAATGAACTGAAAAAGGTGTTGAAAAACACATTTAGTAAAAAACCAGAAGCCTTTTTACTGGGTATTTTAAACCATGAAATCCCAAGACAATATAGAACAGTCTTTATGTATGCCACAACAGCAGCAAGAATCTTATTGGCAAAAAACTGGAAAACAGAAGAAATACCAACGATAGAAGAATGGCAGATGAAAATGATGGACTATATGGAGCTTGCTGAACTGACCGGGAAACTCCAAGACCAGAGGGACGACGCGGTGGAGAAAGATTGGACTAAATTTAAATTATATCTAAAGAATTATGCTAAGATTTGCATTTAAAACAACCAGGAAGAAATTGAGAGGCAGCCGATATTGAAGTTAGATAAGAAGTAGTAATAGTTGAAGTAGTGTTAAGGAGTTAAAAATAAAGTGAAAGTTGATTTTATATATTAACAATAGATTATAAAAAGGTAAAGAAATTACTAAAGATGATTTATAATGAAAGCAGACGGAGAGGATGTGAGGAAGTCAATTTACAATGTTATAAAAGAGGATTAGATAGATTTAATTAATTGTTTGTATTAATTTTTCTTTTGTGGTGTAGTTTGTTGTGATATAATTTTTGTTGTATGTGTTGTTTGTCTGTTTTATAAAATCAATAAATTTTTGGAAAAAATAAAATAAAGTATGGCTTACTTGACCCAAATGCAAACAAACCCGATTGCAGTCAACCACAGATAACCAACCACACCCTGGACCCTGAACATCTCTCAGTACCAACGGAATGTAACAAGTGAATAGAAAGAGAACCTATCTAAGTTGATGCTGACACAAAACCCCACACGTACACTGTAATAAACACAAATTTTAACACCACCCCCATCTCCCCTTCTGTTCTCCTGACCTTATACTGTACTCAACACTAATGTCTCATAACAAAGACTGTAGAAAAGACTGTACAACTTGAAAAAAGAGACAAAGCATGCGCTTTTGTAAACCAAGACAATTTTTAATAGTAAAAAAATAAGATAGCAAACCAGGACAATGGGTTGTTGTATTCAACTGAGTCTTATTCAGAGTAGACCCATTGAAATTAACGGAATTGAGTTAGTTATGCCAATTAATTTCAATGGATCTACTTTGAGTAGGGCTAGCACTGAATACAACCCGACATTTATAACCCATTACCACACAGGCATGTCATGAAGGCAAACAAGATAAGGGGCCTGAAAGCCATTTGTGTGCTGAAGGTGATAGATAAATTACTAATAATAACAAATCACGCCTACTTCATGAAGCAGTAAAGATCATCTTTGCCAATATATGCCTTATTGCTGTGTTTCGATTATTGCCGGGCAATTTGTGAAAGAACCACAATTCCTGGGCATGTACAACATCCAGCAGGCAAGCTGGTGATCCGTACTCCAAATCTATTAGCTGTAAATTATTTTAACGTGAGTGACATCACACTTGACTCTTGGCAAAACAGTGTTAAGTTAGTGGGTAATAAAACAGCTTGACACTAATGATGGGCTCTGCCTGATAAATTACTGTCAGGGATCAGATAAGGGTTCTTGAGAGTAACCTTGAACCAAATTTCTCTCTCTCTTGCTGTGTCTTGTGTGCAGATCTTTCCCTCTCAACTAGGAAAATTAAGTACCAAGGGACCCAGACCAGAAAAATGCAATGTGTGTGAGAAAATACTCCTCCCCCCAAATGTGTATTCACAGCTGCAAGCATAATCTTCTGAATGAACAGCCTCCCATCTTTTATTTGCTTATCATTTTCATACTGTGACCCAAATAATAGCAGTGATTTTGGTGATGGAATAATGGTGCATTCTTGATCTGCTTAAAGAATCTGAAGCAAGATTGACACATGAACAGATCAAAACAAAACAAACCTGCAGCGCCCCTATGCTTAAAGAAGCCTGAAACAGAATGGTAAATTTGAAGGAGTCGAAAATAGCAAAACTTCGATCATATTATGAAAATCACAAGCCCTCATGCCAGGATTTCGACAGCCTTTTGGAGAAATCCAGACTTGATCAAAGAGGCTTTTATTTCTATTGTCAGGGAGAGGAAAAAAGTGCAGGATATTCTCCACGGTTATGCAGCTTTTCAGCAGATCACCTGAACAGAGTTTGCAGACTATAGTTTGACATGACAACCTCTGGTCTGATCCTTTAAGAGTGCTTCTGAGTTTGCGGCCGTCGTGAATCCCAACAGCGATTAGACAATCGGTTCAGAATTCCCCCCAGTATTTCGTCCTAAATGTACTGCCAACCAACTTCATCAGGTGAGCCTGAAAGTTCTTGCCTCTTGGAGAGAGGAATTAAGAGACGTCCGTTTCTCCAAACAAACTGCAGCCCTGCAATAAATATCCATCTTTTCGTGGGACAATAAAGGCAATGTTAGTATTCTTGATGGAATGTATTTGTGAACTTTACCATCATTAGAGATGTAAACCGAAGGCAACAAGATAACCTCTCTTCCAAATGTTCTATTTATTTCTGTAAAGTAATTTGTATGATTTATCTTAGAGACGCAGGTTTATGGCTCACTTTGAACTCCAGGTTCTTAACTCTGTGGCTGCCTGCTTGGGCTGCAGCCGGTAAGTGATGCCATGACCCCAAGTGGGAGATGAAAGAGATGAGACAAAAACCAAGACAGGCTTCTGGGATTCTCAGACCCCACATTTCTGTACTCTGCTGACATCTCCGGGTTAAATATTTCCCTTCGGAGGAACTCACAATGTCTTCCCCCACGTTGCACATTCATTAGGGGATGGGCCAAAGTTTAAAATCCTGGCATCCTTTAATGGAAGGCATACTGAAAGATTACAAAACAAACCTTGGAGGATGGATGAGATGTTCCGAAACGACTCTTGATTTTCTCATTCGTCTAAGAGGCTTCCCATTTATGCTGCGACTTATAGCAACAGACAGGGTTCATACTGCCCAACAGAACTGTACAACACAAGTCTTCCTCCTTCCCTCCTCAATCCACAATCACATTGTTTTGTTTCATTGCTCTTCATTTCCCTGAGTGGCAGAAAGTTTCGGTGGTGGTGGTGGGGTCTCTGCAGAAATAGGGGAGGCAACTGGAGCCCCCCTCCCAAGCCTAAATCTGGTTTCCAGGGATTGCTCAGAGAACCCTCAGCATCCAAGTAGGAGACATATTTGCCAAGCTTAGATACAACCGAGGAGATATCAACTGAGGTTTGCAGAAGTAGAAGGAATACTTCAGAAAAGAAACCCTGAGGTGGGGAGGGGGAAGAACCCAAAATAGCCCAATGAAGTCTGCACATGCTCAGAGGGCACAGAATGCTGACTGACTGGTGAACTGGAAAAGGGGTGGGAAATTGAGAGGAGGTCAATGGAATGGAGTATACTGGAATAGGGCATGGCTGGCTGGAACCCTGAACAGGAGCACTTCATACGGCAACATTTTGTTGTAAGTCCTAATTGCATCCATTAATCCCAAATACTCACCTTTGCAATAAGCACCTCGGGTAACTACCGTATTTTTCTGTCTATAAGACGCCCTCATTTATAAGACAACCCCTGTTTTTTGAGCCCCAAATTAAGAAATAAATATATTTTAAACATTCTGTGGATAAGATGACCCCCAATTTTAAACTTAAAAAATTTGGGGGAAAATATAGTCTTATAAACAGAAAAATATGGTATTTTACTTTGCATATTCGACAAAAGGCAATGTGCCAGACTATCTGCGTAATAAAAGAAACTGGTGTTTCACAGGGGTTGAGTAGTGGAGTTGATTGCTGGGTTGATAATGTGTATAATTTGATATGCTGCTTAGTATGTTTTATTCATTATGTATTATGTACCATTATTCCTCCTCTTCCTCCAGTTTATTATCTGCTTTTCACCACCAGGTCCCAAGGCAGGTTACAATAATTTAAAACTGAATATTAAAAACAGTTTAAAAGGAAAAAAAAAACAAAATAAAAAAATTTCCTTCCAGTAGCACCTTAGAGACCAACTAAGTTTGTTCTTGGTATGAGCTTTCGTGTGCATGCACACTTCTTCAGATACACACCTGAAGTGTGCATGTATCTGAAGTATCTGAAGAAGTGTGCATGCACACGAAAGCTCATACCAAGAACAAACTTAGTTGGTCTCTAAGATGCTACTGGAAGGAATTTTTTAAATTTTGTTTTAACTATGGCAGACCAACATGGCTACCCTACCTGTAAATAGATTAAAAGAAATCATTGTCAAAGGAATAGGGTGGGTCCTGAAAACACTGATCTCTGGTGTCAAAGGCCAGGGTAAAGAGGTGTGCTATACTCTTTGTAGCAGTAGTTGTCAACATCTATTGTTATGTATTGCTTAATATTTGAATTGTATTTCTATAACCTTTTTGGGTATTGTTTGGATCTTATGTTATGCATTTATAGTATCATGTTTATTATGTTCCCCGTGGGTCTTCTGATGAAGGGTGGAATAACAACAAAATAATAATAATAATAATAATAATAATAATAATAATAATAATAATAATAATTTAATGGGAGAGTATTATAATAATAATTATAACAATGCAAATACATTGACATCCATGTGCAGGGCTGAACACGCGGACAGGGAGTGGGATTCAGTGCCCTGATGTTACATCCCCCCCTCAGACACCTGTATTTTGAGCATGGTGCCCACAGAGGGGAAGCTGAACATGCATTAGCTTTCATGTGATCAAGAACCCCAATTGCTCAGGGCTCCAGATTATGCAAAAGTCTAGGTATGTTCAGCTGCACATGCGTAGGAGTCCCATTTGCAGATGTGAGGTCCAATGCATGGACTTATTAGGGGTGGGCCCAGTGGGCTGTGCAACATTTGGCCAGAGATCATTCTTGCCCACCCACTCGCTTGGCACGATGCATGACCAACAATGTCTGCAAAGCATACATGTTGGTGTTCAAAGTGTCACTTCCTTCCACTGAAAGCAAACGTTATGTCAGAATGGTAACAGAGATGAAGGAAGGATAATTGAGGATTGTATCTTCCCCGTGTCAAGGATCCTCTTGATGGGAGCAGAGCTGGGACCCAAGAACCCAGCATCGTGGAGAAGAGCCATAGCACAGTGTAAAAAGACAGATGTCTTGCATGTAGAAGATTCCAGGTTCAATCCTCAGCATCTCCATGCAGGGATGGACAACAGTCATGACTCAAACCCTGGAGATACATCATCATCATCATCATCATCATTTATTATTTATACACTGCCCATCTGGCTGGGTTTCCCCAGCCACTCTAAGCAGCTTCCATCAGAATGTTAAAAACACTATAAAATATCAAACATCAAAAACTTCCCTAAACAGGGCTGCCTTCAGATGTCTTCTAAAAGTCAGATAGTTGTTTATTTCCTTGACATCTGATGGGAGGGCATTCCAACAGGGCAGGCACCACTACCAAGAAGGCCCTCTGCCTGGTTCCCTGGAACCTCACTTCTCGCAGTGAGGGAACCGCCAGAAGGCCCTCAGAGCTGGACCTCAGGCTGAACGATGGGTGGAGATGCTCCTTCAGGTATACTGGGCCGAGGCCATTTAGGGCTTTAAAGGTCAGCACTAACACTTTGAATTGTGCTCGGAAACATACTGAAGGCCAATGTAGGTCTTTCAGGACCAATGTTAACGGCCACTCCCAGTTACCAGTCTGGCTGCTGCATTCTGGATTAGTTGTAGTTTCTAGGTCTCCTTCAAAGGTATCCCCACATAGAGCACATTGCAGTAGTCCAAGTGGGTAATAACTAAAGCATGCACCACTCTGGCAAGACAGTCCATGGGCAGGTAGGGTCTCAGCCAGCGTACCATATGGCGCTGGTAGACAGCTGCCCTGGACACAGAATTGACCTGTGCCTCCCTGGACAGCTGCGAGTCCAAAATGACTCCTAGGCTGTGCACCTGGCCCTTCAGGGGCACAGTTAGCCCATTCAGGACCAGGGAGTCCCCCACACCCACCCACCTCCTGTCCCCCTGCCAGTCAATGTAGACAGCACTGAACCTGATGGTCTGTCTTGGTGTAAAGCATGTTCCTATGTCCTACCATGTTATCAGGGAAAAAGGTCTCCTGATCTCACGTGAGCCAGCAAGACCAACCTGCCCCAGTGGAGATGTTCTGGTTGTCCATGTTAAAAGTGGCATCCTGTTCCAGCTGGGAAAAACCCGATCGGCCCTGCCAATGAGTATTTGTTGTGCGACCTGCCAAAGGAGAGATCAAGGAAAGGTCATCTCCAGAGCAGAGCTCAGTGATTGCCTTTGCGCTTATCTGTTGTGTCTCTTGGTGTGTGGGATCAGCATGGTGAAGGCAGCTGCCAAGGAACGGGCTTGATAAGGTCACCAGCGGGTTATGAGAAATTGTCACCTGAGATGATGAGAACACACTCACTGGTCAAATTCAGAAGTTAAGAAGGGATAGGAAAATTCTGTGCATCATTTGGCACTGGCAAAGAATAGTTCAGTCCTTACTGATGCCTTTTAATGTCTTGATCCAAAAGCATGGTGTAATGAAACACAGGCTTCCTGAAACTATATTGTCCCAGAATCAGAGACCACTTTATTGACACGATTTTGAGTTTCCACATGCAAACAAGACAGGAAAGAAATGTAACACACAACATCAGAATATCTAGATATCCACCACTATCCTCATGAGCAAAAAGTGACTTAAGGCTGCAATCCTGAACCCTTTAACCTGGGAGCAAACTCCACTGAACTCCATGGGATTTCTAAGTAGACCCATATAGTTATTGCACTGTATGTAGTCATTCATGCAACAGACCAACAGTAACTACCAAGCTGTCACCCCACTATTGGTCTGCCTTTGTGAGTTTTATCCAACTAAGTGTTACTCAGAGTAGACCTATTGACAATAATGAGCCTAAGTTAGTCATGGTCATTCTTTGCAAAGGATTTACTCTGAAGACTAGCATCGGATACAATCCAATATATCAATTCTGGTTTTCTGTTGTATTTGATGGCATGGAGTTGTGGAAGTACTGGTTTATTTATTTTTCAACGAAAAATAAAAGAGCAGTTTGTCTTTCTACAACTTCATAATGAGAAAAGTTCTGGTAATGCAATTCCCCCCCCACTTGCACCCCCTCTTTTAAAAAAAAATGTATATACAAGATTACTAATAAACAGCACTGCTACTCTTTTGAATGACCATACCAGAAGTCAATTTCTCCCTTTCATACATCTGTGAAATGTCAGAGGCACGGCCAGCTTAAATCAGGTTTTTATTAATTGTACAGATACCTGGAGCCGGCAGTTGGCTTGGACTTCAAGGTTTACAAAGACACTTACCTTTTAATTCACCATAGGCTTAACCTTTGGTACTGGGGAATTCCTGGGATCAGTGCCAGATTTTTATTTGGGGAGGGGGTGAAGAGAGAAGGGGTGCCAGTTGTAAGACAAATCTCAGCATCTTATTAGTTTAGACAGGAAGGAGCTTGGGAGGAGATGGGAGCCCATAGCTCTGCGGAATATGTACCATCTTTGGCTTGGAAACAGGAATGGAAGAAAGCACTTTCATTGGCTCAAACCCAGGAAGCTACACTATAGATTTCTTTTCATTTTATACACAGCTTTCCCCCAAAGACTCCTGGGAATTGTAGTTTTTTCAGGCTCAGGGCATATCTTCTGCACTGCCGACTTAGGATGCTTTTTGTACTGTCACCTTTTGCACGACTCCATCACATACCAGCAAATTCAGCTGTGCAGTTGTACTTGGATTGGGAGGTGTATTAGTGCAATGAAAACAAAATACTGGCCTTTTCTCAAGAAGGGAAGTGATGGGAAATAGGCCAGAAAGTGTGGAATAGCACTGGCTTTGATGCAACACCATCTAGCCTCTCTGAAAACAAATCAGAATGAATTAAATAGCTGGCGTTTTCTGATCTCCTTTTGAGGAAATCAGGCAGTATCATACCAATTTTAAACAGCCATGACTTCCCTCAAAGAATTCTGGGAAGGGTGGTTTGTTAAGGGTTATTATGAGACCCCTATTCATCTCACATAGCTACAATTCCCAGTTCTTTGGGAAAAGGAACTGGATATTAAAACACTCTGAGAGCCAGTGTGGTGTAGTGGTTAAGAGCAGTAGACTTGTAATCTGGTGAACTGGGTTCGCGTCCCCGCTCCTCCAGATGAAGCTGCTGGGTGACCTTGGGCTAGTCATACTTCTCTGAAGTCTCTCAGCCCCACTCACCTCACAGAGTGTTTGTTGTGGGGGAGGAAGGGAAAGGAGAATGTTAGCCGCTTTGAGACTCCTTCGGGTAATGATAAAGCAGGATATCAAATCCAAACTCTACTTCTTCTTCTGGACATTCTAGCTCTGTGAGAGGAACTCTCAGCACCATTAACAACTACATTTCCCATGATTCTTTGGGGTAAGGCAATGCTCTAGTATAGATATGACCTTAAAAGGTAAAAGTAAAGGAGCCCTGACAGTTGAGTCCAGTCGTGAACGACTTAGGTTGCGGCGCTAATCTCGCTTTACTGGCCAAGGGAGCCGGCGTTTGTCCGCAGACAGTTTTTCCAGGTCATGTGGCCTGCATGACCAAGCTGCTTCTGGCGAACCAGAGCAGCGCAACGAAATGCCGTTTACCTTCCCACCAGAGTGGTACCTATTTATCTACTTGCACTTTAACATGCTTTAGAACTGCTAGGTTAGCATTGTTATATTTCTAGAAAAAGGGGTGCCAGAACTCACCAATAATGCCTCCCTCGTTCTCTTAGAATGGCAATGATGCACACCTAAGTGGTGATGGAAGTGAGAGGTGAGTAATGGCTTAAAAAAAATCAAAACCCTGGACCTTAGTTGAAGCCCACTGGTTTAATGTTCTTTCACCTCTGTCTATCTATCTTAGCCTTATTCTACCTAAGCCCAGCCCTCCAACTAAGGCCTGTTAATGCCCAAGGATATATGGAGATGGACTTGACCCCTTATCGAGATCTTGAGTCCAGCCATTTCCCCAACACAGAAAATATTTCAACAGCAGCCTTCATCAACATTATCGCTCCCGGCCTTTCATGATCCGTCTTGGATCTTCCTTTTGTTTACACTAAAGTTTGAGAAGGGATGAACGGAAGGTACTGGAGAGAGAGAGGTCAGCAGGCATAGTTCAAGCAGAATGAGGAAGCTGCCCTCCTGCCTTGCTTTGATCTGCGGAGAATTTATTCCATCCATCCGACGGACCAGAGATGGACACTGAGGAGTAGTAGCATCATCATCATCCCCATCCAGATGCCCAACTCCCGTTGGAGCCACATTGGAGGGGTCGGTCAGTGGCCCTCCCTCCCTGGCCCTACATTGCTGCAATTTGCAACAGCCTCTGCAGGTTTATGGCTGGAGAGGGTATGAGTCAACCAGCCTCGTAACTGGCAGTACCAGGCTCCAGGGCCTTTTCGTCACATTGCCGGTGCTGAGCTATTTGCGATTGCTGCTGAGCAAGGCTGTTTGCTTCTGCCACGTTTCACAGCAATACGGGAGAGGCTGACAAAGGGCTGGAGTTTAATCAGACGTTTCTCAAAACACCCTTTCCAGGCTCTTCTGCCCTGCAGTCCAAAGTCTGGGACATGCTTTTTGCAGATTGGTTTGTTTCCTATATGTGATTTGATTTTGATCATTTTCTCCTGGTTTTTTTTTTTTTAAAAAAAACCCTCAAACCTATATTTTGATATAGATTGGTTATGTGGTTCATAGTTCTTTTACTTACATTTAGAGGTGGATTTCACGGGGTTGGACTAGATGATCTTCGTGTCCCCTTCCAACTCTACAATTCTATGATTCTATATATATATTTAATTATGTTACTTAAAATGTAGAATGATACTACTGATTAGTAATGCACTGCACCCACACCATACATATCTAGCACTATGATACCACTTTAAATGGCCATGGCTTCCCTCAAAGAATTCTGGGAGCTGTAGTTTGTTAAGGGTGCTGAGAGACGTTAGGAGACCCCTATTCTGTTCCCTGAGCTGTAGTTCCAGAGTGGCTTAACAATCAATCAATCCCTCCCTCTTCACAGGGAACTCTGCCTTTGTCAGAAAGCTACTGCAGTTACCTTGAAATTCATCAGGATTCAGAGGGATTGGCTTTGCTTGTAAATGTGATCCAGCGGTGCCCCCAAATTTAAAAGATTACCAGCATTTTCTTTTTTAAATATAATTTTTAGGTGCCCAGCACAAAGCTTTCTGAACCTATTTGCTCATAATTTAGCAGGGGTCAGCAACCTAAGGCCCATGGGCCGGTAGCGGTATAGGGCAGGGGTCGGCAACTTAAGGCCCATGGGCCGGTAGCGGCCCACAAGGCTTGTCTAACCGGCCCATGGCGACCCCTGCTGCCCCCTGCTCTTACTGGTGCAGTGCGTTGTGGTGTGGTACGGGGACCAACTTTTGGGTTGATGGCGCCTGTGCACATGCGCATGGGCACTCCTCCAATCCGGAAGAGCGCGTGTGCACACACGCTCCGGCCCATCCTCTAACGGACGGAGTATCGACCAGCCCATCCTCGGATAAGGTTGCCGACCTCTGATATAGGGGCCAGTACACCAGCAAATTTCATCCACTTCTGCAAAGGGGTGGGGGAGTTACAGCTTTATTTTGTTTTCCCTTTACCAGTGAAGGGTGGTGGCGGTGGAGGAGAAGAAGCGTTGTGGACCCAGAGGAATCAGGCAGTCTATAAAGTGCCTCAGACCAAGGTGGGCTGTTTCCTGGAGCTCCACATTGGGGTCCTAACCAAAAAAATCTTGTAGTCGGTACACACTCCTAAAAATACACAATGGAAGGAGAGAGAGCAAATACTTCACACTGGGTTGCCATTCCCTGTCAATTCCCCTTCCACACTTCCTCATGGTTTTTCTTTCTTCTTGAAACCATTTTTATTTCCCAAGACTTTTATTTTCTCCTTATCTGCTTTTGAAATGTTAAACTCACTGAGTCAACTAAGGCCTAATGTTTCAGGTTGTTGTTTCAAGGGAATTATCAGCTCCACCAGAGCTGTTAAGGAGACGTTATTTGCAAAAGTTTGTTTCAAATATTTGAAAGACAGGGCAGTGAATGGAACTATTTCTTTGTCCTCTCTCTCTCTTTTTTTAAGAACACTGTGTCATAAAAACGCAAGAGGAAAACTGGCCCCAAATCTATCTGGATTTTCTTGAAAGCAACCCTCCTTGAAATGAATGTCACATCCGCCAGGCAGATGTACGGCTTCTGCTTATTTGCCGAACTATTTGCCCACCTGTCTGCTCTGCTTTTCAGTGGTTCTCCCGCTTCTCTGGAAGAGGAACTTCCCCATTACCCAAGATCCCTTTTTATGGGGGATGCTGACAGGGCTGGCACGTCCATTAAGGCGAACTAGGCAATTGCCTAGGGCGCCAAAATGGAGGGGGCGCTGGCCAGGCTTGGGCGGGACAGGGGTGGGACGGGCTAGCAGCAGCTTCTCCGCTGTAGCGGAGAGGTGCTGCTTGCCCCCTACACCACCCCACCTCCCGCTAAAGCAGGCTTTGGCGGGGAGCAGGGGGCGGGATGGATGAGCAGCAGCTTCTCTGCTACAGCGGAGAAACTGCTGCTTGTCTCTCCACCCCACCATCTCCTGCTAAAGCAGGCTTTGATGGGAGGTGGGGTGGGGGGCGCCAGAAGGTGGTCTTGCCTAGGGTGCAAAAAACCCTAGCACCGGCCCTGGATGCTGATGACAGAAACTGGGACCTTCTTATATGGAGCCTGTGATCTTCTATTGTGTCATGGTCATTCTCATAACTTATGGTTACCAGATTTTTTTCAATGAATCCGGGGACACTTAAAAAAAAATTTTTTTTTGAAGCTGAGTAGCAACAGGGAGTCAGTAGTGGGGATGGTGAGGCAAAAGACCCTGGGCACAAGCACACATGCATATTGTATAAAGGTGCAAAGCCCTTCTTTCACACCCTGTGAAACATAAATGTGCAGAGTTTTGAAAAAACTGGGCAACGGTGCACCTCCCGCCCGCCCAAATTCCCAGTGGAATTTGCTACCAAGGAGTGTGGTGGAGTCTCCTTCTTTGGAGGTCTTTAAGCAGAGGCTTGGCAGCCATCTGTCAGGAATGCTTTGATGGTGTTTCCTGCTTGGCAGAGGGTTGGACACGATGGCCCTTGTGGTCTCTTCCAACTCTATGATTCTATGATTCTATGACTCCCGAGCCTTCCCCAATCTCCTTCCCCCCTTCCCCCTTTGTTTTGACAGATTGGGGGAGGCTTGGGAGTTGTGGGCAGGAGGCCATTGCCCAGGAGGGGCACAAGGAGCACGGTTTCTCTGCCAGGCAAGGTGCAAAGCCCTTCTTTTGGACCCTGTGAAACATAAATGCACAGAGTTTTGTTTTTTGTTTTTAAACTGGGCAATGCCCACGCACCCGAGCCTCCCCCGATCTGTCTAAACAAAGGGGGGAGGGGGCAGGAGATCTGTACCACCAGGCGTCCCTGGTTCCCCTTCGTCAGCAGTGGTGGTGGCAGCGACCAGCGAGCAGCTCCTGAAGCCAGCCAGAGCCATCTGTGCTACCAGGCTGGCTCTGGGCTGCTGAGGCTGCCACTGTCACGTTTCCCGGGGACAGTTTTGCAAATCTGGGGATTATCCCTGGGAACCGGGGACGTCTGGTAACCTTGTCATAACTCTCCCAGGTTTATACATGTCTTTCCTCTTCTAGGAAACTCAGCCTATGGTGGGCAGTTGGAGAAGCTTAGCTGCTGGCTTCAATATTTCAGCTATTTGACTTTGACAATGCATAGATACCTCTGTGTGTGACAATGCATAAATACCTCTGGATTCCCTGTGGGTAACTTGGACACCCACCAGCATGTTGAATGCCAGATCTAATTATAATTATAATGACTTATTAAATTTGTATACTGCCCTTCATATGAAGATGGCATGGTGTTTCAAAACATACAAATAGAAAACGAGAATGCAAAATACATTAAAAAAACAACAACAACCCGCCACTTCCTACAAACACATTTAAAAGGCCATAGAATGTTAATCAGCCAAAGTTTGGCTGGTTATAGAGAAATAGTTTCACCTGGTGCCTAAAGATATTTAATGAAGGTACCAGGCAAGCTTCCACGGGGAGATCATCGCACTAACACGGAGCTACAGCAGAAAAGGCCCATTTTCATGTTGCCACCCTCTGGACCTCTTGTGGAGGAGGTGATGACCTCAGATGATGACGACAGGGTCTGGGTTGGTTCATATGGGGAGAGGCGGTCCTTGAGGCACTGCTGTCTTGAGTCGCAGTCCTGGCATCATTTGCATATTATTTACCGTACACCATTATGCAAAAGCATAGTTGGCAACTGTCCTACAATCATAGAATCTTAGAGTTGGAAGAGACCACAAGGGCCATCCAGTCCAACCCCCTGCCAAGCAGGAAACACCATCAAAGCATTCCTGACAGATGGCTGTCAAGCCTCTGCTTAAAGACCTCCAAAGAAGGAGACTCCACCACACTCCTTGGTAGCAAATTCCACTGCCGAACAGCTCTCACTGTCAGGAAGTTCTTCCTAATGTTTAGGTGGAATCTTCTTTCTTGTAGTTTGAATCCATTGCTCCGTTTCCGCTTCTCTGGAGCAGCAGAAAACAACCTTTCACCCTCCTCTATATGACATCCTTTGATATATTTGAACATGGCTATCATATCACCCCTTAACCTTCTCTTCTCCAGGCTAAACATACCCAGCTCCCTAAGCCGTTCCTCATAAGGCATTGTTTCCAGGCCTTTGACCATTTTGGTTGCCCTCTTCTGGACAGTCCTTTTCCAGAATTCTTAATGTGCAAATCTCCCAACCAGTTTCTTAACAAAGAACGGACATATGAGACGTTTTTTCAGTCCCCCCAAACCCCATGGGATGTGCATGCTGCTCTATGCAAGAGGAAAGGGATTATTGATACGAGTGTTCCCTTGCAGATGTGCATAGTACACTCAAGGTGATCCCAGAACAGCTCCTTGATTATTTGGAGCTTCTTTATCCTCATTGTCCACTATCCCTGATGTCTGGCATGTGTGCACTCAGCAAGGCAGTCAGCCCAACCTCCCAAGTGCCTTTACTGGGAGCAGTGGCTAGGCTGTTTATGGGGAGAAATGACCCCCAGCATTTAATGCCTTCTCTGTGGGATCTGCACTGGCTGCCAATCTGCTACTTGGTGAAGTTCAAGGAGCGAGGGGATGTTTTTCAGCCATGCTTGTGGCATGATTTTTGTTCATGGGGCAGAAATGAAATAGTTATTATCTCAGGCATTCCTGTTGCTTGTTCACATGTTTCTATATAGTCCTGCAGAGAAATTCAGATCTTCCACAAAGGCTGGCTCTTGGTGCCATCTTGCAGTATCTTGGGGAAGGTGTAGAACATCTGCTCTGCATGTAGAATGTCCCAGGTTCAATATTTGCCATCTCCAGGTAGGGCTGGGAGAGAACCCTGTCTGAAATTATGGGGAGCTGCTGCCAGTTGGTGTAGAACAGTGTTTCCCAAACTTGGGTCTCCAGCAGTTTTTGGACTACAGTTCCCATCATCCTTGGCTAGCAAGACCAGTGGTCAGGGATGATGGAAATTGTAGTCTGAAAAAAACAGCTGGAGACCTAAGTTTAGGAAACACTGGTGTAGAATGAGATGGACTAATGGTCTGATTCAGTAGAAGGCAGCTTCCTATGTTATGAGCCCAAAGGACAGGGCCTTTTGGGTGGTGGTGTCACTTTGGAATGATCTCCCTATTTAAATCTGCCAGGCTCCCTTTTTGTATCAAAACAGGCCATCCTGTTTCGACGAGGTTTTGATGTGAAGCCATTTCTATCATCATTGCTGTGTGTTTGTTAGTATGCTTTTTGCTATGGTTTTATTATGTATTAATCATTGATGTTTTGTAATGTGTTTCTAATGTTGTGCACTGTCCTGAGATCTTTTGATAAAGGACGGAACATAAATTGTAATAATAATAATAATAATAATAATAATAATAATAATATCCTTTTTGCTTCATTGCAGTCAGATTTTAGTGTTGTTGTAGATCACTGCTTTTAATGTATTTTTATGATTATATTGCATTATAGTTATGCTGTAAGTCATTCAGCAACAGATAAGTGGGAGAATAGTAACAGTAATTATTATTTCAACATATATTGTGTTCTGGGCCAAAAGTAAAATGAGTATTGAGGTGAAAGCTATGGGACGTAGGCTAAAATTGGTATTTAGCACATCCATTTGCATACATACTGACATCTTAAAAGCTGAAGTGTAAAATGAAGCAATAATTTTTAGCTGATTAATCACCTGCCTTTTAACTGACTGGCAGGTGACATTTAATTAATTTGCATATTAATTACCAAAACTCAGCAGAGGTGACTTTTTGAGACTGCTTGCAATTAAGGAAAAGGTGCTGCTGATGATTACAAGGCAAGTCCACCTTATAGCAACACACCAGAAGCATAATAGCACTGAAACAAAAGCAAACAAGTGTGCCTTTAACTCAGGGGTCAGCAAACTTTTTCAGCAGGGGGCCAGTCCACCATCCCTCAGATGCAACCGTAACCCGGTTCCCCAGATTACGAGTCTACCACTCTTAACCACTACACCAGTGTGGTGTAGTGGTTAAGAGTGGTAGACTCGTAATCTGGGGAACCGGGTTCGCGTCTCCACTCCTCCACATGCAGCTGCTGGGTGACCTTGGGCTAGTCACACTTCTCTGAAGTCTCTCAGCCCCACTCATCTCACAGAGTGTTTGTTGTGGGGGAGGAAGGGAAAGGAGAATGTTAGCCGCTTTGAGACTCCTTCGGGTAGTGATAAAGCGGGATATCAAATCCAAACTCTTCTTCTTCTTCTTCTTCTTCTTCTTCTTCTTCTTCTTCTTCTTCTTCTTCTTCTTCTTCTTCTTCTTCTTCTTCTTCTTCTGACCCTGTGGGGGGCTGGACTATATTTTGAAGAAGGAAAAAGAACAAATTCCTATGACCCACAAATAACCCAGAGATGCATTTTAAATAAAAGGACACATTCTACTCATGTAAAAAACATGCTGATTCCCGGACCGTCCGCGGGCCGGATTGAGAAGGCAATTGGGCCACATCTGGACCTGGGCCTTAGTTTGCCTACCCATGTTTTAACTCTTAGACTCGCCACTTAATAGCACTGACTCATTCCTCATCAATGTGTGTCCCCTTCTTTTGAGTGGGACCTGGAGTCGAGTAGTATCTGCTCATGCCATTTGTTCTATTCTTCCATAGCTTTATCTTCTGTTCCATCCTTGGATGGCGTATTTATTCACTGATTCCCTTCACAGTGCTTTAAAGCCCCACAACAACCCTGTGAGGCAGGCCAGACCAAGAGAAATAGGAGAGCAGGTCATCTGGAAGCGCCCTGACTTGTCTGCACATATGTTTGGGACATCCGTTGTTTATCAAGCATTCATTCCGATTCTTGCTCGTATGGAGGTTATACGAGGTCATGCCAAGCCATTGCTACCCAACACTTTTCAGTGTATTTTCCTGCCACTTTCCTTAAGCTAAAAAGTCTGATTTTGGGGTAAGGGTCTGGGAAGTTGCATAAGAGCACGAAATCCACTTTAATTGTGCAACCTGAATTTGTGCATTGAAACCCAGCTGTAAAAATAGCAGCAGGCTGGAAGCGGCCATAGGGAATGGCCCAAAGCTTCCCAGGCGAGCAGAGCTTTCAGTCTCAGTCTGTACTCAATGCTAGCTGCTGCACACACTGGCTCATGTGTTTCCTTTCTGTTTGTTTCTAGGTTTGTAACTAGGCGCTGCCTACTCAAACTAATCAGCTACTTTCATTAATAAGTAACCTTTGCCCCGTATGAAAGAAACTGGGTCCTTGTCCTCAGATGAGGTGGTCAACTTCTGGCCGCACCACTTAGCAATGTGTGTGGAGGTGGAGCTGTTGCATGATTTAATAAAAATAAGAAATCCCTGCACACAGAAACATCAGGGGTAAGGGTAGACCAGAATCTTTCTCTGCTAGTTTTCTGTGTTCAGGGTGGTTGTTGTTTTGGTGTGCACAAGGCGGGGCTTTAATTAATTGAGGGGGGGCAGGAGACAGTGTGTGAGAGAGATAGAAAAGGGTGAAGGAAAGAGGATCATGAGTACTAGCACCTTTTTTTTTTTAAGAAAAAAGCACTTTACACACTTGTACTATATGCAAATCTGTGGCTTCTTTTTAGGTGATGCATTAGAATCAGGGGCCCTATGCCACCAAACACCAGTTGCTGGGAATCAGAGGTGGGGAGAGAGCCCTTGCAGACTTCATACGCATCTGGTCAGCCTTTGTGAGAACAGGATGCTGAACTAGGTGGGCCATTGGCCTGATTCAGTCAGGCCATTGATCCATCTAGCATGGTATTGTCCGCAATGATTGGCAGCAGTTCTCTGGGATTTCAGGCAGGGAGTCTCTCCCAGCCCTACCTGGAAATGTTGGGAATTGAACCCGGGACTGTCTCCATGAAAAACAGATACTCTACCACTCAGCTATGGCCTTCCCTAAAATCCAGCCTGTTTCACTCACCTTGGCTTATGATCCATTCCCAGAAACCAGTTTTCTCATACACACACACACACACACACACACACACACACACACACACACTTGGAGGGACTTGGAGAGCAGAAGTAATCATCATCAGGGGAAGAAGAAGAAGAAGAAGAAGAAGAAGAAGAAGAAGAAGAAGAAGAAGAAGAAGAGGAGGAGGAGGAGGAGGAGGAGTTTGGATTTGACATCCCGCTTTATCAATACCTGAAGGAGTCTCAAAGCGGCTAACATTCTCCTTTTCCCTTCCTCCCCCACAACAAACACTCTGTGAGGTGAGTGGGGCTGAGAGACTTCAAAGAAGTGTGACTAACCCAAGGTCACCCAGCAGCTGCATGTGGAGGAGCGGGGAAGCGAACCCAGTTCCCCAGATTACGAGTCTACTGCTCTTAACCACTACACCACACAAGTAACATTTTAAAATAATAATAATAATTTATATATATTAAAAACAACAACCAGAAAAGGAGACAGTTTTGGGTAGAAAAGTACAGGTGGGGGAATAACATTGCTCTCCCCTCCTGCCAGGCCATGCAGCATTTTCACAACCCCTTCCCTGTGGTTTAGGGCTCCATCAGGACCTAGCCAGGATCCTGCCCGCACCACACTTCCTCGCTCCCTTTGTTTTGCTGTCTGCAAAACCCACAGTGACCTCTGCTGCTTTCTCTCCAGCAAGCCCTAATCGGGTACTGTAATGTACGGCAACATGCATTTTTTATGAGCAATATGAACTTTTGGTTTATGGCTATCCGGAAGGCTCGATGCTGGTGTGTGTGTGTGTGGGGGGGGACACTAAAAAATGTGAGCGTCCTTGCCTCTCACTCACGGACATTCTTGAGTGCCATCTTCAGGCTAATCGAAGACACTGCGGGCACCAAAGGCTGGAAGAAGCTCTTGGAAAAGGAAGGAGCTGGCTGCTTCAAATGCCCAAAGGCACATGTATGTGTGTATGCAGTTATTAGAATTAGCATGTGTGCAATTGAAAAAGAAGTAGTTGGTTGGGAAGGGGTTCTGTCTTAGTGGCATCATGCATGAGGTCCCAGGTTGAACCTCCCCCCTCCCACCCCGTTACTTAAAAAAGGGATCTCAACTTACCTGCTTCTGAATCCTTGGAAAAGCTAGTGCTAGTCAGAGTACTATATTCCTCCTCCTCCTCCTATCTAGGAGGAAGGGCTGGAGCTCACCGGTTATTTGCATGCAGTTGGTCCCTGGTTTACTCCTTGGCAACCCTATATAGGGCTGGGAGAGATCCTGCCTGAAATCCTAGGCAGCTGCTGCCAGCCTGGGTAGGCATTACTGAACTGTTATAATGTTCCTTTGCCCCTGCCCAGAGCCCACAAGAGCAGCTTAGATCAATGAAAAGGCAAGAATCACAAAACTGATGACAAACAAAACAGAGGAAGAAATTACAAGCAAAAAGAGCGATTGCATGTAGAAGCAGTTGAAAAACAGCACCATCAGTTAGGATGGTTAGGAACAGAAGAAGCTTCCGTGTCCCAAGTCCATCTAGCTCAATATTGTCTGCATTCTGGCAGCGACAGTCCAGGGTTTCATGCAGGGGACATTCCCATCTCCTACCTGGAGATGTCAGGGACCATTTTCTGTGCAGAAGGGAATCCATGAATGCAGAAGGGAATCCCTACCAGCTGTCCGGAGTAGTATAGTCCAGGCAGACTACATCAACTACCTATGCCAGAACTAGGCTTAATTTTGCTCAGTGCCTTAGTAAGGGTGGCAGGCCAGGAAGAGCCAGTTTCTAGCATTTCGTCTGTTGTTTCGCAAAAGCATTTACCGTATATACCCGAGTATAAGCCGACCCGAATATAAACCGAGGCACCTAATTTTCCTACAAAAACCTGGGAAAGCTTATTGACTCAAGTATAAGCCGATTCACCTTTGCCGCTGTGGAGGAGGAGGAGGAACGAGCAGCCCGAAAGCAGCCCTTTGGGCTGCTCCTTCCTCTTCCTCCTTCGCCAAGTTTGCATTTATGCGAGCAGTTCAGGAACGGAACAAGCTGCCTGGGGAGAGTAAAGAACCGCTGTTCTTGTACACTTCTTAAGGAATGGTTGACTGCGGTGAGCGGGCAGCGGCGGCACGAGTGGAGAGAAAGGGCTTCTTTCTCGCCGCCCCCACCGCCCGCCTCACTCGAGTATAAGCCGAGGGCAGCTTTTTCAGCACAAAAAAATGTGCTGAAAAACTAGGCTTATACTCAAGTATATACAGTAGTTGTTCCGAATGGAAAAGAATGTGGCAGCATGTGCATTGTGTTAAAAGTATTTTGCACCGATGTGAAGTGTGTCTATTGTTCTATCCTGGTTACACCACTGGGAGGAAGTCCTGTTCTTCCCTTTCATAGAGTTCTGTTTCAGCCGTGGAGAATTCGGTTCATAGGTAACAGAGCTAAGAACTCTGGGATATTCCCACAAAGACTCATATTCAGTGCTCTTCATGTGTGTTTGTGCAGACTGTTACGTATTCCAGAGCTTAAATACAAATGTAAGTGGTATAGAAGTCAGGCAAATGGCCATGGTTGGCATCAGAGGCTGGCAGGATTAGATAATCGTTGGGAACTACACCTAGCAGGGATGGGACACGGGTGGCGCTGCGGTCTAAACCACTGAGCCTAGGGGTTGCCGATCGGAAGGTCGGCGGTTCGAATCCCCGCGACGGGGTGAGCTCCCATTTTTCAGTTCCTGCTCCTGCCCACCTAGCAGTTCGAAAGCACGTCAAAGTGCAAGTAGATAAATAGGTACCGCTCTGGCGGTAAGGTAAACGGCGTTTCCATGCGCTGCTCTGGTTCGCCAGAAGCAGCTTAGTCATGCTGGCCACATGACCTGGAATAATAATAATAATAATAATAATAATAATAATAATAATAAATTTTTATTTATACCCCGCCCTTCCCCGCCAAACCGGGCTCAGGGCGGCTAACACCAATAAAATCACAACAAAAACATAAAACAGTTCATTAAAATACAGATTAAAATACAATTTAAAACTAAATCTAAACTTCAGCCTCATTTTTAGGTAGCCCACCAATCACCCCAAAAGAACGAAACATCAGGGTTAAACTGAAACCAACCCAAAGGCTAGGTGGAACAGCTCCGTCTTGCAGGCCCTGCGGAAAGATGCCAAATCCCGCAGGGCCCTGGTCTCTTGTGCCAGACTGTTCCACCACGTCGGGGCCAGTACTGAGAAGGCCCTGGCCCTAGTTGAAGCCAACCTAGCATCCTTGTGGCTTGGGACCTCCAACAAATTATTATTTGAGGACCTTAAGGTCCTACCTGGGACATACCAGGAGATGCGGTCCCTTAGGAAGCTGTCTGCGAACAAGCGCCGGCTCCCTCGGCCTATAGAGCGAGATGAGTGCCACAACCCCAGAGTCGTCCATGACTGGACCTAATGGTCAGAGGTACCTTTACCTTTTACACCTAGCAGGGGTCCACAGACTACCAGGTGATGGAGAGCATGTGACAGGAAGGGATTTGACTGGATCCCAAATGTTTCTTGGAAAAATATACAGTTTAAGGAAGAGAGGAAGCTGTTGGAATACGCTGGAAGCTTCAGTGTGTGACATAGTTCATGAGTGGGGGGAGGAGAGACAAAATATGCACGTATTAATTTGTATGTAGAAATGTATAGCTTTAAAAAGGTCAGTGAAAATTTTGAATGAATGAATGTAGATTTTTCCTCCATCTTTTTATCACTGACTTAAAAACATGTTTCTGTTTTACTCTATTGTTGAGATTATTATTTTTTAAAAAAACATCAAAGTTTGGTACATCAAATTTATGACATCCCTTCCACAAGCTGGAGAAGATTATTACTGCTGATTATGTTGACACAGAACCTGAGAGAAAAATAGTGTATTTCTTCACTTTCTTTTGAAGAGATAGATAGATAGATGATAGATAGATATATAGAGAACAACATCTTTCTAACATCAAAGTTAGCAACAGAAGTGAAGCAGGATACTGACCTTCCACAGCCTCCCTGATAGGGATTATCGCATGTCAGCAGCCACCTGCAATATAAACTATACCTGCTTTTGATGAGGCCCATATAGACCATTCAATGCTAGAAGTAATACTGGGCCACTTTCCTCCAATAGGAAACCATCCACTACCATGTGTGCCAAAAGGAGAGTCATAAGAAACCAAACTTTGCTTGTGCTTCAAGTGTCAATCAGGCACTATTACCCAGTTAAAGGCTGCAGTTCTGAACCTGCTTATCAGGAGGTTTAGACTCATTGTAGCGAGATTTACTTCTGAATAAGTATTGCTGAGAGGATCATATGGAGAGCTTTGCTGGATGAGACCAAAAGACCACAAGACCAGCGTTCCGTTCTCACAGTGGCCAACCAGGTGCCCCTGAAGGTTCATGAAGCCATGACCTCAGTGCAACTATGAAGACCTGGATTTGACTAGTGACTGGATGGGTGACCACCTGAGAACCACATGCTGGCTGCCACGGGGCTCACAGTGGAAGGAAGCTGAGATATAAATGGGAAAATTCGGTGCAATTCAATGTAAAGAAGTGTACACTGATGAACGTCAGGGCAAAAAACCTTAATTTCCCATATATATGCTCATGGGGTTTGAAATGCTGATGACTGACCAGGAATGCATATATGTATAAACCAGGGGTGGTCAACTCCCAAGAGACTGCGATCTACTCACAGAGTTAAAAACTGACAGTGGATTACTGTAACTTATATAATGGGAAGGAAATTGAGTTCTGGGCTGCATCAATAGGAGTATAGCGTCTAGATCAAGGAAGGTAATAGTACCACTATATTCTGCTCTGGTCAGATCTCACCTGGAATACTGTGTCCAGTTCTGGGCACCACAGTTCAAGAAGGATACTGACTGAAGTGTTTTTGATTGTTGGAAACACTTCAAACCAACCTTAGTACACCTTGGAGCCCGGCACGCTTCCTTCAGCGCACGTACCTCTCCTGTACGTTCTCCTTGCTGCCGTCTCCTGTGCTATTCAGCAGAGTTATCTTCTCTTATCTTCTCTCACGCAGCGGGGTTGTGTATGCCAGCATATTACAGACAACAGAGTCCGGCTTCTTTCTAATCTAGAAGCTTTATTTTACAAGGCATAAATCATTACATTCCGGGAGAGTCGCAAGCCATGTTGGTGGCTTCTCCCTTCTCTCCGTTCTCCGGACAACAGAAACAGAAAGTATCACATTACAAAGTACAACAGTACACAGAGCATCCGGTGACGCTCTTCCTCCTGTGGGTGGGACAACCTGGTTGAGCTTGTTAACTCTAAAAGCTCCAAACCTCTACACCCCCTCTTGTCCCGCACACAGGGGCGTTGTAAGCATGCAGCTTACCCTACACAAACCCTCACAGAACTCCCCATGACGTTGGAAGCTCAGGGGCTTCGTGAACCCAACCCTCTGGTTCACCTGACCAGGACAGTACTTCAGCTTCTCCAAGCCAGTCTGAACGCACACGTCTCGAAAAAGAACGTCTAGGTGTTTGGGTCTGGCCTTGACTTGTCCAGACTCTGCCGCCAACAAACAGAGTTGGTTGTCCTCCCAAACCATCACGGGCAGGCAACTCTGAACGCAGATCTCTTGGACCAAACACCTATAGAACTCCAGTTCCCTGCAAAGCACTGACAACGCACTGTACCTGGCTTCTGCACGAGAACGAGCAATGAGGCTCTGGCACCGGGACTTCAGCCCGCCTAGAGCTCCTCCACACTGTACAACCATTTCAGACACAGATTTCCTGTCCTCGGAATTTGCCCAACCGCCGTCGCACCAGCGCGTGAGCTGGGGCTCACCGGTAGCTGACAACTCCGGGCAAAACTCCTTAGTCTCCTGCAAACTCTGGAGCACTCTCACCATGCCATTCCAGGCATGCACGCTGGGATTTGCAGCCTCCTTGCTGAACAGATCCACAGCAAAAGCTATGTCAGGTTTGCTCAACCATGAAGGAAACAACAGCCTCCCAGTAGCTGACCTAAACACCTCGGGGCTCTCGAACTCAGAGCGTTCCCCGGTCTGACTGTCCTCACCTAGACACGTCTCCATGGGTGTTCTGACATTAGCACATTCAGACACTCTGAACTTCTTCAACGACTGCACTACCTTGCCAGTCTGATTGAGCAAGACACTACCGTCTTCGACTCTGTCTACCTGCACACCTAGGTAAACACCAACAGGGCTTAGGTTCCTGAGCTGGAAAGACTGACCAAGCTCCTCTGCGAACCGTTGCACCTGTCCCTTGGTCTCCACCAGGTAAAGCATGTCCGCACTGGACTGCAGAACTAGCTCCTGCTCTGGACTTACTCCTGCCAGAAACAGGCAGCTATCAGCACAACTCTGGCTGACACCTAGCTTTCTCAAAGCTTCTTGCACGCCTGAGGACCAATCTCTGGCTGACTCCTTCAAGCCAGTGATTGCCTCGTGCAAACTCCACACCTGATTTGGCCCGTTGTCCTCGAACCCTGGCGGAGGTACCTCGTACCTCTCCTCATCCAGGTCGGAATCCAAACAGGCACCCAAACCAAAGTGGCTTGCCTCAAAGCTGCTTTGAGTCGCGACCGCTAACAGCATGCGCGTGGTTTCGCTTCTGAGAGAGAGCGCGTCCAGTACCTCGGAACAATGGATCCCCTCCTCCTGAGTGAAACCTCTGGCTACTGACCTAGCCTCGCACTGCAACTCGCCAGTTGCTGTCGTCTTGAGTCTGCACACCCAACGACCTTCTGACAGCGTCGTGGTTCTGCACACACCCAAAGACCTCATTGAGCTTACCTGCTCTACCATGGCATCCTGCCATTTCTGGGCCTCACCTTGAGATACCCATTGAACCTTCACGAGGCTCTCCGGTTCACACTGAACCAAACAAGCACTCACGCTAGTGGCCGTGAACCTTTCGGGCAGAATCCCTTCAGTGGATCGTGCAGACTGCTGTGATACCACTTCAGATTCTCCCTCTGCTCCAGTTGCACTGGACTCCACCTGCACGTCCTTGACGTCAGGCACCTCACCTACAGACTTGCTGCGCCTGTGCATCCTAACTGAACCACCCAAGGATGACGTTGGCGCGCCTTTGGGCTCCTGCTTCACTGCTGAAGAACCCCCCTCTTGCTCCGGGATGAGACCTGTGCCAGGCTCTCCTGGAGAAGAGTTGCCACACAAAGAGTCGCCAAGCGTGGCCTGCCTCCTAGTCCTTGACATAGGAGATGCGGGTGCACTCCCAGGCTGCTGCCTTGGGGTCACCACTAGCTGCGCTGCACCCTGGTGATGACCGGGAACTCGGCCCGAGCCACCAGCAGGTGCCAAAGCCACAGCAATACCCCCTCTTGGGGCTGATCCACCTGGACCACTACCGCCACCAGCAGGTGGCGTATCTGCCTGTCCATCACTGACAGGACCATCCAGAACATCAGGGCTTCTAGGGATGTGTTCCAATCCATTCTGCTCACAAAATTCAGCACTCCTGCTGACTAGAACCTGGGTCTGGTCACTATCTGGGTTAACTAACCTCCAGCTATGCAAGCTGGGTTCGCACCCACAGAAAAACACTTTCGGAACCTTGGTACCACCCAGTTCCACCCAGAACCCTTGTGGAAGCTCTGCATCCAAGAGCATGTCTTCAGTGGCAGCATGCAGCATCCTTTGCTGCCTCTCTGCAAGACCACATACCTGTGAAGAAAGCAGGTTAGACACACTGTGCTTACTCCCCCTCTCACTGAGGACCTTGGAACAGCCTACTCCAGTAGAAACCTGCTGTTCCACTGCAACCAGTGGTGCTGCCTCAGTTGCCTCCTTGAGCAACGCAGACCACATGTAGTGAGAGAAAACATCAGCCAAACACTCAGAACAACACGCTCCCCCCAGGCTAGCATCTGGCTTCCCTTCAGAAACAGCCACATGAACCAGGGAAAAGGGACGCGTGGTTTCCCTTTCAGACGCGGGGTAGCAGGATGCCGACTCCTCGACCTTGCAAACCCTGCAATCAAGAAAGCTGTTACATGCCCTTAACTTGCACCCTTCAGAGAACTCAGGCTGCTTCAGCACACTGTCCCAGTGGCGATTTGCCAGCCTTTGGTACCACTGACACAAACATAAGTGGTGCACGGGCACACTGGCGCATTGAGCAAACACTGCATCAGTGCCACCACCTTCCTCTGTTCTTGCTTGAGGCCCCTCGACAGCAAACAGCCCGTCCTGGCTGCATTCCATGCGTAGAAGCATCTTCTGGCCCCTGCAAGCAGAACAGGTGATAAGCACAAAACAAACAGCACAAACATTGGACAGAAGGTTTGACATAAACAGACAATACACAGTTATGTCAACAGCCAAAGAAAACGCCAGTTCTGTCCCTTGGATCTGTCCCTTGACTGTTAGCAACCAGTACGTTGAACTGCTCTGTAGAAGGAGACTCGCAGTTCCTCACAAGTCCACCAGGAGGAACGATGACGATGCAAAGAGACGCTGCACAGGCACTCATCACTCGCAGCCCACCAGGGTTGGCCTTCCTCAGCGTTGCCTCGGTGACTGCATCACAACAGTAGGGCTTATCTCGGCTCCGTCCTTCTCACTCAGCTGGGCACGTGACCTGATGGCTGTGAGAAACGGCCTTGCCCTTATCTTCAGCCATGCACGTCAACAAAAGACCAGGTGCAGGCGACGTGACAAAATACAGCTCCACAGTCAAAACTTTTTACACTGGCTTCAGACTTGGAAACAGCCCCTCCCTTTCTGGGAGCAAAGCCCACGGCGATCTGGCCCCCCCTCCTGCTTTCCATGGCACTGTTGCTTCTCAACAGCCATAAGCCGAGCTGGGGGCGAGCTTTCCAAAGCCACTTCAGCCAGTCCCTCAGCCCCGTGAAAATGGGCTAGGGTCTTCTTCCAGGCTTCACAAGCACTGGCCAGACCTTCCTCCTCACAGGCGTTGGCCAAAACATCAACGCTCTCAGGGAACAGCCCTCTGCATTGAAGCTGTGAGGCTGGAGGTGCTTGCAAACAAAAGCTTCCCTCCTCCTTGCTGGGAATGCTATGACTCCCTCCATCTTGCCCAGGGGTAGCGTACTTACGAATCTGTAGCTTCTCACCCGGCTCCACAGATGGGGGTTTCACCAGAGAGGGCACACTGCTTGGGCACACCTCGATCTGGACTTTCCTGCTGCCTTCCAACCTCTGGCAGCAGGTTTTAGGCTCCTGAGCCATTCAGCAGACTGCTGAATGCTCCTGCTGGCAAAGCAAGAACTTCCCTGGATGCTCCATCACAGTCCAAACCAGGGAGGCATTTCTCAGCTTGGCACACACGTTCTGGATCCTTGGAACTGCTCCAGAATCAGCCCAGAATCGGGAAAAGCTTGGATCCATAACCTGAAGTGTTTTTGATTGTTGGAAACACTTCAAACCAACCTTAGTACACCTTGGAGCCCGGCACGCTTCCTTCAGCGCACGTACCTCTCCTGTACGTTCTCCTTGCTGCCGTCTCCTGTGCTATTCAGCAGAGTTATCTTCTCTTATCTTCTCTCACGCAGCGGGGTTGTGTATGCCAGCATATTACAGACAACAGAGTCCGGCTTCTTTCTAATCTAGAAGCTTTATTTTACAAGGCATAAATCATTACATTCCGGGAGAGTCGCAAGCCATGTTGGTGGCTTCTCCCTTCTCTCCGTTCTCCGGACAACAGAAACAGAAAGTATCACATTACAAAGTACAACAGTACACAGAGCATCCGGTGACGCTCTTCCTCCTGTGGGTGGGACAACCTGGTTGAGCTTGTTAACTCTAAAAGCTCCAAACCTCTACACTGACAAGCTGGAACGTGTCCAGAGGAGGGCAACCAAAATGGTCAAAGGCCTGGAAACGATGCCTTATGAGGAATGGCTTAGGGAGCTGGGTATGTTTAGCCTGGAGAAGAGAAGGTTAAGGGGTGATATGATAGCCATGTTCAAATATATCAAAGGATGTCATATAGAGGAGGGTGAAAGGTTGTTTTCTGCTGCTCCAGAGAAGCGGACACGGAGCAATGGATTCAAACTACAAGAAAGAAGATTCCACCTAAACATTAGGAAGAACTTCCTGATAGTGAGAGCTGTCCGACAGTGAAATTTGCTACCAAGGAGTGTGGTGGAATCTGCTTCTTTGGAGGTCTTTAAGCAGAGGCTTGACAGCCATCTGTCAGGAATGCTTTGATGGTGTTTCCTGCTTGGCAGGGGGTTGGACTGGATGGCCCTTGTGGTCTCTTCCAACTCTATGATTCTATGAAGTGGGAGGAGAGAGAAAAGAATAAATATGATTGATTGATGATATATAAAGATATGGGGGGAAAGGGTGGTGGTTTTGGTAGTGTAATATAATATGGGGGGAACTGGCAGTAATCTACCCCCTTTTTGGGGTTCCGGTCAACGTTGAGCTTTTTTTAGGGGAGCCACAGCAGTTGCTCAGCTTCTTTGGGGGGAGCCAGTGATCTACCAGTGATCTACTGCAGACATCCAGTGATCTACCGGTAGATCATGATCTACCTGTTGGACATGCCTGGTGTAAGCCAACGCAGGACTTCGTGATTCTAAGAATGCAAGAAAAGCCTGCTGGATCAGGCCAATGTCCCATCTAGTCCAGCACCTTGTTCTCACAGTGGCCAACCAGATGTCTGTGGGGAAACCTGCAAGAATAATAGAATCACAGAATTGTAGAGGGTCAGGAATCTCAACTAAAGCATCCATGACAGGTGGCCAAGCACATGCAGTTTTCAGAAGCATTGCTGCCTCCAATCACGGAGGCAGAGCATGGCCACCAAAGCTAGTAACCATTGATAGCTTTATTCTCCATGAATTTGTCTAACTCTCTTTGAAAGCCATGCAAATTGGTGGCCACCACTGCATCTTGTGGGAGTGAGTTCCACTGTGCACTAGATCGTATCGTGAGCTTCTAAGGTGCATACGCCTATCGGGTGTGCACAAAGTGGCCCGCCCTGCACAACCTTAGGACAGAGAAGTCACAATGCCTCCTATAACTCTCAAAGAAGATCTCTTCCCTGTAAGCATAGTCCCTTCCCTGCAGATCTTCTTTGAAGAACAGCCTCTTCCTCCCACCAGTCATTCAGGGAGACAGTAGGGTCTGCTGGGCTCCAGATCTGTTGTCTGTTTTACATAAAACATCTTTAGGTGGATTTATTACAAGCCTGCAAGGAAGTTTTGTTTCAGAAAGGGAAATATTTATGGATGTGGAAGGGAACTTGAGGAAGAAAATCTGGGAACACAGAACCAGAGGGATGCAATTCTGAGGCTGGGTAGCCCTGGCAGGTGAAGTGGACCTCCCGTTAAGAATTTATGAAGCACCAAGGTTTCATTCGGTCTTAAAGCCTTGCACACACTTTCCTGCATTTCCCTGCTTAAAACTGAGGCTGTTGAGGGGAAAAGGATTAACAAAAGAAAAGAAAAAAGTCATGTTTTTTTTTCTTTTTTTGAATGGCCATGCTAAATAAAGCACAAGTTGCTTGCTTCCAGTTACCTATTATTCTAAGTGTCTAATCGTTAAAGCTAAATGAAAGTGGAATGTCGGCTAAAAAGCCTTTGCAGTCCCTCCTTGAATGCAAATTGAAGTCATTATAGTCAGCCACTGCTAGCATAGCAAAGGCCAAGGAGATTCAGTATGGTAATCAGCTGGATCCTTAAACTTCGGGTGGCAAGCACAACATATATGTCGACCCGGCTCAACCTTGGACAAGTGGGTCATTTGGCCGGGAGCATATGCTCTCTGGAGATGCTGAGAAGTCACCCACCAGATCCACCTGCGTTCACCACCAGTTTGACAGCACTCAGGGCTGGCGCGTCCATTTAGGCGAACTAGGCAGTTGCGTAGGGCGCCAAAATGGAGGGGGCGCTGGCCAGGCTTGGGCGGGACGGACTACCCAGCCCCGTCTCATCCATTGGAGCTGGTGGCGCGTCACGTCAGGACACCGCCTCCCCAGGGGCACCCCCGCGAGCCCGCTGGCATACCGGGCGCCCCCACCCCAACCCGACCCCGTGGGTGGGCAGGAGGGTGCTCACGTGCCGGCGGCACAGCCACTGCCGCCCATGCTGCTCCCGGGCAGGCTGCGAGCCAGCTGCCCAGCCCCATCTTGAAGCGCAGCGAGCGGGGGGAGCTGCACGGCCCCACGGGCGGGCGGGTGCTTGCGGGGCGGGCAGTGGGATGGGCGAGCAGCAGCTCCTCCGCTACAGCGGAAAAACTGCTGCTTGCCTCTCCACCACCCCCACCTCCCGCTAAAGCAGGCTTTGGGGGGGGGCGCCAGAAGGTGGTTCGCCTAGGGCACAAGAAGCCCTAGTGCCGGTCCTTCTCAAGCTGACAGTGTCTAGTAAGCATCTGGGTGCCTGAGCAGAGGTGGGAGGGAGATGACTTGGGTGCAGAGCAAACTCGGGAAAATTAACTGCACTTGAAGATCCTAGAAGGCCCATCTAGTCCAATGTCTCACAGTGTCAGGAACTGGGCAGAGGAGGAATGGTGGAGATGGCCTCCCTAGCTTGACCTTTCCATGGAGGAGAAAGAGGAAGACAGTTTAGATTTACAACAGGGGTTTGAGGGAGGTCACAGCTCAGAGGCAGATGAGGGGGAAAGTTGGAAATAATGGGAGAGGAGGAGGAGGAGGAGGAAGCACCAAGGGGGCAACAGCTGGTGGTTACAGTGTCTTCAGAAAGCATTCCAGACCCCCCTCCCAGAACCCAGCGAGCTTTGAAAGTAGGAGAGCAAAGAGCTCAAAGACAGAGGGCACATAGCAGCACCTGTAGAAGAGATGATGTGAATGACAAATGAGGAAGTGGGAGATTCACTCGGGACAATGGCATTATCCAAGAGGCTGGGTTGTATAGCCTCTCTCGTAAATTCTGAATAAAAAGAGGACGGGAATAAACATTTCCTTGTCTTTGTACGTTCCTGGGCAACCATCCATGCCTCGCTGGCAGCAGCCTGACACGCAGCGACCCAGTTATGAGAAGTCCACAAACAGAACCTGAGTGCAACAGCCCTCTCCCCACTTGTGGTTCCCAGTGGCTGATATTCAGAGCATACTGCATCCAAGAGTGGAGGTAGAACATAGTTGCCATGGGTAGTAGCCGTTGAGAGCTTTAGTCTCCTTCATTTGAGGTTTGTAAGCAGAGCTTGGATGGCCATTGGTCATGTAGGATCTAGTTGAGATTCCTGCATTGCTAGATGACCCCTGGGGTCCCTTCCAACTTGACCATTCTATGATTCTATGAACTGTGGTCTTAAGAACTTAACTATCTGCCTATGTGGCATTGATTTAGCTCCTGGTTGGGGAACCTGTGCCCCTCCAGATGTTGCTGGACTCTATCACCCATCAGCCCCAGGCAGCATGGCCAATAGTTAGGGTGGATAGGAGTTATAGACCAGCAATATCTGGAGACACACAAGTTCCCTACCTCTGATTTAGCATTTTGCACCTGTTACAGTAAAGAAGATCATCTCTGGGGAAGCTCAGTGGCAGAATAGCTGCAGAAGGTCCCTGATCCAATCCTCGGCATCTCTAGGTAGGGCCAGGAATGTCCATATTCTGAAACCCTGGAGAGTTGCTATGCAGACAGTACTGGGGTGTAAGGAGCAATGGGTCTGCAGTATAAGGCAGCTTGATGGGTGTTCCTTGTGAGGAAGGGAATGTACACTTGAAGCAGAACTGGAACAGGATAGCTCCATTGGTTAGAGCGTGGTGCTGATAAACGCCTAGGTTGCAGGTTCGATCGCCATAGGGGACAGCTGCATATTCCTGCATTGCAGGGAGTTGGTCTAGATGATCCTCAGGGTCCGTTCCAACTCCACAGCTCTACGATTCACCCATTTGGGCAAAAAATATCAAGAGTTTTAATAGATGTGTGCCCTGAAAGGTCGCGGCTGAAGTCCTCAGCACAAAACATATATCATTCCAAACCTGACGTTGTGTAACCCCCGAAGAGAACATTTATAGCTGCATTTTGGCCAATGGATATGATCACCCAGTCCCTAAACCAGTCTGATTTATAAGGAAAATTCATCAGTTTAGAGCTGACAATTTAAGGGTTCAGAATCCAGGATATAGCAATGACGCTTCAGTCATCAAGGAATATGGCCGTAATGTTTTATTGAAATGCCTGATGCCTTCTTCCACGAACCTCCTCCTCCTCCTCCTCCTCCCGCTACAGGCATGAAATACACAAGGCTTTTGCTTCAAGAAGTCCTTACACATTGAGCCATAAAGGCAAACCTGAGTGATCTTGAATCTTCTGGGGGCTTTATGGCGTTATAAAATATGTTTTATGTCCCAATCAGTGGCAACAATTTATGAACAGAGAGGCTCCAAAAGATATAACACCAGACTATGTATTTTAATACAGTTTGAGCGAACGGTAAAGCTCTGGATGACATTTGCTCTCTACGCTCACGGAAAATGAATAGTAATGCGGGAAGATTGATGGCTTATTCCATCAGGAAGGGGGTTCCGGAGAGATGTGTTTTATGAGCGATGCAGACAATAACTAGTTGGCTTAAAGAACAGGATTGATTGGACCATGTGTTCACCTTCTTAAAGAATGCTCACACTTTCCCTGTCTCTGTTTGTGCAATTTCACCACTAACAATTCCAAACGCTTTATCTTACTTTATTTTTTAAGGAAACATCATTAGATCTGCCGGTAGGTACCAGCAGCTGCTGCGGTTGCCTCGTTTTATTTACACGGACGCGCCAGTTATGAGGAAGCATCATGGGGTAATAATGAAATGATCCCGTTTTACGGGCAGCTTCCTTGTGAAATTAAAACGAGGCTCGTTTTGAAGCAAAATAAATAAATAAGGGGGCATTAACTTGCACAAGGATTAGGGCTTGCACGTGCTGCGAGGAATATGCCACACTTAAGCATCATGCGGCAAATGATGCACACTGAGTTTCTGTCACAAAAAGCTGCCCTCGGGTTACATTGCAGGCAATGTCCTGCTGCCCTTTGCGAGATTGCGTGACCCCCTCCTCATAACCACAGAGCCTAGGGCTTGCTGTTCAAAAGGTCGGTGGTTCGAATCCCTGAGATGGGGTGAGCTCCCGTTGCTCGGTTCCAGCTCCTGCCCACCTAGCAGTTTGAAAGCACGTCAAAGTGCAAGTAGATAAATAGGTACCGCTCTGGCGGGAAGGTAAACGGTATTTCCATGCGCTGCTCTGGTTCACCAGAAGTGGCTTAGTCATGCTGGCCACATGACCCGGAAGCTGTATGCCGACTCCCTCGGCCACTAATGCGAGATGAGCGCTGCAACCCCAGAGTCGGACGCAACTGGACCTAATGGTCAGGGGTCCCTTTACCTTTACCTTACATTGATATCCTGATGCTCTGACTCTGAAATTGCCAGTGTGGTGTAGTGGTTAAGAGCGGTAGACTCGTAATCTGGGGAACCGGGTTCGTGTCTCTACTCCTCCACATGCAGCTGCTGGGTGACCTTGGGCTAGTCACACTTCTTTGAAGTCTCTCAGCCCCATTAACCTCACAGAGTGTTTGCTGTGGAGGAGGAAGGGAAAGGAGAATGTTAGCCGCTTTGAGACTCCTTCAGGTAGTGATAAAGCAGGATATCAAATCCAAACTCCTCCTCCTCCTCCTCCTCCTCTTCCTCTTCCTCCTCTTCTTTCTGTTGATGCTTAGAAGAATGAGATTTCACCATGCAGACAAGTATGGGTACAAATATTGCTCATTGTCGAATGCACCAGTCCTAGCCAAATGAGAAGGAAGATGTGAAACCAGGAACCCCAAGAACTGGGGTGGGGGCAGGAGTGGAAAAATACCCCCCCAAGCTAGTATTGAAGCATTATAGCTGAAATTCACAAGAAATGTTCAGGTATAGTTGGGTACACGTGTCAAGAAGGTAAAAAAGGCAAAGGACTCCTGGATGGTTAAGTCCAGTCAAAGGTGACTATGGGGTTGTGGCGCTCATCTCGCTTCAGGCTGAGGGAGCTGGCGTTTGTCCACAGGTGGCTTTCTGGGTCATGTGGCCAGCACGACTAAACCACTTCTGGCCCAACAGAAGACCACGACAGAAACCAGAGCTCACGGAAATGCCATTTACCTTCTCACTGCAAGCGGTATCTATTTATCTATTTGCACTGGCATGCTTTTGAACTGCTAGGTTGGCAGGAGCTGGGGCAAAACAACGGGAGCTCACCCCATTGTGGGGATTCGAACTGCCAACCTTCTGATCAGCAAGCCCAATCAAGAATTGTGTCAAGAATAACAGAATGGGGACATGGATGTTCAAGCAAGAATGAGGAATTGAAAATTGCCATGCCAAGAGGAATGTTAGAACACGAGGGGATGGGTAAGAAGGTTGGGGTTAGGCAGGTACCTATTTTGAGGGGGAAACCAGGAGAAGTTATTTATTTATTTATTTTTATTGCTTTTGTTTATTACATCAACGAATTCACATAAAGATAAGAAAGAAAATTCCAAAACTTGTTACAAACGACTATACATCCATACATTTTCTTTATATATCCCTATACTCTGCCGAGTATTATGACTTCCCTCCCTTCCATCACTGGTTTTCAATCTTCTCATCATTCTCTCACTTTAATTATTGTCCATTCACCTTTAATATGTACATTCTTATTTTATTCTTGTCTGAATCTATTGTCTAGTATTCTCACATTGCAAGTATTTGGTTAAATCCTGTTGGTGTTATCATTTTATTGCCATACTTTTTTAAATACTCAATAAATTTACTCCAATCTGTCATAACCTTTTGATCTCTCTGGTTTCTTATCCTTCCTGTTAATCTAGCCAATTCCAAATATTCTAATAATTTAGTCCGCCAATCTTCAATTGTTGGTAGGTCCGAAGTTTTCCATTTTTGAGCCAACAATATCCTGGCCGCCGTGGTGGCATAAAGAAATACCTTCTGATCGTTTTTTATAATATCATTTCCCATTAATCCTAGTAGGAAGGCTTCAGGTGTTTTGTGAAAGGTATATTGCAACATCTTTTTTAACTCATTGTATATTGCTTCCCAATAATGCTTCACTTTCTCGCACCCCCACCACATATGGAAAAAATCCCCGTCTTGCATCTTACATTTCCAGCATTTCTTATTTCCTGTTCTATACATTTTAGCCAACTTGGTTGGGGTTATATACCAACGGTATAACATTTTCATCAAATTCTCCTTTAATACTATACATGCCGTGAATTTAATATTATGGTTCCATAGTTTCTGCCACCTATCATACTGGATGTTATATCCCAAATCAACCGCCCATTTTATCATGGCCTCTTTCACAAGTTCATCCTTTGTGTGCCAGTCTAATAAATAATCATACATTTTGGTCAGCAATTTCCCTTTCCCTTCCACAATCTCCCTTTGCAATTTTGATTTACTTTTTTCAAAACCATCTTTTCTTTTATCCTCCTTAAATATTTCATTCACTTGGTGGTATTGTATCCATCCAGTCATTTTATCCATTACGGCCTCATAAGGGTTTAGCTTCCATCCTTTTTCTGAATCTACCAATAAATCTTCATACGTAATCCAATTCTCTGCCATATTTACTTTTTTCACCGTCAAGATCTCTGTTGGGGATAACCATTTTGGCGTCTTCCTTTCTAACAGATTTTTGTATCTTTCCCAGACTTCATACAAGGATTTTTTAAATACATGTGTTAAAAATTCTTTATGTACTTTTACCTTCTCCCTCCACAAATATGCATGCCACCCAAACCTGTTGTTAAACCCTTCTAGGTCTAATATGTCTGTGTTTTTCAATATGATCCATTCTTTCAGCCATATTAGGCATGAGGCTTCATAATATATTTTCAGGTCTGGTAGCCCAAAGCCTCCTCTTTCTCTCCTGTCTACTAATATTTTTTGTTTTATCCTTGGCCGTTTTCCTTGCCATATAAATGTGGATAGTATTTTTTGCCACTCTTTGAAATTTTTTGTACCTTTGATCACTGGTATCATTTGGAAAAAGAACAATAGTCTGGGTAACACATTCATTTTGATAGCTGCTATTCTTCCCCATAATGACAAATTCAATCTTCCCCACACCTCTATATCTCTTTTAATTTCTCTCCAAGTTGGTAAATAGTTGTCATTAAATAAATTTATATTTTTCACTGTTAAATTAATACCAATATATTTTATCTGTTTGACCACTGACAGCCCAAATCTTTTTTCTAGCTCCTCGCTTTCAATTTTGTTCATATTTTTAACCAACATTTTTGTCTTTTTTTTGTTCAATTTAAATCCTGCCAATTTCCCAAATTCCTCTATTTTTTCCAACATTTCTCCAATACTTTCTTGAGGTTCCTCTAATGTAATTACCAGGTCGTCAGCAAATGCTTTGAGCTTAAATTATTTTTCCCCAACTTTAATACCTTTAATTGTGACGGTATCTCTTATTTTGTTTGCTAATACTTCTAGAACCATAATAAACAGAAGTGGGGAGAGTGGGCACCCCTGCCTGGTACCCTTTGATATATTAAATGTCTTTGATAATACATTATTGATGATTTATTTTTGCCTTTTGCTCTCTGTATATTGCACTAATTCCTCTCAGAAAATTTCCTCTTATTTCCATCTTCTCCAAGGTCTTCTCCATAAACATCCACGACACGTTGTCAAATGCCTTTTCGGCATCTATAAAGATTAACGCAGCTTTTTTTAATTTATTTTCATTTCTAGATACTTGATTATATCTACTATGGTTCTGACATTTTCTTTCATTTGTCGACCCGGTAGGAAACCTGTTTGATCTTTATGTATCACATTATTTACAACTGTTTTCAATCTGTTAGCCAAAATATTTGTAAAAAGTTTATAATCTAAAGAGGAGAAGAAGTTATTTAAGTTGTCACTGTGGATATCAGGTCCATTACTTCTTCTTGCAGGCTCAGTGCCCAGGCACGGAGGGGAGAGACTGGAGATTTATCTTTGCATGCAGGAAGTCCCAGGTTCAATTCCTGGCCTCTCCATTTAAAAATCAAAGACCCTGAGGGAACTGCTGCCAATGAAAGTAGCTGTGATGGCCTGTGAGTCAGACTCAGATGCTGAACCTGAGGGATCCCAGCCTGCACAGGATCCCCCGCCTCCAGAACCAGCTGAGCCAGGGCTAGGGCTTGAGCCTGAAGAATCCCCACCTGTGCTGGATCCCCAGGTGCAGGCATCAGCAGAGTCTGCTCTGGCTCCTGATGGGAGGGAGAACCCATTGCCTGCAGGTGCTCCACTCCCAGCCTCATCAGAGGAAGCTGAGGCGGCCCCTGGGTCCAGTAACCCACCAGCCTCTCCTGAGCTACAGAGGCTCAGGACAGAGAGGCGAAGAGATCTAAGTGCTTACAGGAGGAGTGCTCACCTCCAGGCCCGGAGAGGCGAGTCTCCAGAGGATCGGGGCCGCCCTAAGCATAGGGCCAGATAAAAGCCAGCCAGACCTAGCCCAAGTTGTGTGAGCAACTTGGTTGTGAATGTATGCTTGACCTGCAACCTCATGCCTGCACCAGCCTTGGACCTTGACCTGCTCCCTGCCTCGCTCCCTGCCGGACTGACCTCCTTTGGACCCCTAGACCCAGGACTGGACTTGGACCTCGCTTCACGGAGAAACACCTGGGGCCAGCACAGTAGCCAATGCTGTGCTATATGGACAAATAGTTTGGCCTGATAGGAGGTCTCTTCCTATTATTTCCACATGTCATAAACCCAGGGTCTGACCATCCCTTCCACATCTTCAGGAGGTGAGGCTGGGCATCCAGAGAAGTGGCAAAGGGACCAGCTTCCTTCAGAACCAGCTCCAGATGTTCCCATTCCTCTGGAAGCTCAAGCAAAAGAGGATCCCACCTTGCCGGCACCTCTCAAACACGAGCAAGTTACATGGATGCCTTGGACTCAGTGCCCCAACAGAATCATGGTCTCCCCTATGCTGTCAGGGTTGGTGACTACTGATGTATGCTAGTGTCAGGGAGCAAGATTCCTCATCATCTGGTGATGGAGAGGAGGACTCTGAACCCAAAGAAGAGGAACATGCAGGGCCAGCCCCACAAGCACAGCTTTGAGAGGATGTGGCACTGCCATCTTCTGACTCAGAGGACTCCACTGTAGAAGACCCAGGAAGACCAGTAGAACACAACTAGACTTGGTCCCTTTAAGTACAGCAGCATCTTGTAGCACACGTGGTGCTAGTAATTAGGCTATACCTGGTGTTACTGCTATAAAAAAGCTCGGTGGCAGCACCTTCCTTGCTAGAGCAGCTTTAAAGCTCTGTGTTCCCGTGAGTCCAGGCTGAACTTGTTCCTTGCTGCTGAGCAGGACATATTGGTCTCTTTGCATGTTTAGACCCAGAGGCCTCCCCCCTAAATAAACACACATTTGACTCAAATTTTAGTTTTGGTTTTTGGCAGAATTTTGGCCACAACTTTATTGATTACAGAAAAGTGAGTGGTTGCATAGGCTCTGGTTCGACTAGCTCCTTGCACCCTTGCAGGTAACGCTGACCCAGAGCTCCATCATAGGTCAGCCAAGGGTGAACACCTGAGGTAGGTGAAAAGCCTGGGAACAGACTCTGTTCACTCCCCAGATGCTCCCCTGGACTCAGGCATGGGCACAACCCCTCTCGGGGGTTGACCAAACCAAATTGAGTCCCTGGATTCCTTTAACAGATTACCCTTCACATAGGGATGGCAAGACCGTTCCCCCATCCCTATCACCTGAACCAGTGCCTATCCGCAACCTTACAAGTTGTGACAATTTGCTACTCAGCAGGTGAAACCCAAATGGCAACAGCCAATCAGCCAAGTGGGGAAAATTCCTGTCCCAACGACAGCCGACAGACGACGGCAAGCAAGGTCAATCGCAAAAATGCCCTAAAAGTAGGGAGAGGTGGGCAGGTGTTCTGATGCACAAGCCGAAAGAGGAAGCTCTGGGTCATGTGCATATATAGGTTCCTCGATCCATTTAGTCTGCACCCCATTGGCCAGATTCAACCCAACAATGAGGGACCTACCAATCGGGTGTTGTGGCTATCCAATAGACCCACCCACAACCAGGAGGTCAGTCTCCAGGTCTCACTGCAATACGTGCCCTCTTTAAGGGAGGACACAATTTAACTGAGAAGTCCTTTCACACTGGAGGTGAAGCTAGCCACTCAGATGCAACCGTAGCTCTTTTTGATGCTCAACCTGGGTTTGATTCTCTAAAGGTGAATGTTATGTGGAGCTATCCAGGGTGCTACCTACTGTTTCTGGAATTTGCCTTATCAGAACCTGATCTCTACTTTGCTTGGGCTTTGCCTTATTTGGTCTGGAGCCTTGCCTTGCTTAATCAGAACCTGAAATTGGACTTGCTTGACTTAGCTCTGTGGGAGCACAAGTTCGTGCTTAGCAATTTTTGGCCTAGAATCCCAACTGGTTGAGACCCCCGCCTGAAACTAAACACTACAGTCATACCTTGGAAACCGAACGCCTTGGCTCCTGAGCAAATTGGCTCCTGAGCTCCTGAGCAAAATGTCCAGTGTGGCTTCCGTGGCTTCCAATTGGCTGCAGGCTGCTCCTGCAGCCAATCGGAAGCCGCGCTTTGGTTTTTGAATGGTTCCGGGAGTCAAACAGACTCACGGAACACATTCTGATCAAAAATCAAGGCACCACTGTATTAGAATCATAGAAATGTAGAGTTGGAAGGGTAATCTAGCAATGGAGGAATCTCAGCTAAAGCATCCATGACAGATGGCCATCCATCCGTTGCTTAAAAACCTGCAAGGAAGGAGAGTCCACAACCTTGTAAAGGAGACCGTTCCCTGTCGGACAGCTTTTACGGTCAGAAAGTTTTTCCATATGCTGAGTTGGAATCTCCTTTCTTATAACTTGAAACCATTGGTTCGAGTCCTACCCTCCAGAGTAGGAGAAAACAAGTTTGTTCTCTCTTCCATGTGACAGCTCTTGAGATACTTGGTGATCACTATGATATCTCCCCTGTCTCCTCTATTCCAGGCTAGACATATCCTGCTCCTTCAACGATTCCTCATAAGGCTTGGACATAAAAAGCCCAGTTCTCTCTCCCTCCATATGTGAATATGGGTGCTCAACGTGCCAAACTATTAAGAGGTATGGAAGATCTGTCTGTGTCTCCCAAATCCCCACTTCTCAGTCAAGGAATTGAAGCACCAAGCTTTTCATCACTAACTGAATACTGCATGAAGTGGTCTACTTCAACTTGCTTAATGGTAGAGTTGGCATGGCTCTTTTTAGCAGAAGACCAGCCCAAAATAGTTGGACTTCAGAGAGGAGAAAAGGCACAGCAGACACAAACTCTAGACACTAACTAGGTGTGATGATAAGTGCCACCCCAATTTCTCCTGTGCTCCTGTCGTCAGGTGTTGAAAGTGAGAATGCGAGCTTTGAGTTGCAATAAAGTATTAATGCAGACCCACCCACTGGAAAGTGTTAGAAAGCTTTATTGCCAGGCAAGAAAGGGGCGGAGGAGCCACATTGATTTAGGGAATGCGATTCACATGGTAATTTCCACAGCACCTTAAGAACTGCCGCAAAGTGATCTCGAGAAGGCGGCAAATGAGATGCAAAATCACAGTGATAACATAAATCATGGCCGGCCTGCTCAGTGTTAATAATGCTTAAGCTGTGTGTACATCCAAGGGAATTGCTTTGTAATTCGGTATCAACGCAACATTATTTTAAAGGGTTACTAGAGTCAAAACTGGAAATGGGAATCTTTGTATGGCGACAAGGCCTGGGAATGGCAGGTGCACCCCACAGGGATTTCTAAGCCCTGCTAACGGTGGCTAAACAACTTGTGCTGCGAGGTTGAAGGGGCATTTCTGCTCATGCCCATGTGCTCGCCATCCTCAGACAATCTGCTCCCAACCTTCTCACTCCAGTCAGGAAGGTATAAATGGATTGCATTTGGCTGAACGAGATTAGAAGCCTCCTCGAAATTAGCGGGGTGCAGGTTTCAGACTATTCAGATCTACTTCGTTTTTCACTAGAAGCAGAAAATCTACTAACCAGAACCAGGTGCAAAAACGTACTATTTGATGCTATTGTTCTACAATCACAGCAGCTCTCCAACTTGTACAAGGGAACTTTGCCTTTCTTTCGTTTCCCCTTCACCCTTAAAATCTTCTCAGTTTTATTGCAGGCTTAAAGAACAGGGCATCTCTCAGCATATTCTGAGCTAAGGGATTTGTTTTCAGGACCAGAACTGAATGGAGAGCATGGCTCTCTCATGGAAAAGTCCACCCTTGAACAGAAGCAGGATGGATCAGGCCAGAGGCCCATCTAGTCCAGCACCCTGTTCCCATTGCTCTGTCTCAGCTCCTGCCAACCTAGCAGTTCAAAAGCACGCCAGTGCAAGTAGATAAATAGGTACTGTTGCAGCGGGAAGGTAAATGGCATTTCTGTGTGCTCTGGTTTCCATCACGGTGTTCCATTGCGCCAGTAGTGGTTTAGTCCTGCTGGCCACATGACCCAGAAAGCTGTCTGTGGAAAAAAGGCTCCCTTGGCCTGAAAGCGAGATGAGTGCCACAACCCCATAGTCACCTTTGACCGGACTTAACCATCCAGGGGTTCTTTATCTTTTTACCTTTTGGATTACCTGTCCTCACTTAAGTAACCTAATTTAGATACCAGTTGCTTCCTATCTGCCTTCTGCTAGGCTTGGGCATATCTGCCAGTTTTGGTTTCTCTCTGTTTCTCATTTTTTCCCTAATCTTAAATTAAGTCCTCTACAACTTCCACACCAAACTGCATATTTTTAAATTCATCATGAAAATTCATTTTTTCTCCTAATCTCTATGTTTGTACTCAATTTTGCCTAATATACACTTGATGCAAAAAATAAGGCCTTTTCACCAATATATGCATTTATATTCACATTTTGACACTAGGATATGCATTTTTGTATATGTTATTTGGCTGGAAAACTGTCAACTGCTTTGCAATATCAGAGAAGTAGAGAGTTCAAAGGATGCGTGACGGTTCATATATTGCTTTGTGAAATAAGTAGGTTTGACTACTGGATTGGGCTGAACTGAATTTCTCCTCTGTCCCTGTTGTGATCAAGCAGGCATTTTCACTGTACTTTTTCGGTGCAGTGGTCAAGAAGGTGGTTTCTGCATGTGCTGTAGAGGGAAATGAGGGGCGGATAGGGCTGGTCAACCTGGGAAGGTGGCCCATCTAGGAGAAGGAAAACTCTGATCCTAAACCTCCGCTGCCTCATAGGCTATCTTCGGGAAAAGAAAAGGTTGTTGTTCAGTCGTTCAGTCGTGTCCGACTCTTCGTGACCCCATGGGCCAGAGCACACCAGGCATGCCTATCCTTCACTACCTCTCGCAGTTTGGCCAAACTCATGTTAGTAGCTTCGAGAACACTGTCCAACCATCTCGTCCTCTGTGTTCCCCTTCTCCTTGTGCCCTCCATCTTTCCCAACATCAGGGTCTTTTCCAGGGAGTCTTCTCTTCTTATGAGGTGGCCAAAGTACTGGAGCCTCAGCTTCAGGACCTGTCCTTCTAGTGAGCACTCAGGGCTGATTTCTTTAAGAATGGATAGGTTCGATCTTCTTGCAGTCCATGGGACTCTCAAGAGTCTCTTCCAGCACCATAATTCAAAAGCATCAATTCTTCGGCGATCAGCCTTCTTGATGGTCCAGCTCTCACTTCCGTACATTACTACTGGGAAAACCATAGCTTTAACTATACGGACCTTTGTTGGCAAGGTGATGTCTTTGCTTTTTAAGATGCTGTCTAGGTTCGTCATTGCTTTCCTCCCAAGAAGCAGGCGTCTTCTAATTTCGTGACTGCTGTCACCATCTGCAGTGATCATGGAACCCAAGAAAGTGAAATCTCTCACTGCCTCCATTTCTTCCCCTTCTATTTGCCAGGAGGTGATGGGACCAGTGGCCATGATCTTAGTTTTTTTGATGTTGAGCTTCAGACCATATTTTGCACTCTCTTCTTTCACCCTCATTAAAAGGTTCTTTAAAGAAAAGGAACCCTACACAAATCCAGAGTGAAGTCCCTAAGACAGTTGGATGGCCCCTTGTACAGCTTCTTACAACAACTCCTATAGCCATGCTGGTGCCAAATGTCTTGCTCTGCTTTCCTTTGGACCACATTAGTGAGGCTGAGAGCAGAGTCTTGTTGTCTGGGCAGCCCAGGACCTCCACACACTCTGCCCAGGCTTGTGCCCCAGGGAGGCAACTTCGGTGCTGTTAGTGCAGCAGTTTGACTTCACCCCCAGAGGCGCACTCCATTGTTTGTCGAGACAGACGGATGCAAACAACCCAGATGCTTAGAAAACGGAGGTGATCTTGATCTGTTTTAGTATTTTAACTCTTGTACGTTTTAAAGTATGGCTGTAATTCCCCCTTGATTTTATTGTTTTACCTTTTTGTATACCGCTTTGGGGTTTTGGTTTTGGTTTTGTTTATTGTTTTACAATCAAATGCAGTGTATAAATTTTATGAAACCAATCAATCCCTAACCTGCTGCCCAACAATGCTTTATATGGACTTTTAAAAACCGAATGCCCTATTCTCAGAATCCATTAAGAACATAATAATAATAATAATAATAATAATAATAATAATAATAATAATAATAATAATACAGTAATAATAATTAGGTTCATACACATTCTTTCATGTTTAATTTTTAAAAAACACAATCTTTCATGTTTTATTTTTTAAAAATCTAACCAACTAGTTAAAAAATATATATCAAAGAGTGTTATCCTGAGATCATAACTCTTTAAGTACTGGACTCTTTAATTAATAGGGTAGATCCTAATAAATAATAATAATAATAATAATAATAATAATATTTATACCCCACCCATCTGGCTGGGTTTCCCCAGCCACTCTGAGTGGCTTCCAACAAAACATTAAAATACAATAATTCATCAGATATTAAAACCTTCCCTAAACAGGGCTGCCTTCAGATGTCTTCTAAAAGTCGGATAGTTGTTAATTTCTTTGACATCTGATGGGAGGGCGTTCCACAGGGCAGGCGCCACTACCGAAAAGACCCTCTGCCTGGTTCCCTGTAACTTTGCTTCTTGCAGTGAGGGAACCGCCAGAAGGCCCTTGGTGCTGGACCTCAGTGTCTGGGCAGAATGATGGGGATGGAGATGCTCCTTCATAAACAAAAGCAGAAATGGATTATTATTATTTTTAAGTCACGGTGTCAACATGTATGGATTTGTGTGGGGAAAAAAGTGGAAGGAGCTCCAGAACCACCCACCATCTTCCTGAAACATGATCCTGGCTATGCCATGGGAGGAAGTGTGCTTGACAGCTAATCTGTCTGGACTGCATTTCTAACTCTCCAGTGATGGATGCAAATTAAATATCCCCAGGGGACCACCCAATGTAGTGGTTGGTGAGAACTACACAACCACGCTCTTTGTGAAAGAGGGAGGAAAGAAGGATCACACCCAAATTGGCCGGTATAGATGTACTCTGAGCCCACTACACCTCTTCTTTCCCATTTCTTTAGTGTTTTTTAATTAAGAGCCCTGGAAAAGATTCTCTGGGGTCTCTCCGTAGATAAAAGACAGATGCAGCACTTAGGGTAAGAATGCCAGCGCACGTCTTCATAGAATAATGGAACCCAAGGGAGTCCCTCATATCACTACAAATTACAAGGAAGTCAGAAATCCCCTTCATTAAAGGAAGGAGTGCAGGAAAACTTTGCTTTCCATAAATAATGAGCGCACCTGAAACCCATCTGATCAGCTTGCTTGGTTTCTCAAGCCGCCACTGTATTGTACAGAGGCTAGTTTGACTCATGATGCAGGAAGAGGTACACCAGTGTGGTGTAGTGGTTAAGAGTGGTAGACTCGTAATCTGGTGAACCGGGTTCGCATCTCCGCTCCTCCACATGCAGCTGCTGGGTGACCTTGGGCTAGTCACACTTCTTTGAAGTCTCTCAGCCCCACTCACCTCACAGAGTGTTTGTTGTGAGGGAGGAAGGGAAAGGAGAATGTTAGCCTCTTTGAGACTCCTTTGGGTAGTGATAAAGTGGGATATCAAATCCAAACTCCTCCTCTTCTTCTTCTTCTTCTTCTTCTTCTTCTTCTTCTTCTTCTTCTTCTTCTTCTTCTTCTTCTTCTTCTCCTTCTCCTTCTCCTTCTCCTTCTCCTTCTCCTTCTCCTTCTCCTTCTCCTTCTCCTCCTCCTCCTCCTCCTCCTCCTCCTCCTTCTTCTTCTAATGAGCAAGAGATTGACACAATGGTGGATGTCTCTAAGGAGGTAATTGCACATCCAACAACTGCATGTAGACCTGTACCTCTTCTACACGAATCACAGAAACCTCTGGGCATGGAGTTGCAATTGCAGCCTCTCTTGTTGGATGGTGGGCAGTGGTTTTGTGGTTATTACGTCTTCTGCTTGGCATCTAGAGTTGGGACCCTTTCAGATGACTTATTCCCACCCACCCACCAAGAGGCTTGAAAGAGGACATGACATCTTATGGCCCAACCCTGCAGCACAACAATCTCTAAACCCAGAGATCAGGGCTGGCGTCAGCGAACAGGCATCCTTGATGCAGCTTCTGGGTTTCCACTGCCCCTCCAAAGCCTACGTCTGACACCTACCCCAGACCCGTTTTTATCAGGACTCCTGTGAGTAATGGGGTAACTTGCAGTTTGCAATTAACTTTCCTACAATGCCTGGAGCTAGTGTCACATTTGGGCAGTAACAGTGGCAGTTCTAAGCCACCTTGGTGATCGTGGCAGTGCCACTGCTGCTGCTCAATATTACAGTGGTTTTCAAAGGGTGTGGCATGCCACACCAATGTGGCAGCAGAGGATGCCAAGTGTTGTGGGATGTTTCAAGGAGAATCAAAGAAACATTTAAACATGTCAGTGTAGTATAGTATTGTAAAGTATAGTACAGTACAGTATAGTATAGTGTAATCAATTTTTTTTTTATAGACAACCAGAAACAGCATCCTGCAGATTTTACATATAGAATAAGAGAACAAGAAGAATATTCATTTAAAGAAAACTGGGAAATGTTTCCTGAATATATGGGTGAAAATTGTGTTCATTTAAAAACACCGGTAGCATTAAGAGAAATTCAACAGCATAAGTAAGTTTTGATGGATGTGACAAAGGTTTACTGAATGGCTTAGTGTATGTAAAATATGCAGGGATGTTTGGTGTGCAAAATGAACCACAGAAAGAGAAGGGATGTCACCGGTTTAAAAGTGTCTAAATGAATATTTCAAAATGTAAATTAGAACATTTAATTTATATACATACAGAAACAGTATCCACGCCTCTCTTCAAGAGCACTGGCTGTTCTTCTACAGGTCTCCATGACACATTGTTGTGAACAGAGATTTTCAACTCAGACAAACATGAAGAATCAGAAAAGAGAAAGGTTGATTTGTGTTGGTGAGGAGATGAGAGTTTGCCTGTCTCAAATTAGACCTAATATAAATGAGATTACCCGGCAGGAGCAAGCTCACACCTCTCGTTGAGTTTGCAAACATCCTTAAGGTACATATACATATATAAGAGGCTCATTTATAATTATTAATTTGGGAATGATTCATGTTTGTAGGCCTTATACTTTCTAGATGTCCCTTGATCATGGTATAAAGTAGTTGTGTTCGACGTATGTTATAAATCAAGTCCTGCTAGGAGTTGTTTCTTTCTGTTTTCCAATTTACTTGTGGCAACCATTGAGTGTAGGGCAGGGGTCAGCAACCTAAGGCCCATGGGCTGGAAGCAGCCCACGGAGGTTGTTTGACCGGCCCCTGAGCCACCCCCAAACTGAGCTGTCCGCTCGTGCACTGCGCTAAACCGGTGCAGTGCGGTGCGGGGACTTGCTTCCACGGTGCTGGAAATCGCGTCTATGCAGATGCAGATGCCGAAAATCGCGGGCGCACATGCTTATGTGTGTGCACAATCTGCCCCACAGAGGGATCTTTCGCGGGACCAATCCGGCCCAGGCAAGATAAATCTTGCTGACCCCTGGTGTAGGGGTTACTTTTCTGGCCCCAGAGCACGTACAAGTGCATCCTGCCCCGTTCTCCCTTATTCTGGGTCCAAAAGGACCCACATGTCAGTGATCGCGCGCCAGTTACCTAAATTGGTCTCTGCCTGTTATTTCTTATCAATAGGAAATTTGGTGTGGCACCAGCAAGTTTTAATTCTGGAAGTGTGGATCAGAGAGAACGTTTGTGAACCACTGCACTATTTAGGTAAGCCCGCCAGAGCACATTTGGCACAAAGATATGGAGAGCCCACCAGAGGTCATTATACTAAGGGTCCTCTCGTACCCACAAAATGTCCTTTAATGGTTCATAGAATCATAGAATCATAGAGTTGGAAGAGACCACAAGGGCCATCCAGTCCAACTCCCTGCCAAGCAGGAAACACCATCAAAGCATTCCTGACAGATGGCTGCCAAGCCTCCGCTTAAAGACCTCCAAAGAAGGAGGCTCCACCACACTCCTTGGCAGCAAATTCCACTGTCGAACAGCTCTCACTGTCAGGAAGTTCTTCCTAATGTTTAGGTGGAATTTTCTTTCTTGTAGTTTGAATCCATTGCCCTGTGTCCGCTTCTCTGGAGCAGCAGGAAAAAACCTTTCTCCCTCCTCTATATGACATCCTTTTATATATTTGAACATGGCTATCATATCACCCCTTAACCTTCTCTTCTCCAAGCTAAACATACCCAGCTCCCTAAGCCGTTCCTCATAAGTTGTTGCGGGCAATGCACATAGTAACGTGCAAAATCCACTCTTCTCTTGAAGCTAAAGCCAAATGTCGAAATCTGGTTTTTCAGCTTTGATGAATGTATTCAGATACAAAACCTGTGAATTTAAGAACACTCCTTCGTCCTGCCCAAAATTCATTCCAGCTGTGGCCAATGTCCTACCAGCCACTCTCGGCCCCCTGGGAATTGCAAGGCAGTATTTCCTGCTGATTTAATGGTCTGAGCCAATGTCAACTCAGTTATTTCTATTGACAGTTCTATGAAATACTTGCAAAACCAACAGCCGTAAGGAAAGCCAGGGCCGTCATAAAGCCGGGACGGTGGCTGTGTCTTCCACAATCAAGCCTTTTAAAACCTAATTACCTCTCGGTGACATCAGCCATATATTATCATGTAAAATCACGCCGGCATGTGACTGCCTTGCAGAATAAAGGGAAACAAATGAGGTCTTGTAACAAGGGAGAGATGAGAGCGATCATTTTGAATCTGCAAGCAAGCGGGGGCCGATGAAGTTTAATACAGCTTGTTAAATCCCCTAATAAGCGAAGCAGTGATTAAGTATCACCCTCCAGCCTGATGGGAAATGGGATCGGCTCTTTTAACGGGATGGAGAATGATGGGACTCGGCCCTTGCAATGGATGGAGTGGCGGGCAAAGTAACTCCTAATGATCTGAGTCCACTTTGAGCCATAAAGGTTTAGAAGGAACAATATTTTTTAAAATGATCAACTTCTCACTTTTTACTGGGGAGGATAAAGAACACTCCTCCGGGGCGGAAATTGCATAGGATGGATTGCTGCAGTTTCATCACCTGCCGACAACGCTGGAAGAATTCCTTAGGGACTTAATTGGGAGTCCATCATCACCACAGAGCAGACTGGCGGTGTGTCACACGTAGCGGCTTAGAGGGCGAGGCGTGAATCAGGAAGACCCGGGTTCGAATCTTGCCACTGCCACTAACTAAGGGGAAGAGCTGTCCTAATGACAGCTCTAATCTCGCAGCACCTGAAATATCCAAAGGATACCAGGTTCGCTGTGGCAGGCTGGAAGAGAGGCAAGAAAAATGCCACCCCACAGCCCTTTCTTTCCCATGCCTGTCTTTATATTTCTGGGGAAGAGAAAGCATCTGAGTGGGCCAGTGAAACTCTGCCTCTAGTATGGGAAATCTTATCTAGTAGCTGCTCTGATTTCTGAACTTTCAACAGACGTAACACTTGCAATCATAAGGGCTAGTAATTTGCTTGTATTTTTTATTTTTAAAAAACCCCTCTAGGATTCTATAACGTGGATTTCTGTGCCACAATCTGCTCTTGCTCTGTACAGAATCACAGCATATGCACAACTTTCCATGCAACGTATTATCCAGGCAACAACCCCCTTTGGAAAGGAGCCAGCGGTTAACCGAGCACCTTCCATCCGGAGCCTTTGCCGTTTCTTTTTATGGCACAGTTAGTCATAACTGTCTGTGTCAGTACATGCAAACCAAGCTGGCGACGCTCCCACCTCCGGGTCAGGAGGTCAGGGCAGAATCCAGAAACAATTGCAGCGGTGATAATTCCCTATGCAGACACTGCAATGCAGGGTCTATGCAGAGTTCTCCAGAGAGGGAGGGAGATGCATTGTTAAGAGCTGCCTGTCTTTGGATAATAAGGTCACTACAAAGGAATTTGTCTGTTATAGCCACAGAAAGGGGTTCTAGGCACCGTATGGATTGCATGCTGTGTGTCCATCCTCTCCCATTCGGGGTGGGCCTGATCCTGCTCCGTTGCAGCTAGCAGTGACTATGACCTTGCTCTCTTTGAAAAATCAACCACAGTGGCTTGGATAAAATCCACATTTTGTGTTTCATTGGCTGCACAGACTCCCTCTCGGTCCCTTCAGTGACTCAGAGCCATTTCACAGCTCACATTTTCAAAGGTGGTCATCTAAAACAGGGGTTGGCCATGCTCTTTGAATCCATGGGCCCATTTGCAAACAGGAGGAACTGTCGGTGACGCTACAGACCCACACCAAAACCCTAAAGGTAAAGGTAAAGGGTAAAGGGACCCCTGACCATTAGGTCCAGTTGTGGACGACTCTGGGGTTGCGGCGCTCATCTCTCTTTATTGGCCGAGGGAACCAGCGTACAGCTTCCAGGTTACGTGGCCAGCATGACTAAGCTGCTTCTGGTGAACCAGAGCAGTGCACGGATACGCCGTTTACTTTCCCGCTGGAGCGGTACCTATTTATCTACTTGCACTTTATGCTTTCGAACTGCTAGGTTGGCAGGAGCAGGGACCGAGCAATGGGAGCTCCCCCTCTTGCAGGGATTCGAACCGCCAACCTCCGGATATGTAGGCACACTGGTGACCCTGATCTAAAGATTTTCAGGGTTTTCCAAAGGTATAAAAAAAGAATGGGGAATTTATAAAGAATATTTAATTGAACATTGTCCACAAGTGAAAACCTGGGCATGCTTTGACTACGGTAAATTCTGCAATCTGTAAGTTAGATAAAGAATATATGAGATAAAATAAAATAAAGAAATGGAAATAAGGAATATGGAAGCAGTGATAATAAGACAGGGGGGAGGGATGAACCCTCAATGAGGAGATTGGAAGTCATATGGAGAAATTAAGAAATTGTAAATTAAATAATACAAGTCTTCTTTAGGAATCTAAGGATTTATACATATTTGTTTATTTGGAAATTTGTTGTTCCTTTTGTATTTTATTCGGACTGTATAATCTTTACCAGGCATAGGCAAACTCGGCCCTCCAGATGTTTTTTGGACTACAACTCCCATCACCCCTAGCTAACAGGACCAGTGGTCAGGGATGATGGGAATTGTAGTCCCAAAACATCTGGAGGGCCGAGTTTGCCTATCCCAGATCTTTACCATGTAAGAAAATCAATAAAAAGCATATTAAAATAATATAATAAAGATTTTCAGGGGGGGGGGTTTCCCCACACAGAAACATGTGTATACTTGGAGAAAATTGCACTAAAATGCTAACGATCTTTCGTAGGGTTTTTTTTTTTTTTTTAAAGTCACACATTGCTGCAGAAATGTAGAGCGATGAATTTAAGACTGGCAAATTGAGAGAACTGCAATTGAGTGACCCATCCATCCCTCGTGGCAGGTGACTATGTTACTAAAGCGGTACTCACTTCCCAGCAATGTTCCAGACACTGCAAGGAACATTGCCTCCCTCGTCTTCCTCCACCTTCTGGCAAGCTCATCACCTGAAACGAAATTGGCATGGATTTGCCAGAACACATGGCATTTCCTTTTATGGCTTCCTGGCAATGTTCTGGATTTGAGGATATGCTGGCCAGGGCTGTCCTGGCAGAGGGCACATAGCGAAGAAGGCAAGTGGGTCTATAGAGCACGAGAGCATGGGAGATGCGCACAACAGACTCAGACCTGGGATAAGAAAAGAGTCCAGTGTTAAGTTTCAATTTTCTTTCCTTAAAAAAAAGAGGAGGGTTATCCATACAATGCACCCCCCAACAAATGCCCTCAAACAGTTCCTTGAAATCAGCAAGGGAAGACTGCCCATTTCATCCTTCGGCTGACTGTGATTGGGTACTCTTAGTTTTTTTCTTTGAAATGATGAGAACTGGTAACATGGGAGTGGTATGCAGAGTACCCACACGATGGGCAGAAACGGAACAGTCTTGATGAGATAAGCTACAAGCCAGACCTGAAACAAAACACAGCATGCAACCAGGACACTTGAAAGAACATCTCACTCCATGTATACCCAGCTGGGAGAGGCTTCCTGCAGATGCCATCTTAGCAGCTGGTCCATTCTGCAAATAGGAAACAGGGCCTTAATTGTGGTAGCACCTTCCTTTTGGAATTCCCTTTCCTCTATATATTCCCTTTCCTTTATATATTAGACAGATGCTGCCTCTGTTGTCTTTTCCAGACCTACTAAAGCCCTTCCTCTTTCAATGAGGCTTTCAAATGGAGATCCTTACCACTATTCTCCTCACAGCTCTCAGAATGGTTGAACAGCCAATCCCTCTTCCCATGGAACTCTGGTAACAGTAGCTCTATGAGGGAAATAAGGGTTTTCTAACTTTTTTTTATATAAAAAAGAGCTGTTAGAACAAAAAGCTGTTTTCTAACAGCTTAAAGGGACGCGGGTGGCGCTGTGGTGTAAACCACTGAGCCTAGGGCTTGCCGATTGGAAGGTCAGCGTTCAAACCCCCACGACGGGGTGAGCTCCCATTGTTCGGTCCCAGCTCCTGCCAACCTAGCAGTTCGAAAGCACGTCAAAGTGCAAGTAGATAAATAGGTACCGCCCCTGGCGGGAAGGTAAATGGCGTTTCCGTGCGCTGCTCTGGTTTCACCAGAAGCGGCTTAGTCATGCTGCGAACAAACGTCAGCTTCCTTGGCCAGTAAAGCGAGATGAGCGCTGCAACCCCAGAGTCCTTTGTGACTGTTCTTAATTGTCAGGTGTCCTTTACCTTTACCTTTAACAGCTTAAAAGGCTATTGCTCCCAAGACTCTTGGGGGGATGCCATGGCTGTTAAAGTAGTATAGCAGAGCACTTTTCTGCGACTTAAAATAACAGTGGACATGATTTCCAACACCCCTGTCCATTATTCCAGGATTCAGTCAGCTTCCTGAATGATAAAATGACCATTATCATGCCTGAGAATAGCTGCAGATGCAAAACCCAGCCCATAATTCTTTGCGTCGGCTAGATGAGGTCATGGCAAAGAGGTCAGGCATCAGAAATAGAGCTGGTGGCTTAGTCAGCCTTTTCCAAAGTGAAGGCCACCTAGCTTCCCAGCCCTGCTGCAACAGCCCTATAAACAGCACTTAGGGGGCATTCAGAAATGGGATATATTGTATTAGTTGACCCAGTTATTCTGCTAGCATTCCGTCCCGTTTTCTAACATGGCTTTCACACTGCAGTACCTGTTGAGTTACGGAACCGTGACTTTTTTGACCAATATGCTGGCATGTCACGCTGAAGTTCATTCACATCATTGAGTGTGGTGTGATACAACAATGAATGTAATTGGACAACCATCCTTCACCCTTTCCGCAAATGCATACTTTATTCTCCTGTGATGCCCTCCCATTAAAAAACAACAGGAGATAACCATATCCTGATATACTGCCGAAAATTTGCCACACCTTTGATTCTCAGCGCTGAGAGGTTTTTATATCATGATGCCCCCAAATCAGCTGCCTGATAAAGTGATAAAGCGGGATATCAAATCCAAACCCTTCTTCTTCTTCTTCTTCTTCTTCTTCTTCTTCTTCTTCTTCTTCTTCTTCTTCTTCTTCTTCTTCTTCTTCTTCTTCTTCTTCTTCTTCTTCTTCTTCTTCTTCTTCTTCTTCTTCTTCTTCTTCTTCTTCTTCCACCAAGCAAGCACTTTAATCTGCAACTTGGAAGCCCCCAAGAAGCGGTGAAGTGACTCCTCAAGTAGTCTCAGGTTGCATGGCCCCACGGCTGTCATTCCATGCATGAGCCTCCCCCCTCACTCTGCTCACAACCATCTGATTTATAGATAGCTAACCTGTGTGGTATGCCCAACTGACTACATGCAGCTCTCTAGCTGCATGCAGATTATTCATTAGCCACCTTCTCACAACGCCTCACTTTCTTGAAACAATGTCGAACATCAAAGAAGGTACTCACCACTATCGCTTCCTTCCAACAGATTACAGGGGTCAGCAAACTTTTTCAGCAGGGGGCCGGTCTGCTGTCCCTCGGACCTTGTGGGGGGCCAGACTATACTTTGAAAAAAAAAATGAACGAATTCCTATGCCCTGCAAATAACCCAGAGATGCATTTTAAATATAAGCACGCATTCTACTCATGTAAAAACACCAGGCAGCCCCCACAAATAACCCAGAGATGCATTTTAAATAAAAGGACACATTCTACTCATGTAAAAATATGCTGATTCCCAGACCGTCAGCAGGCCAGATTGAGAAGGCGATTGGGCCAGATCTGGCCCCCATGCCTAACCTAAGTTTGCCTACCCATTAGTTGTTGTTGTTCAGTCGTTCAGTCGTGTCCGACTCTTCGTGACCCCATGGGCCAGAGCACGCCAGGCACGCCTATCCTTCACTGCCTCTCGCAGTTTGGCCAAACTCATGTTAGTAGCTTCGAGAACACTGTCCAACCATCTCATCCTCTGTCGTCCCCTTCTCCTTGTGCCCTCCATCTTTCCCAACATCAGGGTCTTTTCTAGGGAGTCTTCTCTTCTCATGAGGTGGCCAAAGTACTGGAGCCTCAACTTCAGGATCTGTCCTTCTAGTGAGCACTCAGGGCTGATTTCTTTGAGAATGGATAGGTTTGATCTTCTTGCAGTCCATGGGACTCTCAAGAGTCTCCTCCAGCACCAGAATTCAAAAGCATCAATTCTTCGGCGATCAGCCTTCTTTATGGTCCAGCTCTCACTTACCATGGGTTAGGACATTTAAGTCTGTTCTCATGCCATCAAAGAGCTTAACAAAAGATAGTGAAAAGGGAGGAACAGGGGCAGGAAGGATCACTAAGTCCTCAAACTACAGTTACAGGTAGGTAGCTGTGTTGGTCTGCCATAGTCAAAATAATAATAATAATAAAAAAAATCCTTCCAGTAGCACCTTGGAGACCAACTAAGTTTGTTCTTGGTATGAGCTTTCGTGTGCATGCACACTTCTTCAGATACACTGAGACAGAAGTCACCAGATATCTTCTGGGAAGACTGCCCATACAAAAGGGTTCTGCAAGAAAGGAGGGAGTACATGGGATGGGAATGGGGGTGAAGGTGAAAGCAGGGGTATGAAAGGGGCTGCAGAATAGAAGGGTGGCTTCATAACGGCGAGGAAGGATGGTGCGGGAAGTCGCCATACGTTTGCGTGCAAGGTAGGGATTTCACAAAAGGAGGGGGAGGCATAGGGCGAAGGTGAAAGGAGGAGTGCAAAGCAGGGGAGAAGGAGCTCCAGAAATGGGGTTAGGAAGGTGAAAAGGGAGCTTAGCTGTCTAGGGTGGGAAGGGGAGACTGGGAGAGCTCATGCTAAGAGCATGAGGCTCTTAATCTCAGGGTTGTGGGTTCACATTGCAGGGGGCTGGCCTAGATGACACTCGTGGTCCCTTTCCAACTCTACAATTCTAGGATTCTAGGGGGCTAATGTGGGGTGGGATGGGGCTGGCAAGTAGAGGAACAGTCCTTAGTTTTTTTGCCTATTGTCTCATTTGGCCCTAAGCACACACACACACACACATGGTTTATGGGCAAAGGGAAGCAGGTGGGCAGGTGAAAACGAAAATGAGTATCCAACATCATTATGGATATAGCTCGGCCTCGAGCCGTTCACTCAGAAGTGCTTAAACGTTCCAAATAAATTGGCCATTTAAGGATTTCCCCATAATTCCAATTTGCTCGTGGAGTGTTTCTGATGGACACTGAGAGAGGAACGATTCTTTCCCAGCCAAATGTTTGCTTCGTGTGTGTGTGTGTGTGTGTGAAATAAGTGAATTTATCTCACAGGGAGAGGGGAAAGGAAGAAATATGGCATTAAAATATGCAGATCTGGGCTGAACATATTTCTCATATACAGGGGAAAGCATGATTTAAACACCCTCCATTTCCAATCTTTAATAAAAGCCATAATTCAGGATGCAAAGCTGAAACCCTGAGCATTGATACAGTGATTTGAGCGGGTGTGTGTGTGAGGGGGTGACACGGCCACCCCCTTCCTCAGTAAAGTAGCTACGCTTTAAGGTATTTGTCTCCAGGCCTAAATTAGCTTTGAGATGCAATCTTTCTTATATAAAGAGACATCGATACAGCAACAATTATGTGTGATCAATGAAGTTCAGCTCAAGAAGCCCCAGTGACTCAAGGATGGAAACCTTCTCATTATCATTTTGTTCCTTAAAAGAATAACTGGGTTGACGAATGTGCTCATGTAGAACTAAGCTTTCCACAGGTATTTTTATAAGTCATGGGAAAATAAAGAAGCAAGGGGGGGGGGGAATAGTATTTTTCCCCCTTTTGAATTTCATTAGGGTTTATAGAGAAAAACACAAAACTTAATAACAAATACCTCTTGAGTTACAGAATTGGAGGGGGTCTTGAATGTCATCTAGACCAACCTGTTCCAACCATCTCCAGTAGATGGCTCTCCTTGAAGACCCTCAGTAAGGGAGAACCCTCCACCCCAGCTGTCCTTGGATGGCTCTGCTAGCGCAATCAGTGAACATAGGTAGCTATAGGAATATGTGACTAAGTGTCTCCTCTCCCCACTCCATCCTTCTTGCAGTGTTTTCGATAGCACAAAGTCTAGGGGGGAGAGGCAGAAGTGGGGTGGGGGGAAGAATGGGGTCTGGTATTTGCCAGAAAGTCACTTTGGCATTGGAGGTGGGGGTCTGGATTATCTGTCTGCCCTGCCCATCAAAGCGGCTTGCTAGGCAAAATGTGTTGCTGACCCTGCCAGGTAACAATTTTTGTGCAGATGGAAGGCATGCATAGACCAGAGGAAGAGTTACAACCTTGCCACTCACCATTCATATTGGTGATTCGGTCCACAGGAGCTTTTAAGGAATGCAGGCATAATAAAGCACAGCCTGTCTGCTTTAATCACAGCTGGAAGGTGTTGCTATCACCTGATTTGAGATTCAGCATTCCTTTCAGGTGGTACATCACAATTCTTTTTTCATTTATTTTATTTTTATCACTAGTACAAGCTCCCACTGCAGGAAAGAATTGATGAACCAGAGCTGTTTCGATTCGATTTTCCTTTTTGAATGCATCACCCTTTCATTGTGTTCTTGGAATGAAGCATGGAAAGCTGCCCAAATCCCGCTTGTTAAAAAAAAAAAAAATCAACTGGAAACTGCTTTTGTATGATCGAGATGCCCGCTTTCGGAATGGGTGAGTTTTGAACTGCTCTTAGCATGGATTAAAACTGTGCTTTTGTTTATTTTTCTGTGGCAAAGGGTAAATCATTATAACAGGAAACCTCATTGTAATTGCACATAGGTGTAAATCACTTGCGATCAGAAAAAACTAGCCTGTCGGCCTGCATCTGTCCTCTGAATTACATTTCATGCAAGACTCAGATATGCCACAGGGAGAACCGGTTGAAAGTCAGATTTCAAGTTTTCTCTGCATAATGTGCCTCCCACTCAAAATGCGTGGCATATGGGGAAACACACATTGACATTTGCCAATGCCTTACAAATTATTATTGCTACAATTGCCAATGCTATTATGATTTTTAAAGGATAAATGTGGGCGCCCATCGGTAAATATTTACTAGATAAAATGTGCTTGCATATAATAAAGAAAAAAGCATAAAGCACAGCGGATCTGGAGACCATTGGGATGGGTGATATAGGGAGGTTATATTATACCAGGGAATTCAAATCCAGAAAACAGATCTGTTAGAATAGAACATTCTTTTTCTAGAATCACACTTAGCTTGGCAGTCGCTGCTCAGTTATGAAGTCATCCCCAAAGGCTTCTGACTCCTTTCTCGGCTTTTTGCTGGAGGCCAAAATACACATGGCTGGATGGTTCACATATCTTAAAACTTCAAATAAGAGCTAATTGGGAGGTCCAATCCGATCAGAACCATGGTGGGAGGAGTTTAAAGCTCTTCCCTCTTGCCCCCATCATCTTGGTCCTGTTGAAAAGTACCCTCCTAGCTGTTACTTGCATTGGAAAGAAATCTCCTCCACTGGCACGCTCCTATGGACTGAGGGGTCCTTGCCCCCCATAAAATATTTGAGGGGACCGGGACTCCCAAAGTTGATGGGCATTGCCATCCAAATGGTGTCCTTTCCCCTATCATGCAATTGATTATACAGGGCAGAGCTCACTTGCTCCCCCTATTTTATTCAAGCTGGCACCCCTGGCTGTATGTTATGATAATTAAATGAAATAACTGTAAACGAAAGTACCAAACAGCCACAACTGCTAGCCCTTACCTGCTGGTAGCCTGAGCCCAGCATATGTTTCCAAACATGTGCCTCCCCTTTAAAATTCTCCATGTGCCCACTGTGCAAACTATCAGTGCAAATTAGAAGCCCCTCTTTACCCTGAGTACAACTGGACCGTTTAAAACCATGCAACCAGGTAACAAGAATCCTGTATTGTAAGGACCGTGCAGTGGTTGCTCGCGAGTAACGAGGCAGAAATCCGGCCTATCTTTTAACAGGTTTATTGTGCATACTATGTACAGTGCAGAACTACAAGTTCCATGTCTGTATCAATCGTTCGCAGAATCCGGGAGTGGCCCCTTCCGGTTGCGACCCCAACATGAGAGTCTCGGCACCCCCAGTCTCTGCCTCCCTGTAGAGGTTTGGAGCTTTCATGGTTAACAATCTCAACCAGGTCGTCCCACCCACAAGAGGAAAAGCGTCGCTGGAAGGCTATGTGTAATGTGATACTTGTTGTTTTCTGTATCTTTCTCTTTCGTTTTTGACCGGAGAAGGGAGAAGGCGAAAATGTCTTGCGTCTCTCCAGGGATGTAATTTATGCCTTGTAAATAAAGCTTCTAGATTAGGAAAAGAAGCTGGACTCTGTCGTTTATAATTGTTGGCATGCACATACACTGTTGCGCAAGAAGATACTCTGTGGATGGCACAGGACAAGCAAGCAGAATGTACAGCAAGTACGTGCGCAGTAGAAGCTTGCTGGACTCCATTTGTGTGCTACGTTGGTTTGAAGCCTTTCCAACAATCCAAAAGGCTTCACTCCCCTCCTTGCATTTCACCACTTTGTGCGGTTCGGGCGACGGAAGTGGTGTGGCTCCCTCCTCGCCCACTGGTCTCCCCAGCATCACCAAAGCCCCTACGCTCCTGGCTCCTGGTTGCTTGCCCTTCCCCACTGGAGACATCACTGTTTCCCCCGCTAGAGGAGGTACTGCTAGTGATGAGGGTTCGGGGCTCTCTGTAACGTCCACAGAGCCCTTCCACCGCCTTGCGCTGAACCGGGGATAGTTCCCTGACATGTATTTTACTACCTGACCTTCCATTTTTAATTCTATATAGAAAGAGGCATCTTTTCAACAAGGCGATGGGGGGAACTGCTTTGTACCAGCCTATTCTGTTTCTTTTTCTTTCCCCTGCTTAATTTCAAATATGCTGTAGAGATTTGTTTTTAAGTAAAAAAGAAAAAAAGCCTAAATCACCTCCAACATCCACTTAGTTAACCGTTTAATTCTTTTTTTTTTTAAAAAAAAATTATTATTCCATCATGCAACTCTGCTTCAAAAGATACCCCTGTCTTGATCTTGGCTAGTGTGTTAAAGATAATTGCCATGCCAGTTCCTCGTGCTCGGATGATCATAATGAGGAACTGGTGGCCGGACTGAGGCTGTGGGGCTATTACTTTTAACACAAAATTTTATGACTTTTCTGTTTTTGCTCTCATTGCTGAATGTCAGAGTGATGTGTCTCCTGATGATCTGATACGCACACAAACGCCCACCCACACCCACCGTTAGATTCTGCCCACCCCACGCCCTGTTATAGTTCATTTCAGCAGCAAGACCTCCTTCCCTTCCCATCTTCCTCCCCGGCTCGTACTAAAGGAAGAGTCAAGAAGATTCAAAAGGCATTCATCCACCTCCGGGAATACTTTGGAGAGATCAAAAAAGTGCTGTTGCGCAAGCTGTTTCCTGTGGGAGGGGCATGGCAGAGCAATCAATCCAGGAATGCACTGTAAAATCAATGCTCTGTATAATTAGGGCACTCCAAGGGTAAAAAAAAATCCTCTCCGAGGCATAACAGGCCTCTCAAACACAAGGGATCTGACATGGCTCCAAACAAACAATTTTTAAATAAAGTTCACAGGCAGGGGAATGTATAGCTTTGCGGGTTTTGGTTCAGGAAAGCCTCAAGAAATGACAACACACTTTCAAATGAAGACAGGTCCATCTAGCTGGGACCTGGGTGGTGTTGTGGGTTAAACCACAGAGCCTAGGGCTTGCTGATCAGAAGGTCGGCGGTTCGAATCCCCGTGGCAGGGTGAGCTCCCGTTGTTTGTTCCCAGCTCCTGCCAACTTAGCAGTTTGAAAGCACGTCAAAGTGCAAGTAGATAAACAGGTACCACTCCGGCAGGAAGGTAAATGGCATTTCCGTGTGCTGCTCTGGTTCGCCAGAAGCGGCTTAGTCAGGCTGGCCACATGACCCGGAAGCTGTACGCCAGCTCTCTCGGCCAATAAAGCGAGATGAGCGCTGCAACCACAGAGTCGTCCGCGACTGGACCTAATGGTCAGGGGTCCCTTTACCTTTACCATCTATCTGTTCACTGTCTACACTGACAGGCAGCAGCTGTCTGGGGTTTTCAGGCAGGGGTTTCTCCCATCGCTACCAGGAGATGCCAGGAACTGAACCATGGAACTTCTCTGCCTGCAAAGCAGATGCCCTACTGCTGAGCTACAGCCAGTGGCGTAGCATGGTCAGGTGGTACCCGGTGCGGAAAATTTCTTGTCACACACCCCCTATTGAAATCTAGTTGGACTCCCAAGGGACGGCGATTTACTCACAGCACAAAAAGACTGGCTGTGATGTACCCATTGTCATGAGTTGTTCATTGCTTATTTTAGGGGAGGTTTGGCCAAAGTTGTTGAGTTTAGGGAGCTTCTGTTTCTATCCTTCCCTCCAACCTCCACTTGTTTGCTCGCCTGCCTCCTTCCCGTCCTCTCCCAGCCTGCCAGGGCTGTTGAAACCGCAAAACGGTGCAGCTCCCCCCTTCCCCCGGTGGTAGGCGGGAGTCGCGAGCAGGCAATGCGCAGAATGTCACCCCCCCCTCAGTGATGACACCCGGGGTGATCCAGAGCCTGCTGGATCAGGCCAATGGCCCAACTAGTCCACCATCCTGTTCTCACAGTGGCCAACCTGAGGGTGACCAGAAAGCAGGATGTGAGCACAAGGGGACTCTCCCCTTCTGTGGTTTCCAGCAACTGGTATTCAGAAGTATTGCTGCCTGCAACTGTGCTGTCGGAGCATAGCCGTCATGGTTATTAGCCATCCTGACTAGCAGCTGATAGCCCTCCCCTCCATGAATTCGTCTAATGCTCTTTTAAAGCCATCTAGGTTGGTGGCCATCGCGGCCTCCTGTGGCAGCGAGTTCCATAGTTTAACTATGTGCTGTGCAAAAAAAAAGAAAAAGTGCTTTCTTTTATCCGTCCTGAATTTTCCAACATTGGGCTTCATTGGATGTCCATGATTTCTGGTGTCTGATTCTCTCTCCCACCTGTATGTTCTGGTGGCACAGGATTGGGTGAGTGCAATTTTAATGCTTGTTCATCCCTCCATCTCTTTGGTTGGGTCTTTCATCCTCACACACCTGCTTTGAAAAAGTCCAGAAATTCACTTAGACTTCCCTTCCCTTTTTGTCCAACTTTGCCCTGTGGTCGACTCCACCACCTCCAAAGCTTCCCTGTTTACTCTCTTCCTTCCCACACCACACAACCCTTCTTGCTCTTGGGCCCTGGGCAATGCTTCCGCCACTCTCCTTTTCGTTTAGTTAAAAATACTTTTACGTTGCTTTCCGTTTAAAGACCACAGCGCAGTGCACAGTACAATGTTAGCATTGCAATAAAACCAATGCCTATACAATATTCTCCCCCCCCCCCTTTTTTTAAAAAAAGCAGGAAATCCAAAGCAAACAAATTAAGAACAGACTGGTATTAATTGCCAGCAAAATGCTTGGGGGAGGGGAATACATGAGCTTTTTTGAGCAGGAAGCAACAGAGCATCAAGCTAGGCACCTGCTATGATTCAGAGGGGAGATGGTTCCATAGAGAGGATGTCACAACAGCAAATGATCTTTTCCTGGTTACTGCAAGCTGGACCTTTTTGGAAGGGCCATAGCTCAGTGGAAGAGCATTTGCTCTGCATGCAGATGGTCCCTGGTTCAGTCCCCAGCATCTCCAATTAGGACCTGCAATATCCCTTCCCTGACACCCAGGAGAGCTTCCACCGGTCAGCGTAGATAATACTGAGCCAGAAGAACCAATGACCTGGCATGGCATAAGCCAGATTCCGATCTTCCCATGACCTCTGCTGTGCTCCAAACCCAGATTAACTGGGATGTTTCATACCTATTGCTCCAAGCACGCTCTAGGGATGTGCAAAGTACCCTTCTTTGCATGCCTTTTTAGTAGTTTGATAGCAGAAGGTGCTGCTTCATGGCCTTTGGTGGTTGGTGGCTGCTCTCCAAGCCACAGAAATCAATTTGAATCGTCTACTCCTGACTTCAGAGGAATTGAAACCGTCTGCCTATGTGGAAGTTTGCAGCACACAAGTTCATACCCTCCAACATTCACCAGAATGTTCTGGGGGTCCTTACGTACCCTGAAAAGTCCTCAAAATGAGGCACCGCTTCTGTGCACACGCATGGAACGATAGAGCATTTCTGTGCATACGTGCGCAGTGAAACCTGGAAGTATACACTTCCGGGTTTGCCACGTTTGCAACCCAGAAGTTACGTTACATAGGGACATCTGTCACACCCTTCCGCTGACCCTCCTCGACTCCCCCTCCCACTGGCAGAGCACATGTGAGCCAGTGTGGTGTAGTGGTTAAGAGTGGTAGACTTGTAATCTGGTGAACCGGGTTCGTGTCTCCGCTCCTCCACATGCAACTGCTGGGTGACCTTGGGTTAGTCACACTTCTCTGAAGTCTCTCAGCCCCACTAACCTCACAGAGTGTTTGTTGTGGGGGAGGAAGGGAAAGGAGAATGTTAGCCGCTTTGAGACTCCTTTGGGTAGTGATAAAGTGGGATATCAAATCCAAACTCTTCTACTCTTCTTCATATCCTATGAGAAGAAGGGATGTGTGCCCCCACTACTACACCAACGGGACACAGCACACACGCCCTCCACCGCCCTGAGAAAACCCCTTAATCCCTATTTTATTTTATTCTTTGGTAGATTTCCAAAAAAGAAAAATACACACCAATTAAATAAATTTTATAAATGGGCAAGAATAGACGTGGGTGCCCAAAGCATTTTTTTTAATTAAAAAAAAATCAAGTTCTTCTTTGCACTCCGCTCCACTCCCTCTTTCTTCCCTCCCAGGGTGGCCCTGCCCTCTGCCTGCCCCTCGAAGCTGGCACATCACCTGGGGCTGGTCCTTGGCAGCAGCAGCAACAACAGCTTCTCCTTCTCCTTGCTTGCTCTTCAACAGCCACTAGAAGGTGCCGGAGGAAGGAGGCGAGCAGAGGCAGTTATGGAGAGGTAATGGGGTGCTCCCTCACAGCTCCCTCCCACTGCCTCTGCCACCGCTTGGGACATCGCCCGCCCCAAGCTCAGTGGCGGCAGTGCTGGTGGGGGAACTAAGGACACCCAATCAGAAGCCAGGATGGCTTTCGTAATTCCGGGACTGTTACTGGAAAATTGGGACACTTGGCGGGTGTGTGAATTCAGGGAAAGTCTTCAGCATTACTGCCCCTGAGTCTTAATCCACATGGCAAATAAATCCCAAGCCCCTTGCCTAATGTCAAACTGCAAAAAGACGACACGGAGTTAAATCCAACTTCTTGCTTTCTTCAATCGAGCCATTAAAAAAAAAAAATTACAATAGCTAGGTGAGCAAAACTAATAAGAATCAGAACATCTATAAAAGCAGCTTGGCTCCAGCCCACCATTTTGCCGGGCTAATTTTGGAAAGAGACTGGCTGGTGGCCCAAGGTTGTTATCCTGTCTATGAAAAATGAATGCGTTCGTTTTTGGATACATGGCATGTCCCGATTTAATTTGCTATAGTTTTTAAGTGCTGCGCATTGTGTTATTGCTTTCAGACATTCATATTCATACCTAGTCCCAAGCAAACCACAAGACTCTAATGGACTTTGTATTACACTCTTGGTTCCTGTGCAGTGTCAGCAATGGAACATGAAGCCTTTTGCTTAGCACAGGCCTACACAGCTCATGTATCATTAAGCTGGCCTTTCCCAACCTGATGTTCTGCAGATGTTGCTGGATGGACTGCATCTCCAACCATCACAGATGCTGCTGCCCCTGAGGCTGATGGGAGTTGGAGTTTTAGGAAGGTATCCTGAAACTAAATACAGCCAGTATCTATATAAACCTCTGTTTTCCTGGGACCATGAAGAGCATCAAGGATACCATTAGCACATTAGTTCTCCATGCCCAGGGCGCATGTGCATTCATGGATGGGTGTGTATGCATGCTGGGGACATGGGGCATGGAGGGTTATCTTCTTGTGGGTAGGGGGGCTCTGTATTGACTCAGGGCCATAGCAACAGCAAAGGTATACTTCATTGCACACCTTCTCACCTCATTGCCATTCTTTCAGCAGCATGTCTGTTTGGAACAGAAATAAGATAAGAGACATATTGGCTACCTCTTAGTGAAGACCCAGGTCACTGAGCCTGAGCTTGCACAGCCATTGTTTCCCACCAGTTAGAGCAGGGGTAGGCAACCTTAGGACCGTGGGCCGGATGCGGCCCAATTGCCTTCTCAATCTAGCCCATGGACGGTCCGAGAATCAGCGTGTTTTTACATGAGTAGAATATGTGCTTTTATTTAAAATGCATCTCTGGGTTATTTGTGGGGCATAGGAATTTTTTTTCAAAATATAGTTCGGCCCACCACATGGTCTGAGGGACGGTGGACCGCCCCACAGCTGAAAAAGGTTGCTGACCCCTGAGTTAGAGGATTGGCAGCCACAGCTTATGTTCGGTGTTGATAAGAATATTTTCTTTTCCTCTTTATGCTGTTTTAAATGTGCACATTATATTTGACTTCCTTTAGTAATGTTTTAATCTGAAAGAGAATGTTTTAGTTTCTTGTCAATTATGCTCCTTTCAATGTATACTTTATATATGAATGTTCTATTCTGGATTGTTTGATTTGATGGTTTAACCGTGTTGTGAACCTCTTTGAGGTTTCCTCTTAAAAATATAAAGTGGTGTAGAAATTAAATGAACAACAACAACAACAACAACAACAACAACAACAACAACAACAACAACAAAAAATGTTGGCCAGGCAGCCATAGCTGTCAAGTTTTGGATTTGAAAATAAGGGATCAGCATTCTCACCTATCCCGGGGACAGCCACATGTCAGTGGTGGGTGGAGCCAGAAGCAAAAGTGGGCGGAGCAGCAATGTAAACTCCAAGCGGGCTCGGGCTCGGAGCGGAGCAAAGAGGAGGGCAGCCAGCAAAGAGGAGGGCAGCCATGTGCTCCGCATGATGGAGCCCCATCGTCTTCTTGTCTGATCCCATCAAAACAAGACAGGAAGCAGCAGCTGCTCAAAGGCAGCCAGTCTCCGCCCACCAGCTAACCCTATTGGCCGGCTGAGGGGCTCGGCGGCAACGGATAGGGGCTGATGCAGGGGGAGGAATACACCCCCTGTAAGCACGGGAAACAGCTCCCACTTGCTTTGAGGGCTGAGGCTTTTCTCTCCAAGTAGGTGAGGTCTTCCCACCCAGTCCCTGGCCAGCAGGGGAGGAGCTGCTTCCATTAAAAACGGGAAATTTAAGGGAAATAAAAAACAAGGGAGAGCAGTGGGAAACTGCTTGAAATAAGGGAGAATCCCGGGGAAAACGGGATACTTGACAGCACTGCAGGCAGCTGAAAGTTTTCATGCAAAGTGGGATAATACAAGGATGACATGACCTGCAAATTCACCCCTCAAATCCTTTCTGTATGCATGGGTTTAAACACCGAGCCTCTCTGTCTCTCTCCTGCTCCAGTAAAGAAGACATCGCCTATGGAAAGTTTCTCGCAGCGCCAGACCCATTGCAGTTAAGTTGCAAATCTGCAAGTTCAGTGTGCTGGATGGGAGGCTCCTTTGCAGTGCCTCAGCATTATTCAGGCCTGAGTCTGCAAAAATTCAATCAGAAATCCTGCAATCGCAGGATCTCCATGCAAGGTTTTCCGGCATTTGTCCTCCTCCGTTCTTGGCTATCGCCCACCACTGCAGATGTTGAGGCAGACATTAGTATCTGCTGAAAGAGCTTTGCGCCGAGACAAGGAAGAGGGGGACATTCTAGGAAAGAGAACTGGCACTCTCGGCCTCCAAAATATAGGCAGAGAAGATGGCCAGAAAAGGGTCGAATCTGAGCTGGACCACTCGACACAGCACTCAGGGCTTGCAATTTCCTGTCGCTATGTGCACAGATGTGGGACAAATGGCTCCAGTGATTTCTTTTGGCTGGGCTGAGGACATGCCGGACACCAGGTATGGACAAGCCCACAAATGTCATTAGTCCACGAGGATACTTTCTAGATCAGGAGTGGGGAACCTGTAGCTCCCCAGATGTTGTTTGATGACATCTCCCATCAAAGGAACACAGGAAGCTGCCTTACACTGAATCAGGCCATTGGTCCATCTAGCTCAGTACTGTCTAGACTGACTGGCAGCAGCTCTCCAGGGGTTCAGACTAGGGACATTCCTAGCCTCACCCGGAGATGCTGGGGATTGAACCTGGGACCATCTGCATGCAAGGCAGATGTTCTACCACTGAGCTATGGCCATTCCCCAAGGATCACCCATGACCATTGGCCATGTTAGCAAGGAATAATGGGAGTTAAAGTCCAACGACATCTGGAGGGCCAAGGCTACCCTCCTTTATTTAATGGTAGGTGATTTGTGATCACAAAGAGGTGGTGAATGTGAAGAGCCATGCCTGGTTGATTTTAGTAAATTCATTTTATTTGTATCCCAACCTCCCTCCAAAGAGTTTAAAGTGGCGTGAGTGGTTCTCTCTGACCCTCACAGCAGACCTGTGAGGCAGCCTTGTAGCTGAGCCAGAACCTGTAACCACTACACCAAACTGTCTTGAAGTTCTTTGCAAGTCATAGCAATTGACAGATGCATTTTAATGAAGTTTTTACCCTAGTGTATGCATTTTTGTACACAATACTTGGCTGGAGAAGTGTATCGTAAAATTCAAAAAATTGTGAATTTTGAAAGACTGATTAATGTTTTACTGAGTTATGCTATATTTGTGATGTTCTATTATGTTATTGTTATTTCTTGTTTATAGAATCGTATAATTGTAGAGTTGGAAGGGATTGTGAGGATCATCTAGTCCAATCCCCTGCAATGCAGAAATATTTTGCCCAACGTGGGGCTTGAACTCATGACCCTGAGATTAAGAGTTTCATGCTCTACCAACTGAGTTATTCTTAAGGGCACAGTTCAAAGAATCATAGATATATAGAATTCTAGGGTTGGAAGGGTCCCCGAGGGCCATCTAGTCCAACCCCCTGCCATGCAGAAATCTAAACTAGTGTCCATGACAGATGGCCACCCAACCTCTGCCAAAAAACTCCAATGAAAGAGAGACCGCCACCTCCTGAGGGAGTCCATTCCATTTCAAATGGCTCTTACTGTCAGAAAGTTCTTCCTGAAGTTTAGTTGGAATCTCCTTTATTGTAACTTAGATCCATTGGTTTGGGTCCTACCCTCCAGAGCAGGAGAGCCAGTGTGGTGTAGTGGTTAAGAGCGGTAGACTCATAATCTGGTGAACCAGGTTCGTGTCTCCACTCCTTCACATGCAGCTGCTGGGTGACCTTGGGCTAGTCACACTTCTTTGAAGTCTCTCAGCCCCACTCACCTCACAGAGTGTTTGTTGTGGGGGAGGAAGGGAAAGGCAAATGTTAGCCACTTTGAGACTCCTTCGGGTAGTGATAAAGCGGGATATCAAATCCAAATCTTCTTCTCTTCCATGTGACAGCCCTTGGGATATTTGAAGATGGTTATCCTATCTCCTCTCAGTCTCCTCTTTTCCAGGCTAAACATACCTAGATCCTTCAACCGTTCCTCATAAGGCTTGGTTTCCAGACCCTTGATCGTCTTAGTCACCTTCCTCTGCACTTGTTCCAGCTTCTCAGTATAGTATCCTTCATCTGAATATTGGTCTCTAGGTGCTACTGGAAGGATTTTTTTATTTTATTTTTTATTTTGTTTTGACTATGGGAGACCAACACGGCTACCCACCTGTAACTTCATTTGAATGAAAAGTCTCACCTTCAAGTTTCCCTTCTACAGGGACCACAGGGCTGTATTCAACTAATTCACTGTGCTAGCAGAAGCCATTGCAAGGATTCTCACAATTCTCTCATTGCAAGCTCAGTGGACCTTCCCTCCTCTCCTCCCTCTCCCTGCCCCTGTGCCTCTCGTAAATCTGATTTGGAGGGGTGAAGAGAAGGGAGGTCATTCTGTTTGGCAAGCAGAAACGCCTGTGCTGAGGCAAAAAAGAATGCACCAAACTGAAAGCAACCAACACTGACAGTTTTGTCTACCACTAACCACCAATCTGTTGATACCTATTTCTTGAGGTGGAATTTTGGCTAGATAAGCATAAACAATCCGACAAGGTGAATTGGTATTAGTATATAGATGGTAGCTGAAAATTCCCTTCTTGTCCGAAGGCTAAGGTAAAGCTAAAGGGACCCCTGACCATTAGGTCCAGTTGTGGACAACTCTGTGGTTGTGGCGCTCATCTCGCTTTATTGGCCAAGGGAGCCGGCGTACAGCTTCTGGGTCATGTGGCCAGCATGACTAAGCCACTTCTGGTGAACCAGAGCAGCGCACGGAAACGCCGTTTACCTTCCCGTCGGAGCGGTAACTATTTATCTACTTGCACTTTGACGTCCTTTCGAACTGCTAGGTTGGCAGGAGCAGGGACCGAGCAACGGGAGCTCACCCCATTGCGGGGATTCGAACCATCAACCTTCTGATTGGCAAGCTCTAGGCTCTGTGGTTTAACCCACAGTGCTACCCACAATCTTGTCCAAAAGCTAGCAGGTACCTATTACTGCAGGTGTCAAGGTTAACTCCAGTTAACTGAATTCACCACCCCTGCAAAAAGTCTTATTGGCCAAAGATGTATGTGGTCACTCACTGCACCTGTGTAAAGAAGACTGGATCAGAACATTGGATAGTTTGAAAAGTCAGGAAGAATGAAAAAATGTAGGCAGCTCACAAGGATCTGAATTTTGTATACTTAGTGCTTAGTAAACATAGGCAGGATGGGTCTTTAAAACATTTAATGTAGAGCTGTTCAGTGATCAAAACCACAAGCACAAACTCATATTCCTTGCAATATTCCTGGCTTAACTTCTCTCAAGTGCATAATTAGTCATTATACGCATTGTCCGTGTGGAGGCGGTTTTCAGTTCCAGAACAAAAGAAATGGCTTTGTATTGTAATGCAGGCCTCAGAGGGGAACATTATGTGTTCGCGGGACCGTCTGCAAATTTGGCAAGAGCCCTGATGCTCAGAAAGACGGATAACCCCGAATATTAGGACAGGCAGGTTTTCATCAGCAGGAAATTAGAGATCTCTTGTGGACGCCCCAATCATTATCTATCAAGGCGTAAATTGGACTGACCGTCTCTTAAATGGTTTTATAGTACCTGATGCCCTGAAGAGGAGTGACCTTTGCATTCCAAGCTACACTCCTTTCATTGGGCATTTAATTAGTTGTACGAATAGCAGTGGCTTTCTGGTAAATCAGTTTATGTCCTAATTTCCACCAGAATCAAGTAATTACTAACACTTTAAAAAATGGGATCAGTGGTCTGGGTGGATTTGCCTGATGCCAAAGCCAGAAACATCTCCGTCCTAATTTACTTGGAAAGGAGAGTGGATTCAGATAAACATTTTGCCACACACAGAGAACTAATAAAAGTCATCTTTGGTCAGGTGATGTACACACAACTGATTAACCATATGGGTTGCATCTACAGTGTGACAACTTGGCTCTTGAGAAATGCTTGCCACTGATATCCAAGCAGGGGCGTCACTAGGGGGGGCAGGAGGGCAGGCCACCCCGGGTTCCAGGGGAGGGGGGTGACTCTGAGCAGGCCCACCCCACAACTCATAAGTTGCTCAGTGCAGCCGCTGGCTTACACAACACACACTTTGCTTTTTCATTCCTGCTGGGAAGAGCCACAGAAGCACAGCTCTGCCCAGCCAGGGCTCCACCCAGCAGCCTGGCACATTTCACCAGGGCACTGCCCTCTCAGGGCACACAAAAGGGGTGACATTTGGCACCTCCACCTAGAGCCTCAAGCACAAGCCAGAGCAAATCCAGTGGCTTTGGGCTTAGGACTCACCACAGCACTGCAAAAGCATTAGCTGTGCTTGCTTTACTCAGTCCACCTGGACCTGGGGTACCATCCGCCCACACCCCTTCAAGTCACAGTGAGCGTTTTGCGTTCCCCCACAATGCTTTGTGGCACCTCATGCCGCAAAGCATTGTGGGGGAACACAAAATGCTCACTGTGACTTGAAGGGGTGTGGGTGGATGGGGGGGGGTTGACAAAAAATAATCCACACCGGGTACCACCTGGGCTTGCCACGCCTCTGTCCACAAGTTTTAAATTCCTTCAGATTAAGTATATATAAAATGTCAGCATTTTTTAAAGGCCGTGGCAAGGGGTTTGCAGCTGCAGCAAGTTATTTCAAATCACTGTGTGATTTTTACCTCTCTCATCTTTACTGTTCTTGCCTATGTGCACCAGTCTTCTTTGCCTCACATCTTTCCCAGTTTCCCCCCCATCTTGTCTTCAGCCTTTCTTCTCTTTGTCCCATTCACCTGTACAACTTTATTTCCTGTTTCCTTTCTTCGGACCCTGATTTTCCTGTCTCTTTCCTGATTCTGACTGCTTCGACCTTCACTAAGGTCACAGCAGTTCAGCCAATGGCAGGCAGAGGTTCTTAGGATCAGAGTGACTGGCCCAGCCAACAGCAAATAGGATTGGAGCAGCTCAGCCAATGGCAGTCAGAGGTCCATTTGATTGGCTGGTTGCTCTGTGAATGAGCTGAGCTCATTCCTGCCTGATTCTTCATCACTACTACAGAATCCCTTAGTAAATGACAATATAGATTTTAGTGACTATGGTGGTTTCATAGTCCTCACAGAGTGCTGTCATGGGCTGGCTGGATGCAGAACAGTGGTGGGAACCCCCAAGGGAAGAAGGCTCAGAGCCAGAAGATTTGTGGTAGGTAGGATGACTACAATATCAGCTACAATGGATTTCTTCATTCAAGCCTAATTTCAGTTGGGGGGAGAGTTGGGGGAGGGGATCCTGTAAGCACCAGGAAAAGCCTTTGGGCACTCATAGGCACCACGTTGGCAAACCCTGTTATATACAGGTGGAGCTCGAAAAATTAGAATATCGTGGAAAAGTTCATTTATGTAAGCAACTGTTTTCATTAGCTACTGGAGTTTAATATATGAGATAGACTCATGACATGCAAAGCGAGATATGTCAAGCCTTTATTAGTTATAATTGTGATTGTTGAGAAAGCTGAGATTGTTAATTTGGGGTTCTCATCAGCTGTACGCCATAATCATCACAATTATAACCAATAAAGGCTTGACATATCACGCTTTGCATGTCATGAGTCTATCTCATATATTAGTTTCACCTTTTAAGTTGAACTACTGAAAGAAACGAACCTTTCCATGATATTCTAATTTTTCGAGTTTCACTGTACATATCAGGCTCTGTACCAGGCATGCATTGAAACGATTAGCCACCTTTTCTACAACTGTACCTGAATCTCTTGCCAAGCAGTTTTATTGGGTGACTCCAATTTAGCTTTAGCAACATAGACATAGAATCATAGAGTTGGAAGGGACCCTGAGGATCATCTAGTACAGGGGTCAGCAATCTTTTTCAGTAGGGGGCTGGTCCACTGTCCCCGAGACCTTGTGGGGGGCAGGACTATATTTTTTTGGGGAAAAGGAATGAATTCCTATGCCCCACAAATAACCCAGAGATGCATTTTAAATAAAAGGACACATTCTACTCATGTAAAAACATGCTACTAACATGAGTTTGGCCAAACTGCGGGAGGCAGTGAAGGATAGGCGTGCCTGGCGTGCTCTGGTCCATTGGGTCACGAAGAGTCGGACACGACTGAACGACTGAACAACAACAACAACAACAACAAAAACATGCTGATTCCCAGACCGGCCACGGGCCGGATTTAGAAGGCGATTGGGCAAGATCTGCCCCCCCCCCAGGCCTTAGTTTGCCTACCCATGATCTAGTCCAATCTCCTGCAATGTAGGAATATACAGCTTTCCCTTACAGGAATTGAACCCACAACCTTGCTGTTATCAGCACAACGCTGTAACCAATCCATGCTTCTGAGTCTTTTATTCACACCAAAGTTTTGACATTTCTGGATAACACTGCTGTGGTTCTTAAAAATCCGACCCTGAGGAACGCCCTTAAAATCCATTGTCTTATTTTGGCAATTTGATTTTCTAAGTGTGGAGAATTGCGTCCCTTCTGCTGTAACACCTTGCTGACGATTGTAAGCCCTCCCCCTCCCAAAAAATCTTTTTCCTCCTATCTACTAAAGTGATGCCACACCACTATGCTTTCCAAAGTACGTTGTATCTCTGCTGGAACAATAGCAAACGAAAGAAGCTTCACCGGGTAGAATCCTGGCTGTATTGCTCTGCGGAAAGCAGAAGAGCGGCGCCAGTCCAAAAGCTGGCAACCCCAACACAAATACAATTCACTCTCTCGTAATTTATTTCCCGTGAGCAAAGTAATGGCCCATGACAGATGGCCTGATGTCCTCTACCCCCACGAACACCGCGCCCACCTGGCCGCAGATGGAGCGAGCCGCCAGCAGAGAGCAGCGTTGAGAAACTCCAGCTCCGATTTCTGCTGTTGGCTTGCTGGCTTCCCCACCGAGCCTGAGAACAAAGCCAATTGTATAGCCATTTAATTCCGGTGGGAGCTGTATTGTTTCATTAAAGCACCGAGATGAGTGGTGTCAGCATTTCAGATGGAGGGGACGGCTAAGGGATTCATTAGAAAAAATGAATCTTTGACTGCGGCGTAATACCAAAGGCCCCCATTGCTGCTCCATGTGGCAACCATCTCATGAATTCTTAATGTCAACATGTGTGACGTATGGGAGGTGCCGTCGGGCGACATATTGTTTGGCTGTCAGCGTCTTCAATAAAAAGGAAAAAGAAAAAGAAGAAGAGAAGAGAGGAGAGGAGAGGCCTCGGGCCATTGAGGCTCAATGGGAGAAAGGAACATCTTGTATGCTAATTGTCTGGAGGTACTTAAGAACCAGATTACAGCTCACTGTGTTATCGCACATCGCTCGGAATTTCTCTGATGAACCAAGAAGGAGGGGGGGAAAGAGAAATAAAGGAGCATCCCCGTCCAAGACACGAAAGACTGGCGCAAAAGATCCCTGGGAGACCAGAAAGCGGAAAGACGGTTGTCTTAGATGCATACGAACATGAATGGAGTGTGGCGACTATTGCAGAACACTGCAAATGAACATGGGGGCATCAGAGGAGCCTGCTGGATCAGGCCCATGGCAGGGCAAGGCAAGGCAAGGCAGATCAGCACACTGGACAGCTTCCAACGATCCCTGCTGGCTGAGTATGGGGAGATGTTGTCTTAGCAAAACCCGAGAGTCACCTGAAGCCATAAGAAGCCTGGCAGAGGTTGACGGACTAGTAGCTTTGATCCTCTGGGAAAGGTATTTGCTCCATTCCTGAAGTCATCTGCTCCTGCATGGTAGTGGAGCAGGAGAATCTGCCAGGTTAGGGGGGGGAATCATAGAATCATAGAGTTGGAAGAGACCACAAGGGCCATCCAGTCCAACCCCCTGCCAAGCAGGAAACACCATCAAAGCATTCCTGACAGATGGCTGTCAAGCCTCTGCTTAAAGACCTCCAAAGAAGGAGACTCCACCACACTCCTTGGTAGCAAATTCCACTGCCGAACAGCTCTGACTGTCAGGAAGTTCTTCCTAATGTTTAGGTGGAATCTTCTTTCTTGTAGTTTGAATCCATTGCCCCGTGTCCGCTTCTCTGGAGCAGCAGAAAACAACCTTTCACCCTCCTCTATATGACATCCTTTTATATATTTGAACATGGCTATCATATCACCCCTTAACCTTCTCTTCTCCAGGCTAAACATACCCAGCTCCCTAAGCCGTTCCTCATAAGGCATTGTTTCCAGGCCTTTGACCATCTTGGTTGCCCTCTTCTGGACACGTTCCAGCTTGTCAGTATCCTTCTTGAACTGTGGTGCCCAGAACTGGACACAGTATTCCAGGTGAGGTCTGGAATACTGACTTCCATTCTCTGACTTCCAAGGATGATGGAACATCCATCAGTCCTCAGGCTGGGGCAAGTAGAAGGGGTGCCAAGGTCTCCCCTAAAACAGGTTGACTCGTGCAACATCCAAATCAGAGCTCTCATCAAGACAACATGGTGGACCCTGAGGCAGGAGACATGAGACCCTGCGTGAATAAACGACCGGGACTAGTTTCTTTCCATTCAGGTGGCATATCCGACGCGATGTCTCATGCAGTCATACAGAGGTGGATTGAGAGGAGAGCAAAAATGCTTTCTGCTTTCACAGTCCTATTTACGGACCTCAAAAATGGGAAGGGGGAGCATTTTGGCTACTTTCAGGAGTGGGGGAGAGTTTGGAGGACAGAAGTTGTGGAATTTACTGGTGCTCCCCATGGCTACCACAAAGTAGCATCATTCCAGGAAGAATTCTCTGAAAAGTTGGCAGGTCCTACCTGCAGCTTCCATTTCCCACAGAATACCTTTCAAAACAATGTTGTGCCATAATGAAGAGAAATTCCGTGGCATATAAATGGTGGTCGGAAGCAGCAAGGAAGCAGGCAAATGAGCGTTGTCTCCCCAACTCCCAAATTTCGCCCCAGCCCCCAGTGCAAAGAAGGGATGCAATTCCATCTTTCATTTTGCACATTTCGCCTCCGCCTTCTTCAAAAATTCAGATTTCTCTAGATTTTCCGATGCAGTTCTCCTATTTGAAAAAGGTGTACAGAAGGGTATAAATTAGTGTAGCATGTGCATAACAATGCATACATGAGTGAAAATAACACACAAAAGCGCATTATATTAGAGGAAATGTGTATATCGGGCAACATGGTGTACAGAAAATACTTTTATCAGGGAAGGTCATTCAAGTGCTAGCAATTTTTCAGGAGGGCTTTTTTTGAAAAATGCAGGTGGATGCAGAAATGTAGCAAAATGAATCTCGGATCGGAAAGCACTTCAAACAGAGAGGAAATTTAAATTGACAAGATTCACCCATCCCTACCGAAAAGTAACATTTTTGGGTTGGTAGATATATTTTTAACTTCCGTTATCAGCTGGTTGGCAAACACTGGTTTGGGAGAATTAATAATGGGCCTCTTCCACTGTCTCTGCAGAGTTACAAATAGACCCCAAACACACCTAGTTGTCAGTCTGGTCTCTGGATGTTCTTTTGGTTTGGGGTTGTTGTTGTTTTTTAACCCTGTGCAACCTTCATTTGTCGGAGTGGGCTCAGTCCCCGAAGGCGATCCGTCTGCCGAATTAGGCTCACTGCAGATCGGGTGGATGCAAGGCAATTCCAACGGTGTAAATCTCAAGTGTAGCGCTGAGAAGCATTGAGGAGCAATAAGCGGCTGACAGATGTGCAATTACATCGACTCTGACTGCAGTGTAAATATTTACACTAATATTGATGGACAACTCAAGCACCATGAATGCTTAAGACTGAAATTGTTTCCTTGTTCTTCATTAGTTAGGAAGGCAGCTGAGAATCTGTCTTTTGGGGGTGGGGAGACTTTGCACCAGTCATAAGCTGTGGGGGGCATTGAATTATGACTGGCGCATTTGTATTGCATAAATGGGAAACCAAATGGAATGGGGCTTATTCGATAGGGAGGCAGACGCAGATTTTGGTCTTTCGAAATTCAGCGGTGTCCCGTGCAAGGCCAAAATCCAGCATCTCCGTGCCTCTTGCCTTTCGTTCTGTTCGATTCACTACATCATAGTTGCATCGCCCTGCGACATCCCCTAGGCTTGGTGCCCGGTGTGAGATCATCCCTCACCCAGTGTGATGTAGTGGTTAAGAGTGGTAGACTCATAATCTGGTGAACCGGGTTCGTGTCTCCGCTCCTCCACATGCAGCTGCTGGGTGACCTTGGGCTAGTCACATTTCTCTGAAGTCTCTCTGCCCCACTCACCTCACAGAATGTTTGTTGTGGGGGAGGAAGGGAAAGGAGAATGTGAACCGCTTTGAGACTCCTTCGGGTAGTGATAAAGTGGGATATCAAATCCAAACTACTACTACTACTACTACTACTACTACTACTACTACTACTACTACTATTCTTCTTCTTCTTCTTCTTCTTCTTCTTCTTCTTCTTCTTCTTCTTCTTCTTCTTCTTCTTCTTCTTCTTCTTCTTCTTCTTCTTCTTCCCTCCTGCCTGAAGGGGAGATGTGGCCTTTTGTGGTTTGCTTTCGGTGCAACCCCTTCTTTTATCTTTGCCCACTTGGAATTGCCTCAGAGCTGCTGAAGTGAAGCAGAGGCTTCATGTTTTGTGGAATCCTCTCCACAATCAATAGAAGATGCTGAAATCCGCCGTCCGGCTGCCTGAAACTGCTGAGTCAGCAATCAGCTGTCCAAAAGAGAACTTACAACTCTGATGCTTTACTGAGTGGGTCAGGGGAGACATAAAATAATAAGAGTTGGAGGGGGGAGGGCTTGCAGCCTCCCCCTGCTTGGTGCAAGAAATCCAGAGCTAAAGCATGGATGTGATAACAACAACAACAACAACAACAACAACAACAACAACAACAAACACACCCTTCACTCTAAGGTCTCCCGGGGTAGGTTGCAACATTAAAATCCAACATTAAAAATGGTTTAAAACAACTTACAATCACAGAAATATAAGCCCCATGCAAAGGGCTGGAATGGGCAAATATCAGTCCCTGGCCTCAAAGAGAGCAGCCATGGCTGCTGGTCAATAAATGGCACTGACATTTCAGGGGAAAGTTGTTTGGATTTCAGGAGCTGAGGAAGGAGCTGAGGACGGGTTGTGCTGAGTGTCAATTTTCTCCCCCTAGCCCAGCCACAAATAAACGGCTTTTCTCTGCAGGAAAGAAAGAAAGAAAACAAGACGATCCCTGGGAGGCAATGCTGCCTAAGGTAAAATCATGTTAGTGCTGTGCTTGGGGATTCCCCTCTGCAGGGCGCAGCAGGGGGCAAAGATCCAATGACAGTTTGGGTGCCAGAAGGGGAGAGTTGGGAGAGGATTCCCTTTCCCCGGTAGCTAGAGAACTAGCCATTGGAAATAGGTGCCTTTTGCGGGATGCTGCCTTCTCACCTGGTCTTGGCTACAGAATCCAGTCACAGGAGCACATGGCATGATAATAAAGAACCATAGTCTTGGAAGGGACGGTGTGCATTTCATCCCGTCCAACTCGCTGCTTAATGCAGGATCTGCAATGCAGGACAGAACTGCAGCAGCCTTGACGGACGGCTATCGAGCCTCTGCTTAGATTCCTCCAGCGAAAGAGAGCCCACTGCCTCTCAAGGCAGGCTGTCCTGGGCTTGATGGTCCAATCCGGCACAAAGTAGCTTCACACCCAAAGCATCTTGCCAGGTGAGAAAGAGCCGCCAGGCTAGCTTACTTGCAGGCACTGGTGTAGTGGTCTGGGACTGGAGAGGGGTGTGCATGTGTTGTAGAACAGTTATACTTTCTGCAGCAGGGTCCCTGCAGCGTCCTTGCCTCCAGTACCCTAGAGTTGCCCTATTAGCATGAAAAGGGAGCTTTTTAACCACTGTATGCTCCAAAGCTAAGCCTTTAGGAACATTGAAAACACAAGGTGGTCTAGTTTCAAGAGAATGGTGTGTAAGTTCCAATACATGCAATGGGACTTCCCAGAAAACCTAACTTAAGTCGCTCCAAAAGAAGTTATTGGAACACTCAAAAACATTTCCCAAGTATGTGCACAGAAAATAGCACTTCTAGCTGAAAGACAACCTGTGCAGCTCTGCGTGGATTGTTGCAATGCACCCTTAATCATCGTTATTGTATAATTTTAGAACGTTGCATAATCTTAGAAGGGGCGTGGCTGTGAGGAGATGTGATTATGACTCCCACGAATGGACTTTGCACTTCTGAATTTGCCACTACACTACAGCCAACAAATTGGTCACTTCTGCTTACCAGGAGGAGGAGGAGGAGGAGGAGCAAGGTGGTGGGTGTGGTGTAAACTCACCGGCAGGAGCATCAGATATGCTCTGCCAGCGCATTTGCACTGCACCAACCTCCCCTCCTGCCCTCCCTTCTGGTAAGTGACAGCAACCTGCCTGCTGGGTAGCAAGTGTAGTGGCATTACAAGCTTATGTGTGTTTCAGAAGAAGGTCAATCCCCAGTTGATATTGGGGGATAAGATTGTTTGAGACTCAGTTTGATTCCACTGCAAAGTAAGGCACGGTAAATACATCATAAAAATTTCCAAGGGGAACTGCTGCACCTTTCCACATTGCATAATTAATTGCACTTTTGAGTGATGGAAAATGCAGCACCTCTCAGCTCATAACAGAAGTGCAGCCTCGGGAGAGGACATAGGAGCTCTGTGGAATGCATCAGAAAGCAATGCACAGAAAGCAATGTGCTGAACTGGGTATGTAGAAAGCCCTTTAGTCCTCTTCATATATCTAACGAAGTAGGCAGTTGCCTGTGAAAGTCCCATCCCAGTACATCAGCTACAGCTCAAGCATATGTGTGTTTACTCAGAAGTAAGTCTGTTTGAGTTCTACGGGGCTTGTTCTCATGATGCTCAGGAAACTTCTCTCTGTCCGCTTTCTGTATACCAGGGATAGGACTAGTATGGCCACTGGTCTAGGATGATGGGAGCTCTAGACCAGGCATGTCCAACAGGTAGATCGTGATCTATTGGTAGATCACTGGAAGTCTGTGGTAGATCACCGGTAGATCAGTGGCTCCCTCCAAAGAAGCTAAAAAACTTTGGCTCCCCTAAAAAAACCTCAACATCTTTGCCACGCACCCCTAAAATGACCAGAACCCCCCCAAAACAGGGCTTCCTTAAAAAAAGGTCAACGTCACTTTCCTCCTCCCTAAAGAAGCTCAACAACTTTTACCTGAACCCCCCAAAACAGGGCTTTCCTTCCTAAAAAAACTCAACAACTTTGACCTGAACCCCCCAAAAGGGGGTAGATCACTGCCAGTTTTTAACTCTGTGAGTAGATCGCAGTCTCTTGGAAGTTGGCAACCCCTGAGACCATCAACATCTGGGGTGCCATAGGCTCTCCGTCCCTGCCCTATCCGATGTGCAATTGTATACACTTCATGTTCCTACCCAAGAAGCCCCAAATCTTGCTTTAACAGTTCCTCAAAGGAGAGTTTCTGCAGACACCCCTCCCCAAATGATTTTGAAAATTCTTTCTAGTAGCACCTTAGAGACCAACTGAGTTTGTTCCTGGTATGAGCTTTCGTGTGCATGCACACTTCTTCAGATACACTTCTTTCGCATGCACACGAAAGCTCATACCAGGAACAAACTCAGTTGGTCTCTAAGGTGCTACTAGAAAGAATTTTCGATTTTGTTTTGACTATGGCAGACCAACACGGCTACCCACCTGTAACTGGAACAAATGATTTTGGTCACTCTTTTCTTCCAGACGCTGTCACCATTGGAATGAATTGCGCAAAACTTAAGTCATGCCTTCCCTTAAAAAGTTCAAGGTGGCTTACTTGACATAATTTGCTTACTTGGCATAATTTAATTTGCCATTCTCTCCTAAGCACCTTTTGCACTGAGTTCAATGCACCTCCCTCCCTTGTAAATTATTCTGAGCATTGAAGCCACAGTCCTCTACCTTGATTGTGGAAATCATTTTTCCAGTTCCATCCGGTTGTGCGCATGCATTTTTTGCAACAAGAGCTAGAAACGTTCTTTAATAAACACGAAGAAATAAATCTCCTGGGATTTATTGTTGGACTAGTAAGTAAAACGCCATATATATATATATATATATATATATATATATATATATATATATATATATATGAATAATGAACACATTTTTGCCTGCAGTCAGACATTTAGCCAGAAACACTCTTTAGAAGAAAAGTACTGCAAAGTTTCCCTGCTTGTTTTTTTTTTTGGGGGGGGGAGGTAGGGTGTGTAAATATAAATGAAGACCCAATTAAAACACCAAAGTTTCTAAAACTGCAACTCAGATTATCAGAATGTTGGATGCCCCCATAGTTTCAGTTGCAGAATCAAGGGACAAACATGTTCTAGACCTCTAGCAATTTGTATTAATTGAAATTCCATTTAAACTAGGGGTGAGTGAAATATGTTTTAGTTTCTCTTGGCTTCTCAGTCCCCCCGCCCCAGTCTTAAATTCAGTTCTCCACATTTCCACACCAGTTTGCTTTTTTTCAAAAGTCCTCATGAAAATTCCTCCTAAAGAACACATTTTTGCAAAGCAATTTCCCCTAATATTGTGCATTGTTAATGTTATGTTTGCTAATATATCCATAATATATCCATCTTTATGCATCGTTTGCATTTTTTAATGCATATTACTTGGCTGGAGATCCGCATTGCAAAATTCAGAGACGTGTGGATTTCAAAGGCTTGCTTGTTCTCGGTTTATGTCTTGTTTTGGAATGTGAACCTAGTTTCTCCTTCACCCCTGATTGTGACCCTGTTGCTGTTTCTTTCAGCTCCAATAAAAGATCATGGCAGTGTTGCATTTGTGTTCCCACAAGTCTCCCTGCCTCGGCATAAAAGATTAAGCACCCCTGGCCTGTGTGATACAGAATAATACTTTATGGTTAAGTTACGAAAGATGACAGAAGCAAAAGGAAGGCATTCGGTCCAGATGGTGCCATTCTCCTTTAGAGCCTTGCCTACAGTCGTTCACACCCAGTTTATTAATCGGGTCTGCTCATATGCATAGATTAGGGATGACACGGTACAGTTTTCCCCACAATATTTTAAAATGGATGGCTCTTTTCATCCCGACACCCCCAAATTGATGTGCCTTCCATTTGACATCATCGCCTGTAGCTTCTGATTAACTGACGCACAATCCGTCCGTGCGTTATTTTAATTGCTCCCTTCCCACATTAAAACAAAACATTATACATACAGGACCGGCTGAGATATGGACTTTTCATTCCATGCTGACTTCCGTTAGCCCCTTGCCTACCTGCTGTCAGCTTTTTATGTAGGCCGTTTGGATGGGTGCAAGTGAGACGAACGAACAGCAAATCACTAAGATGCAAATACTCTTTAATTCTTTGTGTCAAAGTAGAGAAGGGGGGGGGAGTGTAAAGTTGTCGCAAATTCTTCCAGTGTGTGCTGCAAGAGGGACTGCATGTTTCTTCTTGCTAGTGTGATAGAGCGAAGCAGAGTTTAGTCTGCATTACGATGTCCTACAACTTGCCTCTTGGCTGGCATCCACCTAACTAAGAATGGATGGAAACACATCTCTGTAGAGCTTTGGGTAACTTGGCCCAAGTGCAAAGAATGTAGGCTCGCATTTAAATGCGGTTCTCGCCCATCCCTAGCAATGGTCTGACTCAGTAAAAGCCAGCTCCCTGTATCCCTAAGTCCTGCAGATCATGTCGATTTGCATTTCTTAGTGCAGAAAGTATTGTAGAGATCTTTCCTATTCTAATTAATTCAAGAGTGTTCTATGAGGAACGGCTTAGGGAGCTGGGTATGTTTAGCCTGGAGAAGAGAAGGTTAAGGGGTGATATGATAGCCATGTTCAAATATATAAAAGGATGTCATATAGAGGAGGGAGAAAGGTTGTTTTCTGCTGCTCCAGAGAAGCGGACACAGGGCAATGGATTCAAACTACAAGAAAGAAGATTCCACCTAAACATTAGGAAGAACTTCCTGACGGTAAGAGCTGTTTGACAGTGGAATTTGCTGCCAAGGAGTGTGGTGGAGTCTCCTTCTTTGGACATCTTTAAGCGGAGGCTTGACAGCCATCTGTCAGGAATGCTTTGATGGTGTTTCCTGCTTGGCAGGGGGTTGGACTGGAGGGCCCTTGTGGTCTCTTCCAACTCTATGATTCTATGATTCTAAGCTTCTCTGTGTGAAAGAAACAAGCAGAAGGTTCATGATGTTTGGGTTATTCCTTCAGTGAAGCTGAGTGAAGCTGGCTTAAACTGGTTATGTTATCTCTTCTGTCAAGGTCATGCTGACTATAAAAGTGAGGCCAGAAGGAGCATGAGTCTCATTTTCTCTTTCTATTTCTCTTCCTTCTGGTGTGGTGTTCTGTACATAGTATGCTTAGTGTTAAGGTTTAGACTTCTTATAAGTTATCGTAGGTTTAAGTTAAGTCTGCTGCAACTGGATTTCTTATGGACAGGCCAATCCTGAATGTATTGGATTTGTGAGCATGATGCTCATTTGCCTTCAGTAGCAGTAAAGCTCTGCTGGATGAAATTAATTCCCTCTGGTCTATTTGGGGGGGGGAATCCTGAAACGTGTTTAAATTTTTACTCTGCTAACTATATGTCGGGGTTCTGCTCTGGATCAATATTGAGTAGAATTTCACGGCAGATCATCTGTAGTCTTCATGGCAGCTAGGGAAGTGTGGCAGGAAAGGAGAAGGGTTCTGTCCATTGGGTATCTCTTTCTGGCAGGGATAGCTTTCCTACACTCTCAGATGAGCACTCAAGTGCCACTCTGGAAGCCTGGCATGCTGTCTTAGCATCGCCACGACGGCTTTGTTGACAGGCAGCAGGGACAGACTTCCTTGGCCATAGGTAAAGCTTCAGTGCAGAGATGTGAATGCAGAGAGGGAAATTCAGTCATCCTGGCCTTGTTTTGCTTACCTTCCAGATAAGAAAGCCATTTCGAGAGTGGCTTTGAAAGAGACGAGTGCTCGATAAGCATCCTCTTCTTGAGCAGAGGCTAACGTGCCCCTCTGCTGCATCAACAACCAAGTCCTTTTCAAAATGACTCTCTTGCGTTGCTGAAGATAATGAGATCCCAGCCTTCATCCTCTCCCGGTTGCATACTCGAGAGGGATAGATTGCATTTGTTGGGCCTTCAGAGATCTTTGGATCAATTCAGGCCTATAAGCAGGCACTTTGCAGCGAGGCAGTCTCGTGAGGAGGGATTGTTCCGCTGTGCATTTTTATTGTAATAATGGATGCTTATAATTTCATGTTTGTGCCGATGGTTTTTAGACTTGCAAAACACCTAGAAGCCTAATCTGGCATTAAGCAGTATATAGATCAATTAAATGGTGATAACAACAACAACAACAACAACAACAACAACAAGGTGGTGAATTATTGCCAAACAGCCAGAATGTATATGCAGATCTTTCAATATGTTTAAAGTGATTCAATTGTATCATTTGTTCATCACCAGTTATGTATTCTGGATAAGTGTTTAATGGTTATTGTATTTGTTTAAAAACCAATAAAAATGGTTGCTGTTACTAAAATGAGCAGAGACAGTCTAAAAGTCAGATAGTGATGATGATGATGATAGGTGCAGGGACACCCCATTTTTTAATCTTTTGCTCCCCAACCATAATCCCAAAGCAAATCATGCACCTCAGCCTTTAATTAGTCTTAGGAGAAAAAGCTCCAATTGGTGCCCCAGTAGGGTGGGAGATAAATGCACCTCCCATTTTCATGGGAGTTTAACCCTTCTTCCCCAAACGTCATCGCATTGCAAACCATGCCCTCTCACCCAAAATCATCCTTGGGATAAAAACTCCCATTGGTGCCCCAGTGGGACAGGAGAGAGGAGAGACGTTTTGTATAGTGAGGGACCTAACTGGGGTGAAATAAATTCGGCCACAGCAAAGCACTGCAAAGATATAAGATGTGTGCAAATCTGGAAAACCTTTTGAGAGTTTTTTTTTTGCACATCTTGCCAGAAAAAGGTCATGAAAAGGACTCCTCTTCCCTCAGCCGCAAGTTCTGCTTTCAGGGTTTGTGACCGATAGGCACTGTCTGCCTCATTACTGTGCAATGAAACTTTATTGTTCCCTTTGTTCTATTGATTTTTATGTCTTATGAGAAGCATATTGGAAAAAAAATATTGAAATGAGTATCTGTCAAAGAAGAATAGCAAGAACAGCAGCCATTTATCTGCATATCTTAAAGGATTGCAGAGGGCTTCCATCCTGGAAGTATTTGATGGCACTTGCTAAATGAGACGGAGGACTTTGAGACTTTGCAGAGGACAGCTGAAGCCCCTGTGTGGAGCAGTGAAGGTTGCCATATTTCAATAAATAAAAGCCTTAAAGTTGTTGTGCTTTTAATTCTGTTGGGAGCCACCCAGAGTGGCTGGGGAAACCCAGCCAGATGGGTGAGGTGTATAAATATATTATTGTTGTTGTTGTTGTTGTTGTTGTTGTTGTTGTTGTTGTTGTTATTATTACTGGGTTTTTTTTAGGAAACCACCAAAAACAGCTGGAACTTGGGGTCAAAGTTTTGCATGGGATTGGGATTGGGATTGGAATTGATTTATACTGGGCCAGACAAGTGGTCCATCTAGTTTAGTATTGTCTAAGGTTAAGGTAAAGGGACCCCTGACCGTTAGGTCCAGTTGCGGATGACTCTGGGGTTGCGGTGCTCATCTCACTTTACTGGCCGAGGGATCCGGCGTTTGTCCGCAGACAGCTTCCGGGTCATGTGGCCAGCATGACTAAGCCGCTTCTGGCGAACCAGAGCAGCGCACGGAAACGCCGTTTACCTTCCCGCTGGAGCAGTACCTATTTATCTACCTGCGCTTGCACTTTGATGTGCTTTCTAACTGCTAGGTGGGCAGGAGCTGGGAACGAACAACGGGAGCTCACCCCGTCATGGGGATTCAAACCGCCAACCTTCTGATCAGCAAGCCCTAGGCTCTGCGGTGTAGACCACAGCGCCACCCGCATCCTTAGTGTCGTCTACACTGTTGCAAAGCAAGAGCTGGCAAGAATGAAATTGTGGGGAAACGATATTAAACACATATTGGCTATATGGTATAAATTGAAATATAAGCTATCTCCTGGCCTATTGCCCATCACTTTGTTCTTTTACAATGAAAAATATAAGTTGTCTGAAAAAAACAACCATGTTTTAACTCTGCTTTCTTATTTATTTATTTATTTATTTATTTTGTTAGTCACTTTTCCCTGCCCAAGGCAACTCAAAGCGACTTACGGTTGGTTTTGCTCAGTTTAAGAATGGATGACCTAATAATACTATTCTTCCTTACCAGGAAGTTTTCCATGAAATGAATGGGAGAAATATGCATGCTCTAGAATATCTACAAGGTAAAAGTGTAGCATTATCCTTATTGCAAAAATATCTCATTGTCTGGGATCTAACAGAAGCAGAAAAAAATAATAACTCCCTCTCAAGATAAAGGGAGCTACTCTAGTTGGTTTAAATTATTATTGAGCATTGATTTTTAAGCTTAAGTGGCAGAGCTCAGAAATGGCTCAGTTGCCAAAGATGAATGGAGACGGCTGTGTAAAAATAATAATAAAAATGCTATTTCAATAACATGAAAATAAAACTTCTGTAAAATTATATATAGATGGTAAAAAGGTAAAGGGACCCCTGACCATCAGGTCCAGTCGTGTCCAACTTTGGGGTTGCGGCGCTCATCTCGCTCTATAGGCCGAGGGAGCCGGCGTTTGTCCGCAGACATCTTCCGGGTCATGTGGCCAGCATGACAAAGCCGCTTCTGGCGAACCAGAGCAGCGCATGGAAACGCCGTTTACATTCCCGCTGGGGCGGTCCCTATTTATCTACCGGTACTTGCACTTTGACGTGCTTTCGAACTGCTAGGTGGGCAGGAGCTGGGACCGAGCAACGGGAACTCACCCCGTCATGGGGATTCGAACCGCCAACCTTCTGATCAGCAAGCCCTAGTCTCTGTGGTTTAACCCAAAGCGCCACCTGGGTCCCTTATATAGATGGTATCTTGCACCAAACTGTTTAACGGAAATTTACAATCTACAAGAAAATAACTGCTGGAGATGCAAAAATAAAGGGGCAGATATCTTACATATATTCTGAACTTGTCCTAAATTCTATTTTTCATTATTTTTGCAAGAGATGTTGGAAGTTATAGATGAAATTCTTGGAAGGAATATAACTTTACCACCAAGATATGCTATAGTAAGACACCTGAAAGATACTATAAATAAGGATGATTTGGAACAGCTGTGATAAGTGTGCCCAGAGTAGTAATAGCAAATAATTGGAAATAAGATAAACCAGTGGAATATTGCAGTGGTCCAAGATGGTTTGGAACTTAGCATTGTCCATTGAATTTACCTCCTACAAAAGTAACATTGACAGGTGTGCACCAAGCAAATTTACTGAGACATGGAACTTGCATGTTAATTGCTGGAAGATTAAATTATAAAATAAACTCCAACCTTACATATCCCTTTCACTGATATAACCCCACGTTTTGCATAGAACAGTAGCCAGGGTTAGCCAGTAAATAACAAATGTACATTCCCCAAATTCTACGGCTTGTATCTACAGTTGCGCCAAGTCTCTCACTCTGTTAATGCAAGGATTGTGCAATTGATCTTTCTCCATCTCTCTCTCTCCCCAGTGTGCTCATTTCATGAATGAGCCAGCTCCTAGGGAAGGTTTGCAGTCAGCTCCCAGGGAAGGGTTGCTGCCAACTGAAGAAAGCAGTCAGGAACAGAGAGGGTTAACTGTCATACAGGATGAGCATTGGCTAATGCCAACTCCCCCGCCCCTTGTAATGCCAGCTGATATGGGAATGATGGAGAGCAAGCGGAAACGCAGTCAAAGCTCGCCAGAAGCACAAACAGGTGGGAAAGAGTTAAGAGACAGCCTCTCAGAGAATGGGGAAGAGGAGGGAGTTGACCCACTCAGTCCGAGGTCTTGGTGAATGGGAGGGCTGCAAGATAGGAAGCAAAACAAAAGTCGTACAAAGCTAAAGTTCAGTTGCTTCTGGTCATGCCGGAAGGAGTCTTCAGAAGTGTCATCTTGATTGTTGAAGCCGGAGGCTATGTTACAGCCATCCGGAGCTATCTGTTTGTTTTCGCAATAAATCCTCTTTTTTCATTAACAATGCTTACTGTGTTATCAAGACGGGAACCTGGACGCATGACAGCTCCCTAAATTTGTTCTGGGGGTTTCCTACCCCCCAGTGCAGATTTGGGGAGAGTACAGGGTATGTCTAGAGGGAGGATAGAGGAGAACATTCCATTGCACAAGTGCAAGTCCTGGATACTTCCCTAAGTTTGTTATATGTTATATATGTTATTTGTGTTAGATGTATAGAGGAAATTATTTTTGTGCAATGGTATTATTTTAAGTAACAGTCTTTTAAAATAAAGACGCAGTCCTACTCTTCCAGTTTGAGAAGGGAACAGTCACACTGTTCAGTCTGACCTGAGCCACTCCCTCACATAAAATACTCCTAACAACAGAGCCGGCCCTACTGTAGGGTAGAATGAGGCAGCTGCCTCAGGTAGCAGACGCTGGGTGTGGCCAGTGGGCATAGATAATGGTAATTCCCCACAGGTTTCATTCCCTATTTTAATACAACGAAGCATTCAAAAATGCTCCACCACCCCAGTCTAAAGTGATATATCTCATTCTGCCACATCTTCAGAATTCTGTGATTTCATTCTGCTGCATGTTAATTTAGTCTGAGGCGATGTTGCTCAGGATGTGGACACAGACAGTATCTCTGACTCTTTCTGGTTTTTATTTTATCTGATTTGCAGGGTACCAAATTCTGCCAACTAGGGATAGAAGGATCTGCCACAACCTTAAATTACACTCTCTATATTTCTGCAGCAATTTGAAATCTTTTTTTAAAAAGGAAGAAAACCATCCTCATAAAAATTTACCAGCATTTTAGTGTGAATTTCTTCTAATAAATGCATTTTAAAAAAACCTAATGTATGTGCATTGCAAGCAATTTCCCTTAACACATGTTTGTATGTTATTTTCACTAATATGGAGAGATGGGAAGCAGAGCTCTGCTATGACAGGCCAACTCTATCAGCCTCCATTCCCACAACTGTCACCTGGGGGCAGCCATTCTCTCAGATAGCTTCTGTGGAAGAGATAGGAAGTGGGGCTCATGTCACCAGCTTTTCTGGCAGCTCCTCTCCATCAGGCACTTCCAGCTGGTCAATATAGGAAAAACTGTTTAGAAATTGGTGCCTGAGTTCTGGTTTTCCTCTTCCCTCCCTGTCCCTTTTCCCTTGTGTGCCATATCTTTTTAGACTGTAAATCTGAAGGTAGGGGCCTGTCTGGTCTTGATTGTATGTAGGCCACTCTGGGAGTCTTTTTGGCTGAAGAGTGGGGTACAAATGCCCCCCCCCAAAAAAAAATTGTATGCACAATTCCCCCTAATATACATTTAAAAAAAAAAAAAAACACAACATTGTTTGTTTGGATTACTGCACCACCACAAAATTAAGATAAATGTGAGTTTCAAAGGCAGATTGTTCCAGATCTCATATGGTTTTGGAATGTGTGAATTTGATAGGTTTTCTCTTAAATGCAAGCAGAACTGCATTTCTCCCCCACTCCTACTGCTAACCCTAGCAATTTGACTGCGAAAAACCCTGAAAAGTACTGTTATTGTTATTGTTGTTTGCAAAACCAGAGCATTTGAAAAGACTGCGGCCTCTCAACTTGGAACTGAATGCACTCCAGGGGCAAGAAAACAGTTGCTCCAGAGTCTAAACTTAGATCGGAGAATTGTCTCATTAGTTAATATTTTATGCACAACGCATAAAGTTATAGCAAATGGTTCTGGCCATAATTAGCTGCCTGCCTGTATTCTAATGAACTTGCACGTGCAAATTACAAATACACCCACCGACTCCAAGGAATAAGTGACACACGGGTCCCTTTAAGCAAAGTTCAAGTATCTCCTAAATTAACCCAACGGAATCCCCAAAGCTGCAGTATTTACACACCAAGACAAGCTGTTAGAGCCCCCCCCCATCCTGCAATTTTGCCTGCTCTTGTACAACAGGAAGGGAGGCTGTGCTGGGAGGAAGGGAACAGAGGTTTCTCTTTCCTTAATTGTAGTGCTGCCTTGTCAAGTGTGTGGATTTTCATGTGTGCACATATTAGAAATTTATCTCCAGAGGCTTAGAGATGACCTGCATCAGGTTCACCTGAGTGGTGGACTTCGACCCTGCCTGCTTGGCCAATGGGAAGGGATGATGAGAGTCACTGGTGGAGGAACGGGGTGGGTGGGGGAGTGCACCACCCCAGGCACCATTGGGGAAGGGGGTATCATCTTGGCCGCCCCCGGATACGTGCTGTGTACCCCCACCATGCTGGGCGCCACATGCGCCACGCCCCTGGGACATGCGCCACGCCCCCAGGACACATGCCATGCCCCCATGGGCCAACGGGCCACACCACCGGGATGTGTGACATGCCACAGGATGTGCGCCATGCCCCCGGGACTCATGCCAGCCATGCCCCGTCTGCTCTCCGCCCCCAGTGCATGCAGTTTCGCCACTGATGAGAGTTGTGTTGTTGTTCAGTCGTTCAGTCGTGTCCGACTCTTCGTGACCCCATGGACCAGAGCACGCCAGGCACCCCTATCCTCCACTGCCTCCCGCAGTTTGGCCAAACTCATGCCAGTTGCTTCGAGAACACTGTCGAACCATCTCATCCTCTGTCGTCCCCTTCTCCTTGTGCCCTTCATCTTTCCAAACATCAGGGTCTTTTCCAGGGAGTCTTCCCTTCTCATGAGGTGGCCAAAGTACTGGAGCCTCAACTTCAGGATCTGCCCTTCCAGTGAGCTCTCAGGGCTGATTTCTTTAAGGATGGATAAGTTTGATCTTTTTGCAGTCCATGGGACTCTCAAGAGTCTCCTCCAGCACTATAATTCAAAAGCATCAATTCTTCGGCCATCAGTCTTCTTTATAGTCCAGCTCTCACTTCCATACATTACTACTGGGAAAACCATAGCTTTAACTATACGGACCTTTGTCGGCAAGGTGAGAGTTGTAGTCTACAACATTTAGAAGGCTTTTCTCCTTTGTTGGAGACCAGAGTTATGTGTGCCCTGGACCTGTTTGGATGCCTAAACTTGCCTGCTGTCCCCAGGTGAGCTTGGAATAGATGTTTAAGAAGGAATTGTTTTGTGTTCTGAGCCATACTCATTGCACGCAGTAATGTTTCTCTTCCGCTGCATTTCGTCTTCTAACAAAAACTACAGCATTTGACTCCCTGCCTGCTTTGGCGCAAATACATAACTTACATAGCTAATTATGTAACTTATGTAAATTATGTTGCCATTACATTATTCAACCCCTTTCATTTCAGCGAAAAGGAAAAATTCTGCAGCAGGCCCTGCTGTGAAGGTTTTATCTGGGATGGAAAAGTGAGGTAGAACTAATTTTGACAGATGTAGAGATGCTACTTTGAAACAATTCCAAATTGATTATAGAGATTGTTGTACAAGGGGAGAGGGGAAGGCATGTGTGACTTGTTTTGGTTTAATGACCAGTAGGGATGAGGAAGAATTCTGACAAAAACAGAAACGGAGGAAGAAATTGCCATTGTTCACTTACTCCAGAACGGAAATCAATTTCGCAAATACGATCAGTATTGACTGTTGCTGTTGATTTCAGTTTGCAGATAAAACATAATTGATTACTGCCCCCACATTTGCATTGTATTTCCTTTGCATTCAAATTAAGACCACTGAGAGAGCCAGTGTGGTGCAGTGGTTAAGAGCAGTAGACTTGTAATCTGGTGAACCGGGTTCACGTCCCCGCTCCTCCAGATGAAGCTGCTGGGTGACCTTGGGCTAGTCACACTTCTCTGAAGTCTCTCACCTCACAGAGTGTTTGTTGTGGGGGAGGAAGGGAAAGGAGAATGTTAGCCGCTTTGAGACTCCTTCGGGTAGTGATAAAGCGGGATATCAAATCCAAACTCTTCTTCTTCTTCTTCAAATGAATGGGGTGGAATAACTTAAGGACAATGCAATTTACAAAATTAATTACAAACATTATCTAATTTCATATTCCGTCCCTTCTTAGAACCCTAACTGGGAGGGAGGGCAGGTATGTTTAAGGATTAGTGACCAGTGTGGCTAGTAAAGATTGTGGCCCACAATAATACAAAAGTTAGCCACCCCTGCTGTACAGAATAATAATAATAATAATAATAATAATAATAATAATAATAATAATAAACTTAAATCCAACTGCTCAACTCAAAAGCACAGCAAAATAAAGCATATTTGTATTTCGGCATTTAGCATACATTTGCATGACTGGGAGGAATGCAAATATTAATATATATGCAAATATGAAGAGAGACACCTTGGTTTTCTCGTTGTTGCGTTCATCATGCTCTGAGTAGCAGGGACAGGAAGTGAAGTCTTCAAGGTCATCAACGAAGACTGCATCTCTCTCTGTGAGCGTCTCGCTTTCACTCCCTAGTTTCGTTTTGCAGTGCCAAAAGTTGCAGCTTCACTCTTGGCAATTTTCTAAGAGCAGTGAAATATACCCCTTAAATGTTTATGGTAGGGCTATCGACACACCTCACAATCTGATATGGGGTCTGATCCACCAGGTGAGAAGAAAGTGTGCCATCTGCATTGTCGGTGCAAGGAGCGCGGTGGTGACGCATACCCCAACAGCCAGCAGGATTGAACCCCCCGCTCATCAGCTGGCATGTAGAGGTTTCAATCCTGTGTTTGCTGCTTTGCCAGTGCTTTTTAAGTGAGCCCCAGAGAGCAACCCTGCTGGGGTGTCACAAGCACATTCCCTGAGGTGAGCAAGGGGTTCAGTCCCACTCACGTTGTCCTTGCACACACTCCCCCCTGCTGGGAAGAGATGAGCACAGCCCAAGCACAGTTCAGGGCTGTTTGAAAGCCCTCTTTGCACTCTCAACAAACTACAGTTCCCAGGATCTTTTTTTCAGGGGGGGGGGAGCACCGCACATGAGTGCTTTCAGTTTATGGTGTGGGTATGATTCTGCTGAATGCATGGAGATTGCTCTGTCCAACATGGAAAGATCAGCAGTAGAGTGGCAAGGAGGGGTATGTGCATCTGGCACACATAATCAAGAGTGTGTAGCTTCTATGTCCTTTCAAGTATTCAAACTGGGTACCTGAAGTGCCCCCTCTCTTCCCATTATATCATATTTGTTGTACTGGCTGCTTCTTCGCTTCTGAGTTCAAAGTACTGTTTTGGTTTTGACCTTCAAAGCCTCAAATTATTTGGGAAAAGTTACTTGATGAACTGCTTGTTCCCACAGGAACTTATCTGAGCCCTCAAATCAACCACAGAGGCTCTCCTTGTAGACCTGCTACTAGTTCAATCAGGCTGCTAGGAATATAAGGCAGAGCCTTTTCAGCAGTGGCCCCTCACCTATGGAACTCCATCTCCTGAGAGATATGTTTGACTCCATCCCTAATTTCATTTACAGGACCCCCTTTCAGCCCCCCTTCCCCCCTGAATAGTTGGGGTGGCTTTCAGCTTGCTTTCATTGCTTTTGGTGCAATGGTATCTTAAGATGCAGGCTGGCTGTGAGTATGATATATGCCATTTTTCTCATGCTGCTGTGTTAGCACTTACCACTAGATTTTTTAAAACGTCTAATTTGCATGCAGTTTTAATTATTGGATTGGTATGTTGTTGTTTAATTGTATTTTGTTATCCTTTTGGATTGTGAGCCACCTTGAAAGGACCTTATTCCTGAAAAGGTGCATCAAGATAACTTAAATTAACTTTCCAAGTTTTGACCTGGTTTTGACCTATAAAGCCTTAAATGGCTCAGGATTACAATACCTCAAGGACTGACTCTCCACATATGAACCCTGTGATCACCACCAGAGGCCCCTCTTTCTGCATGAGAAGTCCAGAGGGTGGCAACACACCTTTTCTGCAGTGGTTCCGCATTAAATCTAGTTGACTGAATATTGGTAGGCTTCTTATCTAGGGACATTGCTCTCATGTTAACTATTTTCAGTCCTGTTGCCCACAAAATACTAGGGCAGATTTAAGTGATTCATATATATATATATTTAACCTGGCCAGAACTTCAAATGCTGCCCTGGTAGGAAATCAGGAAGCTATTGTTTTAAAATTTAGCAAAATTCATCCCCCAGAACGTGCTACCATGCCTGCAAATTTCATCAACTTTTTCAAAAAAGTTATAGACATTTCCTTCCTTCCTTCCCTCCTCCTCCTCCTCCTGGTTGAGTCTAGACTGAAGTGAACTTGAGAGGACTTTATAGAGGATAAGAGGGTTCATATTGAACTAATTAAGCATAATGGAGAAATAAAGATGGAAATTAATAAATACGGTGTAAAAGTAAAAGATTGAAAGGTAGTGCTGTATGATAGGTGGAAGTCATCAAAAAGTCATTTCCTTTTTTCTTTCTTTCCCCTTTTTTCTTGGTATAGGATGCATGTATAGTAATAATGCAAGTAAATAATGTAATTTCTGGTTTAATTTTTGGAGCCATGTATAATAAAGTGGATCTAATTATCAGTATGTTTTTTCTTTATTATTATTATTATTTCTTATTGTATACTTTGCATATTTGTGTAATTGCTAAAGTGAAATAAAGTTAAAAAGGAAGCTATTGTTCTAAAATTTAGCAAAATTCACCCCCCAGAATGCTCTACCATGCCTGCAAATTTCATCAACTTTTTCCAAAAAGTTATAGACATTTCCTTCCTTCCCTCCTCCTCCTGATTTAAGGTTTAAAAGTGTTCAGCCCAAAGATGCCTATTTGCATGCAATTTATCATACTTTATGCACTCTAGAGGAACCCACATGTCTGCAAATTTCATTCAGTTTGGGATGAAAAGTCATAAGTCTTGCGTTTCTTTTTTTTCTTTTCAAAAGTGAACTCAGAGCCAAATTAAGCAGTGCTTTGGATCAAGGAAGCTTATTTTCTAAAACACAGAACCAGGGTCCAATCTTGAGGTCAGTGCACACTTGTTCTCTCTGAATTGCATTATAAATGTGTAGAATTTTACACCTCTGAAACAGAAATTCAATCTCATCTATGTGTACAAATTATGAAGCACACATGTTTGTCCGTCAGCTCACTGGATAGTAAATCCCTTCTTTAAATATCCATGCTTGATTGTAAAAACCACTTTGCTGCCACCTTAAAATAATACTTAGTCAGGGAGTGTTTGAGAGTGTTTGTTTGTTGAAGAACTAAACCAATCCTGGCATCTCCACCTTGACTTGTCGAATGTCCTGATTGATTGAATCTGCATTGACTAAGGATCAGTTGAGAAGTCTGCAGCTGTCAAAGGCCAGCTCTAGAAAAGTACCCATTAGGTCAGAATATATGCATGGGGGGGGGTAGAGGATGCCAAAATATTTGGAACAATTCCCCCCCCCCGGCTTTCAGCCATATGCTAAATGTCAAATAATATTTTGTCACCCATAACTTTGGAATCTACTGTTTCCTCAGCGTTCAGCAAAGTATGACCCCTGAATGTTTTCCAGAGTGGGGTAGGAGTAAGATCAGTAATAATAACCAGCAAAGTAGCTCAGTTGGTAGAGCATAAGACTCATAATCTCCGGGTCATGGGTTCAAGACCCACGCTGGGCGGAACGTTCTTTCATATGTGGTGGACCTGTAAAAGGGTAAAAGAGTATTGGGAAATTATCCATAATGAATTCAGAATAATTTTGTTATTTGCACCCCACCCATCTGACTGAGTTGCCCCAGCCACTCTGGGCAGCTTCCAGCATGTATAAAAACACAATAAAACATTAAACATTTAAGAAATTTCCTGATACGGGGCTGCCTTCAGTTGTCTTCTAAAGGTTGTATAGTCACATACCTCCTTGACATCTGGTGGGAGGGCGTTCCACAGGACGGGCGCCACCACCGAGAAGGCCCTCTGCTTGGTTCCTTGTAGCTTCATTTCTCGCAGTGAGGGAACTGCCAGAAGGTCCTCGGAGCTGGACCTCAATGTCCAGGCTGAATGATGGGTGTGGAGAAGCTCCTTCAGGTATACCGGGACGAGGCCCTTAGGGCTTTAAAGGTAAACACCAACACAGAAACATACTGGGAGCCAATGTAGGTCTTTCAGCACCAATCTTATTTCCTAGGAGGCAATCCAGTCCCCTTTAACAGTCTCTTCTCTCCCTGCAATGCTTCCATGGAGTCCTTGTACATGGACTGTTCCCCTGGAAGCACTCCCATGGGTGAAGAGTACTGTTTGCAAGAGCACTGTGTACACCTAACTGTGCATGAAGGAAGGTGCTGCATTGAGATTTAGATTTCTGATGTTGTGTATTCTGACTGTTGTTTAAACCTAGTGCATATTTTTTTTAACCTTTTGATATCCACATTTTAACTAGGGGCAGACTAGATACCATGTTAAATGCATCTGTGCAGTTACGGTCCAAGCTGCTGTCTTAAAGAAATGTGAATAGCATTCACTGGTGAGGAGGAGGGATCATTATCACGATTGCAGCAGGCTGTAGTGTGTGTGTGTGGGGGGAGCTTAACCCTTTCATTACCTGCTGAATGCCCCTTCGAAACTGGTGTTTGCACCTTAAAGCACGTACACATCAAATGCAAAGATGCATTGTATGCCATGTCTGGTTTAGCCCTAGAATATGTATAGTCTGTGCTGTTGATCTGAACGCCAGCGCATGTTAAAATGAACTCACTGAGAAGCAAAGCTGAGGAAGTGACTGGCTGCATTGCCTGGACTGCACAGACCAGCTCTGCTGTTTGATTAATGCTTTTATCGCCAAAGTTGAACGGTATTGCTATTTATCATTTTTGATTGATTTTTCAATTAATAGCACAAGATAACAAGCTTACACTCCTATGGAAACAGAATTACTGTTGATCATTCACATAGCACTTTTAATTTGCAAAGTGTTTGCCTCCACAAGAGCTCTGTTAGGTTGATCACTATATATATTTTTTACTTTACAAATGCAGAGTAATGGCAGATAAACCGTAGTGACTTGATTACTGTCACCCAACGATCTTTGGTTCATGCATTCTGTCTTCCCCCCTCTTCTCTTTGAGCGGAAATGCAAAGAGGTGATCAGAAGTGTCCACTTATTTCCCAATTGACCATAGTTTTTCATTATATACGGCCAAACCTAAAACAGTGGTTAAGCTGAAACATGGTTTAGCAGTGATAGTGAATGTGGTGCCCTCCAGATGTTCCTGGAATGCCTTCAAGGGAAGTAATAGTACCACTGTATTCCGCTCTGGTCAGACCTCACCTGGAATACTGTGTCCAGTTCTGGGCACCACAGTTCAAGAAGGATACTGACAAGCTGGAACGTGTCCAGAGGAGGGCAACCAAAATGGTCCAAGGCCTGGAAACCATGCCTTATGAGGAACGGCTTAGGGAGCTGGGTATGTTTAACCTGGAGAAGAGAAGGTTAAGGGGTGATATGATAGTCATGTTCAAATATATAAAAGGATGTCATATAGAGGAGGGAGAAAGGTTGTTTTCTGCTGCTCCAGAGATGCGGACACGGAGCAATGGATTCAAACTACAAGAAAGAAGATTCCACCTAAACATTCGGAAGAGCTTCCTGACAGTAAGAGCTGTTCGACAGTGGAATTTGCTGCCAAGGAGTGTGGTGGAGTCTCCTTCTTTGGAGGTCTTTAAGCAGAGGCTTGACAGCCATTTGTCAGGAATGCTTTGATGGTGTTTCCTGCTTGGCAGGGGGTTGGACTGGATGGCCCTTGTGGTCTCTTCCAACTCTATGATTCTATGATTGTATGATTCCTCCTGCCTTGCCTGGAGATGCTGAAGTTCAACCTGGCACCATCTACATCGAAAGCAGATGCTCTGCCACTGAGCTGCATTATTTGTAGATGAAATGCCCAGAAACCTGGAGTTGGAAATGTTAGACTCTCAACCTGAAAGAAAGAGACAAGGTACCCCCCTCCCCTCGAAGATGCAACTCAAGCTACGGCACTCCGGTGGTAAACCCAGCCTGGAGGAGCAAAATGGCTTTAAGTGGAATGCCACAAACTGGTAAGTATATTAAGTCCCTCTGCCTTCCTGACATCTTAGGAAACAATTTGATTTTGGCTTCTGTCATGGGTACAAAGGCAGGCCCAGGAAAAAGCACGGTGTTTCGCAAAGTGAGCTTATTAAAGTAGGCGATGATGACACCTGCCTGGTTGAGTTTAGCTTGACAAACTTCAGCAGTGAAACCTCAGCAAAGACGGAAGGGACGGCACTTGCAGAAGAACAGCTTGCTGAGGACGTCTCTGGAGTGGGGCTCTTTCTCCCTTTCTTTTAATTAGGCGATAATTCAATTACAGATGCACAGCGCTTTTCATCTCGACAAGTTTTCTGTAATCTTAATTTGATCTCATGTCAGAACGGTACCTTCCTGTGATAACTGAGATGGGCAAGGACTCTGAGTGGAATAATGGTTGATTAAAAGGGGTTAATAGCTGCACCTCAGACAGAGGTAGATTAACAGGGAGAAGCTGACGGTCTGTCTGCTAATGGGATCAGAAGGTATTTGTTGAGTTTATGAATGATTAATCTAGCAGGATTTCACCAGGGCTGGCGGCTTGCAGGTAAAGCATGATGGGAGATCGATGGAATGGGTGGCATTACGTTTCGGCAAGGGATATCATTGGTTATGTTATATTTGTAAGCCATCCTATTATATTTATGTTTGGAAGGTTAGGGGATTTCAATTTCCAAAAATAATCAAAATTAGCTTTCAGTTGACGGAACAGATATTTAGTGCCATGTTCAGACCCGCGGTAGCCTCACATTTCAGAGCATTTCAAAGTGCTGCGAAAATTCAGAATGCAAAATTCTCTTTTGAAACTTCACACATTTTCAAACTGCTTTAATGAATGAAAAGGGGAGGCCTGTGAAGATTCGCAAACACATTTCCCACTTGATTTCCTTTGTATATTTGTCCCAAACTCAAAAGCGTTTCCCCTTCAAAGATTTGTATGGTCGTGTGAGCTGCCAAACATTCCTCAGGAGTGGGAAGAAAATACAGGCCTACTTTGGGTCCATTTATAGCTTGTATTATTTTTTTCTGGGTCAATACTGGGTTGCATCCAAAGCAGCTCTAAGTAACCATCCTGTCCACCAGGAGGATTTCATCTTGTACAATGGGTCTTCCTCCACTTCTCTCCCTCCATGCACCCTGTGCCCACTCCAAATCTGCTCCAGGGGTTAGGGGAACCACCATAACATATTTAGGGGGCATATGGCAGGGACAAGGAGAGGAGAAGGGGGAAAGTCCCATTACAGAAGTATAACACCTTGTGATGATCCAATGGATACTTTGGAAACCACCCCGAAGCGCCAGATGTTGTTGTTGTTGTTGTTGTTCAGTCGTTCAGTCGTGTCCGACTCTTCATGGACCAGAGCATGCCAGGCACGCCTATCTTTCACTGCCTCCCTCAGTTTGGTCAAACCCATGTTAGTAGCTTCGAGGACACTGTCCAACCATCTCATCCTCTGTCGTCCCCTTCTCCTTGTGCCCTCCATCTTTCCCAACATCAGGGTCTTTTCTAGGGAGTCTTCTCTTCTCATGAGGTGGCCAAAGTACTGGAGCCTCAACTTCAGGATCTGTCCTTCCAGTGAGCACTCAGGGCTGATTTCTTTAAGGATGGATAAGTTTGATCTTCTTGCAGTCCATGGGCCAGATAGTGAGGGCCAAAGGGCCAGATTCAGCTCCTAGGCTTAAGATTCACCACCCCTTCTCATTTTGAAAGGATGCCCAATACTAGTCTGGTTTAAAGATAAAGAACCCTGAGCAGGAGAAGCAGGAGATAGAAATACTCATGCAAAATACGTTGTAAACCACCCTGCGATCTTTGGATGAAGGGTAGCAATTTAAAAAATGGAAATAAAATAAGTAAACGAATGTTTAAATAAATAAAGACCTGAGCTAATATGACTAGCACCTCAGCAAATATCAAAATTAGAGGCTTCTTGGTGCAAGTCTAATTGCATCAGCGACTGGGCTATACAGCCAGATCCCCTCTCTTTATTCAATTGAAATGACATTACAAAAGGACGCTTGTAGGTGATGCTCATAGATGCTTGTATATTAGTTGATGGGGGAGCAACACATGTTCTGGGATTTCCCTCTCCTTCCAATTATTGGGGGTTGGGTACCAACCTTCACCATTCATCAGGATCTCCTTTTTTAAATGTCAGCATCTGACCTGCTACCCAAAATTGCATGGTTGGAAGCTAGATGGTCTTTTACCGCTCCCCATAAATAATGCCAATTTGTACAGCTCCAGGTTATCCCATTTATCACCCTGGCCTGCACAAAGCCAGAGAGAAATGAATGAAACACCCTAAACAAAGATGAGGCGAAGCAGCCTGCCTTATGGATTATTTCACAGTTCCCAAAACCATTCGTTTCCTTGGCTTGCCTTCTGCAAATCTGAAAAATAAACCTCGCACGGAGAGGCTGCAACTCCCATTGCTTGCCAAACATTCTGGGCAATAAATTCTTTGCACCATTAAGTGGGAGCCAACCCCAAGAATATTGGCTTTAATCATAAAATTACTGGGTTCATCTTTTCCCTGCTTGGGAGGTAAATGCAACTTGCCAGAGAGAGATAAATAAAGGCATTTAAAGAAGGAGGCAGGTTCTCATACAATGCCTGCCTATGCGGCAATGCTTTCAAGATGAAGATGATCTCCACAGAGTAGGGATCCATAACTAGGGATGGAGGGATCTGTCAATTTCAGTTTTTGTTAGTTTTACATTTTTCCTATCTCCAAATTTCTGCAGCAGTTTGCATTTTTTTTCTTGCAAAATGCTTTTATTGAGAGCACTTTGCAATGAAATGTTGATGAATTTCTATGAGGATTTTTTAATATAAAAAATTACGGATTGCTATAGGAATGTGGAGAACTGAATTAGAGGCTGGAAAAATGGGAAAAGTGAAATCAACAGATTCATTCATCCCTAGACACATAGCTTTCCTTCCTTCCTTCCTTCCTTCCTTCCTTCCTTCCTTCCTTCCTTCCTTCCTTCTTTTCTTCCTTTTGCTATTACTGCAATTTACAACAGTGTTGTCAGTATGACCCGCCACAATTCTGTTTTCTCCACCATGTCCTAGAGAAAGTGCCAATCCTGGGTTGGTGGGATGGACTGTGGCTACCATAAAATAGAATAGATAAAACGGTATAATTTTTTTAATAGAAAATTCTGCAAAGTGGTCTCCTTTTTCTTAGGGGATGAGAAAAAGGAACTATCTCATATATTTTCTCAGAAAAAGGTCACCTGAGAAATTTCAGTTCACTCCTAGTCTTGTAAGGGCCATAGTTCAATGACAGGGATGCGGGTGGCACTGTGGTGTAAACCACTGAGCCTCTTGGGCTTGCCGATCGGAAGGTCGGCAGTTCGAATCTGCGGAACAGGGTGAGCTCCCATTGCTCTGTTCCAGCTCCTGCCAACCTAGCAGTTCGAAAGCACACCACTGCAAGTAGATAAGTAGGTACTGCTGTGGCAGGAAGGTAAACGGTGTTTCTGTGTGCTCTGGCTTCCGTCATGGTGTTCTATTGTGCCAGAAGTGGTTTAGTCATGCTGGCCACATGACCCGGAAAGCTGTCTGTGGACAAATGCCGTCTCCCTCAGCCTGAAAGTGAGATGAGCGGCGAAACCCCATAAGCACCTTTGACTGGACTTAACCATTCAGGGGTCCTTTACCTTTACCTTTATAGTTCAATGGTAGAGCATCTGCTTGCAGAATGCCCCACGAGTGGCCCTAGGTAAGACTGGCAGCTTCCTATGATCTGATGTACAGTGGCTAGGCCAGCTAAAGACTTGAGCCAATCTGTTTACTTCATCCTCAACTCCATATACTTCCTGCTCTTTGTTTATGGTGCTGCCGAATCCTTTTACAGTGGAGTGTGGTCAAAGTCAGAAAGTGACTGCAAAAATAGCACCTTCTTACTCAACAGATCTTTATGGGCACATCCGCTGACTTTAGCGATAAAACTCATTTTTTGCTCCCATTTCTTGTCTCTCAGCACTGTGGAACAAGGGAAGGAAAAGGTGAGGAAGGGTTGTTTCTATTCTGGGCAATGCAGAGTCAACAGATTTGTCAACCACGTTTCGTCCCTGACCGCCCCTGTTCATCAGGATGGGCTCCCAGAAAAGCATGTTAAGGAGCCTGCGTTTCTTGCATGGAATACCTGGCATTTTTTTAATCAGCTAGAGATATTCATTGAAAGTCCGAGTGGTTTGCAAATCTTACAGCAAAAGGAGAGTCTCTTCCCAAGTAATGGTGGCTTTTAGAAGCCAGGCTGGAAAACAGATAGAAGAGCAGAGATTTCTGCATAAATTCAGATATGGAGGGAATGAAAGGAGGAAAAGGTGTGGGGGGGCATAATCATCAACTTTTAAAAATTGTTCTCCCATGCTGATATAATTCAGTCTTTGCCATCCACGTCCCCTTCAGAAGTTTAGGACCACAACTTCAACAATTCCAGCCAACACAACTTGGTGATGGCTGATATAATAATGATAGATGCAAGTGGAATTTGATGGGCTCTTGCTTGGAAACAAATTTTACGGGGGTTGTAAGACTGGTCTCCAAGATGGTGAGCTGTATGAGCTACTGAATTCTTCTCTACCTCACCTTAAAAATGGCTTAAAAAGGTAAAGGGACCCCTGACCATTAGGTCCAGTCATGTCCGACTTTGGGGTTGCAGCGCTCATCTCGCGTTACTGTCCGAGGGAGCCGGCGAACAGCTTCTGGGTCATGTGGCCGGCATGACTAAGCTGCTTCTGGCAAACCAGAGCAGCGCACAGAAACGCTGTTTACCTTTCCGCCGGAGCGGTACCCATTTATCTACTTGCACTTCAATGTGTTTCTGAACTGCTAGGTTGCCAGGAGCAGGGACCGAGCAACAGAAGCTCACCCCGTCCCGGGGATTCAAACCACCGACCTTCTGATCAGCAAGCCCTAGGCTCTGTGGTTTAACCCACAGCACCACCTGCATCCCTAAAACGGCTTATGCCTCCTCTCTCAGCCACCAATCATCAAGAAGATCCCTGTGACCTGGAGGCTTGGGGTTGATTGGAAACTTGGAGGACCCCTCTAGTTCTCCCTTTTTATGGTTCTTTATCTGGGCCAGGCACAGGTTTGGAAGAGAGGGGTCATTCAAGTAGAGGACTACAGGGAGAACTGAAAAGGAAGAGAGGGATTAAGCACCCTCTTCCATCTGCTGTCCCTCCCTACCTCTCCTGCATTTATGTTAACCAGTAGAGGTATGGGATCTGGGGTAGGATCGAGGCATGGATCCACCCTAAGCCCTATGACAGATCATGAGAAACAGATCCTCTGCCTATTAAACTGGTACAGTTGGAGAGAACAGGAACTTCCTGGTGTGAGCAAGAAAAAGATATCGCTGCCCCCAATCCTGGGGGAATGACCTATGTCTCTGCTTGCAATCTCCTTTTCCCTGGCTTTATATTTCTTGCCTTGTTGGTACAGCCCCAACCCATGAACTGAGATTGAATACAGTTGAAGAATTCTTACGCTACTGCAATGCAGTTCTGAGTCTTCAGAAAGTGAAGGACATATGGACAATGCAGAAGCAGGCCCAGTCTCCTGGGGGGAGATTAGCAGCTTTTTCTTGCCTTGCTACTGCTTCTTCTTCCCCCCTCCCTTTTCATTCCCCCACCTTGGATATTTATTTGGTGTGTGGCAATTTCTTTATTCCAAGGCAGAGAGAAGCTAGCACTAAATAAAACGAGAACCGTAGCTACCAAATCCCCTTGAAACACAGAAACTCAACCTTATTGCCCCACCAGGCCCACTAAATGCAGAGGGGGGGGGGTCTTTGTCGAGGATGCTTTGGCAGAATCCAGATGTTCCCATCATCCCTAACCATTGGCTGTGTTGGCTGGGTCCAGCACGTGGCGGACACAACAATATAACTTATGGACACCCAATGAGATTGAATGCAGGCGGATTCAAGACAGATGAAAGAAAATCCTTCTTCATGCAGTGCAGAGTAAAGAGACGAAACCCATCAACCTGGATGGCTTTAAAAGGGGATTTTGTTGCATAAAATTTATACACTGCTTGATTGTAAAAAACAACAACAACAACAACAACAACCCATAACAACCCTCAAAACAAGGAAACAAATCAACCCAATTAAAGCAAGAAAACCAAGAAAAAAAATTACAACCCTACTTTAAAACATACGGAAGTTAAAATGCTAAAACCGCTCAAAACCACCTCAACTTTCTATTTATTGATTTCATGAAAATTTGGGGTTGCTGTGAGGATAAAATGGGCAGGAGGAGACATGTGCAGGCCACCTTGAGGTCCTTACATAATAAGAACAAATGAATAAATAAATAAGAATTTCATTTGGATGGTTTCTGACAGGGGTTTGGTTGGTAAGGTAAAAAAGGTAAAGGACCCCTGGACGGTTAAGTCCAGTCAAAGGCGATTATGGGGTTGCAGCGCTCATCTCGCTTTCAGGCTGAGGGAGACAGCGTTTGTCCACAGACAGCTTTCTGGATCATGTGGCCAGCATGACTAAACCGCTTTTGGTGCACGGAGGACCGTGACAAGTGCCAGAGCACACAGAAACGCCGTTTAACTTCCTGCCACAGTGGTACCTATTTATCTACTTGCACTGGCATGCTTTCGAACTGCTAGGTTGGCAGCAGCTGGGACAGAGCAACGGGAGCTCACCCTGTCACAGGGATTCAAACTGCCAACCTTCTGATCGGCATGCCCAAGAGGCTCAGCGGTTTAGACCACAGCGCCATCCGTGTCCCTCTTGGTCCGGTTGGACACTGTGACAACAGGATGCTGGACTAAGTGGGCCGCTTGCCCTATCCAGCAGACTCTTTTCATGTTTTTACACTGCATTCACTTGTTGCATGTTGCATGTGAATGAGTGTATGGTTCAGCTCTTTATGTACACGGATGCAACACGAGCTGTACACTCCTTCGATGTAAAGTGTGAATGCCCCTATTGCCTTGCCTTCACCCCCATGTGCGCCTCCTAATACCAGCCAATCTTCTTAAAAAAAACAAAAATTCAGTTTAAATGCCTTTCCTGATTACATCACAATGTACAGGGGCCTTTCTCCTCTCCCCCCCTTTCCCAGGCAAGGTCGCTGCGAAGGTTGTGGCTCCCAGCTGCCTTTGCCAACATTCTGCCTGTTTGAGATGCAGATTGTTCTTGGACAGAGAGCAAAGCGGAGCGCTGATTCGGCTCAATTCACCTGCAGCTCTGGGTCTCACTGACGCTGCAGGACTGACGGCACGTGGAGGGGATTTCGGGAGCACAAAGCAGGATAGCACTTGGCTGCATCCCAAAGAAGAACGCCCTGCCGACTGTGCCGCTTCTGCCCAAGTTCTCGGGAGCAGCAAGCACACCGTTCGCTGGGGCAAACCTTTGAGAATAGAGTGAATGAGACAACAGGCGCTCAACAAACCAGATGTAAATCTTACACGCCTCGTACATTTCAAACTGTTTCTCACGAGGTGGGGAACCTTTTCTTCAGCACAAGGGACGCATTTTCTCTGGGCAATCTTCCAAGGGCCAGCTGCCTAGTGGTAGGGCAGGGCCAGAGGTGAAAGCCAGCTTCACTGAATGAAGAGATTATGAGGGTCTGCCCCCCCCAAAATAACACCATGTTGCTAGTAGCAATAAGGTAAAGGTAAAGGTAAGGTAAAGGACCCCTGGATGGTTAAGTCCAGTCAAAGGTGATTATGAGGTTGCGGCACTCATCTTGCTTTCTGGCCGAGGGAGCTGGTGTTCGTCCACAGACAGCTTTCCGGGTCATGTGGCCAGCAGGACTAAACAGCTTCTGGTGCAACGGAACACCGTGAGGAAAACCGGAGTGCACAGAAACACCATTTACCTTCCTGCTGCAGCAGTACCTATTCATCTACTTGCACTGGTGTGTTTTTTAACTGCTAGGTAGGCAGGAGCTGGGACAGAGAAAACAGGAGCTCACCTCATTGTGTGAATTCGAACTGCTAACCTTCCGATCGGCAAGCCCAAGAGGCTCAGTGGTTTAGACCACAGCGCCACCCGCATCTTTCTGTGTGCTCTGGCTTCCATCACGGTGTTCAGTTACGCCAGAAGTGGTTTAGTCATGATGGCCACATGACCTGGAAAGCTGACTGGGGACAAATGCTGTGTTCCTCAGCCTGAAAGTGAGATGAGCATCGCAATCCCATAGTCGCCTTTGACTGGACTTAACCGTCTAGGGGTCCTTTACCTTTAGTAGCAATAAAAACAACTTTTATTCTTAAACCCCAAACAGGTCCTGTTCTAGCACTGTGTTCTAAAACCTTTGTATGGTACCAGCATTATTTCTGGTCAATGCAGTAAAATTAACAATTGTCATCGCTATGTTCCAAAGCTGGGCGTGGTCACTGAAGCTATTCCTCCACATTGACCTGCTTTTGACAGATCAGGAGTAGGGAATCTCAGTATCAAGGGCCAAATGTTGCCCTTCAGTCATCTCTGCTTGGCCCCAATGACTCTCCCCAGGTCACACCCCTTACTGGAACGACTCCACATTCTCCTCCAGTTCATCTGTCTGGCTAGATTGTGGAATAATAGCTCTTGGATCATGGTATTGTAACAACGCCTCTTGTCTGGATGGAGAAAGGCACGTGTAAAAACCTCTGACCTTCGTGTGGCCAGAGCACAGAGATATGAATCGCTTCCATTAGAAGAAGAAGAAGAAGAAGAAGAAGAAGAAGAAGAAGAAGAAGAAGAAGAAGAGTTTGGATTTGATATCCCGCTTTTCACTACCCAAAGGAGTCTCAAAGTGGCTAACATTCTCCTTTCCCTTCTTCCCCCACAACAAACACTCTGTGAGGTGAGTGGGGCTGAGAGACTTCAAAGAAGTGTGACTAGCCCAAGGTCACCCAGCAGCTGCATGTGGAGGAGTGGAGACACGAACCTGGTTCCCCAGATTACGAGTCTACCTCTCTTAACCACTATACCACACTGGCTCTCAACCCCTTTGGTTTGCAGCCTCCAGAGTGTTGGCCACTAGGCAATGTAGTCCTTGTGTTGACAAAGGTTCCCCAACCTTGTGGAAGCTGCAGGCAGTTGTCAAGAAGTCCCATTCTTGGCCGCTCAGTGAGTCAAAGAGGCTAATGACAGGTTATCCAAGGCAAGCCAGCACCAACAAACAGCCCACCCACCTGCCGGCATAAATCCGTCAATTCTCATACGTTCCAGCTGAGAGCAGATGTCCCAAATCAGAAACAAAGAGTGTAAACCTGCCAAATGATCATCTAATCCACATTTTCCATAGAACTGCCAGATCCTGGGCAGTGACGTAAGTTTGTACCAAGTTTTCTGCTTATGTTAAGCATCTGAATTTGTGCACCTCTCCAAGTGCCTTTGTTGCCGGCATTTTTGGAAGCCATTCAAGGGAAGCCTTCATCTAGTAATTTCTCTTGAAATCAATACTTACATTTGAGGTACCAAGGGGAGGAATTCCAAAATGGGGAGAGGGAATAAGATCTGGGTAGGAAGAGAAAGATGTAATGGATGGTTTAAGGGCATTAGGGCTGGTTCTGGGAGGGATGATACCAGCACAAGAAATAACAGAACTGGCTCTGCCAACTGACTCTGCAAAAACTGTGACCTTGTCAGGGTGTTAGGCTTGTGAGGGTGTATGTGACAAAGCATTACAGCCCCAAGATGACCATGAAGAAGAGGAGATTCTGGCCCAAAGGGAGAAGGTGCTTCAATATGCTTCGAAGTATATATTTTTTTAAAAAAAGTATGGAAACTGAGTGCATTGTACCCTTATAAAAGTCGAGTGCATGTTGTCTCTGCATTGCCTGTCATTTAAGTGCTTGATAAACATGTAAGGCCAAAGTGTGTAATTTTATCCCTTTTAAAAAACTGCACATTATAAGAAGGAGAGTTTGGATTTCATATCCCGCTTTATCACTACCCTAAGGAGTCTCAAAGCGGCTAACATTCTCCTTTCCCTTCCTCCCCCCACAACAAACATTCTGTGAGGTGAGTGGGGCTGAGAGACTTCAAAGAAGTGTGACTAGCCCAAGGTCACCCAGCAGCTGCATATGCACATTATAAGCTTTCCAAGTGTACACACCTTCTTTACACTCCATATTTTGTGTGCAACTGCACACTAAAAAGAGACCTTGCCAGGAAGAAGGTGCAATTAATTATGCTTATGTCCTCCTTGCTTCTCAAAGGCATCTGGTTGGCCACTAGGAGCACACAACATTGCAGTAGAGAGGGCTTTGGTTTGATCTAGCATGGCTTCTATTACATTGTGTTGAGCTTACATTAAAGCTTGGGTTATGCTTACCCTTGTCTTCTCTACACACCCCAACACACACACACACACACACACACACACACACACACACACACACAGGTAGATGGTCCTAGATGGGCACAAAGCCCACAGGGTGTGGTAAATTTGCAACACCAGTAGGCATACATAGCAGTGTATAAAGTGAGGGGGAAAGATGTCTGTCCCAAGGAGCTTGCAATCAACATATTGGATGTCACACCTCCACAGGCACATGTGGTGGGAATGCTCCAAAATCCAAACATTTTGGACAACAACCACACGGGAAATATGTAAAATAACCAAGCAAGTGTTAGAAACCACCCCAGAATTGGTCTTACTAAACATCTTCCAAGACAATAATGCCCACTTACAACACAAAGAACTCATAACCCATCTACTCTCAGCAGCCAGAAACATCATAACCAGACACTGGAAAGACCTGTCAGGAGTAAGCATGGGCCAATGGTACCAAGTAGTACAGCCCTACTAGAAAAACTAACCAGTAACCTGAAACTAACACAGGGACAAACAGAAGAAGATACCTTCACCCCGGTATGGTTCCCCTTCATCACACACACAGCCCAACAAGGCAACGACAAAAATCTACCGACAGCATACAAATCAATATGGCTAACCTGATCCAAAACTCCCACTAACCCCACTCACACAGAAAACCAAAGATCACCACAGCCAACAACAAATGAACAATCAAACCCTGCACCAATCCTGACCTCTCTCATTGTCAAAGAAACACAAGCGAACAACAGAGAACCTACACAAACAACATTGACACCAAACCCTACACAAATTAAGGAAAATAGAAATATCGTCACCCCACCTCACCCATCCCCCCATCCTACCCACCTCCTTCCCCCCTTCTCTCCCTAATGTCTCAAGAACCAAATCTGATTTGTAAAAATGTTACACGGAAAAAATACGAGAGAGACATTGCACACACTTTTGTAAATCAAGAAAATCGTTAACAACAACAACAACAACAACAACAACAACAACAACAACATATTGGATGACATCAGAGACGGCAACTTCCCAGGGAGAATCGGGGGGGTGACATCATGTGTGTGACATCAGGATGTTGGGTGGAGCCAGGGGTGGAGCCAAATGTGGTGGCAGCATGACTTCAATGGCCGGCGGCTCCTTGTCCTCCTGCTGCTGCCACCACCGGCTGGAGGCTGCTTCCCTGCTCTTTCCCTTCCACGGCAGCAGGAGAAGGAGAAGTTGGCCACTGAAGCTGCACTGCACTCAGCTCCGCCCTTGGTCTCCTCCACCCCCTTTGAACATTGGGGGCCCTCATCTCCCCACCTGAAATGTAGCCCCCCAAAAATGGTTTGGCCCCTAGGAGATGGTGCTCCTGGATCACCTCCACACCGTAGGTACACCATAATATCAGGTCTGCAAGCTGCAGCTAGTTAATAATAATAATAATAATAATAATAATAATAATAATAATAATAATTTATTTATACCCTGCCCATCTGGCTGGGCTTCCCCAGCCACTTGGCGGCTTCCAACAAAATATTAAAATACAATAATCAACCAAACATTAAAAGCTTCCTTAAACAGGGCTACCTTCAGATGTCTTTTAAAAGTTAGATAGTTGCTTATTTCCTTGACATCTGATGGGAGGGCATTCCACAGGGCAGGCGCCACTACCGAGAACGCCCCCTGCCTGATTCCCTGTAACTTGGCTTCTCGCAGTGAGGGAACTGCCAGAAGGCCCTTGGCACTGGACCTCAGTGTCCGGGCAGATCGATGGGGGTGGAGACGCTCCTTCAGAATGCAACAGCCAGGCTGCTCACAGAAGCAAAGAATCCTGGGAACTACAGGTGCTGGGTATTGTAGCACTGTGAGGGGTAGACTACAGCTCCCAGGATTCTTGGGGGGAGCATGTGCTTCAAATGTGCATTAAATGTGTTTCAGTTGTATTGTGACCTTCACAGTATACAGGCAGTTGGGATGTGGAGTCACTGCTATGACCTTCACCCCTTCCACTGAATGATTTGCTACTCCTCCGGTGGTGCATTTTGATTGTGTAATGAAGCCAGCAGTGCAATCCTATGCATGGCTACTCAGAAGTAAGCCCTACTGAGTTCAATGGGGCATATTCCCAGGCTAAAGGCTGCATGGCTAACCTGTTGTCTTCTGTATCTCATAGAACTGTAGAGTCGGAAGGGTCTATGAAAATCATCTAGTCCAACCTCCTGCAATGCAGGAATATTTTGCCCAACGTGGAGCTCAAACCCATAACCCTTGAGATTAAGAGTCTCATGCTTTACTGACTGAGCTATCCCATCAAATCCCATCGGACTCCAGATCCCATCAGCCCCAGGCAGTATGGCCAACAGTCAAGGACAATGGAAGCTGCAGTCCAAACAATATCTGAAGGGCCACAGGTTGTCTACCCCTGCAATACACAAATACTTAGCTCAGAGTCAGTCCCAAATAACTTAATGGGAATTTCTAGACTCAAAAAGAATTACACTGCAAATTATTTGTGTCCGTGGGTAGAGACACTGGATTTCCTTTGCCTTTTAGGGGAATAAATGGGAACTCTCTTTCTTTCTTTTCTTTTCTTTTCTTTTCTTTCTTTCTTTCTTGAAAAAAAAATTACAGACCAAAATCCGGTTAACTGAAGCTGGGAAGTTATATTAAGGGCTCAATGCTGGATGAAGTTGAATCAGCCTATGTGTAACTAGATAAGCCCGGCTCTCTCAATTGACCATTTCAGTAAGTTACAGCTGTCACCAAGGCCTGATATATCCCAGCGAACATTCAGATGGGCTATAATGCCATTTGGCCGGTTTCAGTTTACAGCCGTGCTGAGCCTGTCGCATGCATCCTGCAGTCAAAGGCAAACCAAATCATACATCCCAGGCCATCAAACTACATGTTGCAATCACTCTTACCCCCCCTCCCTTCCATCCCCTCCACCCAGCCCACCCTCTCCAGGACGCTTTCAAATTGATTTTCGAGGAGAACCTCGCTTTCACGTTGAAAGACATTTACCGTATTGGGGATAAAAATAGTGCTTGAGGACTGAGAGGTGGCGGTGGCAAGGACTGGCCTTTATGTGTGCGGAGAGGGATTAATAATTTTAATTTTGTTTTTACCTTCATCTCGGCAGGAATTATTTTAGCCAAACAGGAATTAATAAATGATCTGGTCATAAACAATTCATCATTTTCCCTCCCATATATATATATATATATATATATATATGCATTTCTTGTGAATTACTAGCAGAAAGGAAGTCAAAAATACTTTATAAAAGGGCACACACAGAATGAGTGAGCTAGGGTGACTATATAGGAGGAGGAGGGGGTTGAAGGCTTTGCATTTAATCCAAATAAAAAGGGGGTGTGCGCTTTGGGGTACACCCTGAGTCTAGGAGTTTCTTTTCACTGCGAGAACTGAACTGAGCTAGTTTGGTAAGGGTGCTGGGAACTGTAGTGCCACGAGAGGCCAACTACAGTTCCCAGGAGTCTTTGGAGGAAGTCATGTGCTTTAAACGTGCCTGAAATGTAGGGCACATAGGCAGTTTTTGTATTGCCTTACCCACACCATTGCAGTGGTTTGGGTCAAGGCAGTGCAAACTCTCCTGTTATATACAGGTAGGTAGCTGTGTTGGTCTGCCATAGTCAAAACAAAATAAAGTAAAAAATTCCTTCCAGTAGCACCTTAGAGACCAACTAAGTTGGTTCTTGGTATGAGCTTTCGTGTGCATGCACACTTCTTCAAATACACAGAGAAGCGGACACGGGGCAATGGATTCAAACTACAAGAAAGAAGATTCCACCTAAACATTAGGAAGAACTTCCTGACAGTAAGAGCTGTTCGACAGTGGAATTTGCTGCCAAGGAGTGTGGTGGAGTCTCCTTCTTTGGAGGTCTTTAAGCGGAGGCTTGACAGCCATCTGTCAGGAATGCCTTGATGGTGTTTCCTGCTTGGCAGGGGGTTGGACTGGATGGCCCTTGTGGTCTCTTCCAACTCTATGATTCTATGATTCTATTAAACGGAAGTCACCAGACCCTTAAATATAGTGAGGGAGTGGGGAGGGGTATTACTCAGAAGGGTGGTGGGAATGGGTGATCAGCTGATAGGTGTGGAAAACCTGTTGACAACTTTTATATGAAATGGTATGTGTTATATACTCAATTCTGACCAAACTAAGGCTCCTAGAACTGAGTGTTGCTAGCATTTCAAATCTGCCCAAGAGAGCAGATTTGGAATTTAAATGCAAATGTGTCTTGCCAAATTTGGAATTACTGGGATATCTAAAGGCAAATTATACACACACATATGAGTGCTGAAATTTAATTTAATGCACAAATTTAAGCTGAAATTTCCCCGGTTAGAATGTGAATATAAGCTGAAGTTCTTAAACTTTATAGGGTTTCTCACAGTGCAATTCTATCCATACTTGCTAAGCCCCACTGACTTCAGTAGGGCTTGCTCTCTAATAAGAGTGAAAAGGATTGCTGCCTACCGGAAAATGTTGCAATTCTGAGATAGCTAGGACTCTTGTGTAGATGTGGGGAACCTGTGGTCCTCCAGTTGTTGCTGAGCTCCCACTCCATCATCTTTAGCCATTGGTTGTCTAAAAAATTGACACATCACTAGGGAAGGCAGGCGAACTAATGCCAGTGTCCTGGAAGAAGCAAAGATCACCAGTGTTGAAGCAATGATTCTTCAACATCAGCTTCGTTGGACTGGTCATGTTGTGCAAATGCCTGATTATCGCCTTCCAAAGCAACTACTCTATTCCGAACTTTAAAATGGAAAGCGTAATGTTGGTGGTCAACAAAAGAGGTTTAAAGATTGTCTCAAGGCAATTTTTTAAAAAAATGTAGTATAAATACTGACAATTGGGAAACACTTGCCTGCGAGTGCCCCAATTGGAGGACAGTCTTTACCAAAGGTGTCATGGGCTTTGAAGATACTCAAACTCAGGACGAAAGGGAGAAATGTGCTAAGAAGAAGGCAAATCCACACCGTGATCAACTCCCGCCCAGAAACCAATGTCTCCACTGTGTAAGGACGTGTGGATCCAGAATTGGCCTCCACAGCCACTTACGTACTCATTGTTGAAACTGTGTTTATGGAAGACAATCTTACTTGGCTACGAGTGATCTCCAAAAAGAAGAAGAGCTGGGGCTGATGAGAACTGGAGTCCAACAAGACCCGGAGGGCCACAGGTTCCCCATCTCTGAAAGAGGCACCGACTTGTAAGTGAGATGGGGGGCTCAATGTCATGCCCGTGACATCATGCGTAACACTGTGTGGGTGACATCACATGGGTAATGACATTGTGCCAGGTCGGAGGAGGCAGGAGCATGGCAGCAGCGAGGCTTCAGTGACTGGCAGCTCCTTCTGTTCCTGCCACTGCTACATTGTGGGTCCTGCTTCCCCCTTCCTTCCCCTCCATGGCAGGAGAAGGAGAAGGACCTGCCCACTACAGTCTCAATGCCATCATGTTCCTGGCTCCCCTGACCTGACACGATTTTGTTTAACATTGGGGGAGGCAACCCCCCACAAACAGGTATTGAGGGCCCCCAAAAGGGTTTGGCCCCTAGGAGTCAGCGCCCCTGATCCCTGGCCTAGTGAATATACATGTACCTTTATTGGGCTATGTATTAGGGTTGGTACTGGTGTAGAATGCACCACAGTAATACCTCCGTGAACGTCCGCCTTGTCTAGCGTCCTTTCTGGCGAACGTCCGTGGCAAACCCGGAAGTACCGGAATGGGTTACTTCCCGGTTTGCTGCTCGCGCATGCGCAGAAGCGCAAACTGCACCAGATGCAGCGCTTTGCCCTGCGTCCTTTTCGGCTAGCGGCCGGGGCTCCAGAACAAGGTACAACTGTATACAGCTTGGGCCGGAACGAGGTACAACTGTATACAGCTTGGGCCCAAGATACCTAAAAGATGGTTTCATCTCTTAGATACCCGATCAACCACTTTGTACTCTAGGAGACAATGCTACAGATACCATTTTTATCAGGAAGTCCATTCCACACCATGTTGGAATTGGGCCTTTAGTGGGTGGCACCTACCCTTTTGAAATCTCCCCCATTACATATCAGACAAGCGACGCCACCATTTCCCTTTCTGCAACTGCCAAAGACTTCTAGGGGCATTTTTTTATCCCAGCTGGTTTCTGTGTTGGGTGTGTGTGTGTCTGTGTGTGTGTGTCTGTCTGTCTGTCTTTATACATGTATTTGTTTGAACTGTTTCTGTATATGGAATCGTTCTGAATTGTTGTCATACTGTTTTTCTTTTCTTTTTAATAAGAATTTATTGGATTTTAACAATAGAAACACACAAAATACAACCAACACTACAAAAAACTACAAAACAATACAAAAATACAAAAAAGAAAACTAACACACACTTATTTATCTATCCTTATCCTCTTTAAAAACATTATTTTGGGACTTCCTCGCATCAGCTCTTCTGCCTTCATTTCTAATCTTCTTTAGTAACTTTGTTACATTATAAAATCTTCTTTCTCACAACTAATCTTAATCTTACAAATCAACATCATCATATACCTAAAATCTTATTCCGTCATACTGTTTTTCACACATGTTTTTATTGTATCGTGAGATTCCCTTGGAGGCGTTTCCGAGGAAGTGATTAATAAATGAAACAAGTGATTTATTTGCACACAATCACTAAGTACTTTGTGACGGTGCTGGGTGAACTTGTGTTGAATCAATTCATAACCGACAAGTTCCATCCCACCCCCCATCCAAATGGTCCATGATGTATTTCACAACATTTGGTATAGCACTTGATTGGGCTAAAACTGCAACGTGGTTTGCAGAAAATGTATTCTAGGCAAATGACGTCTTTCTGGAATGCCTCTATTCAAGGAACAAGTGAGGTCTTTGCTTTTAATACAGCACAAGGCTGGTAAGTATATGCAGGATGTTGAGAGAACGTTTGATCCTAGAAGGGGAAGGGGAATATTCAAGCAATGTTAGTTGTTGTGTGTGCGTGTTATACAACTACATGAGTGTTCTCATCTTTGTTGTAAAGTGTTCGGGTGGGGTCATGGAAAGATTGTCCAAACTGGGAACACAGAGACTCAAACAAAAGGCAACTACATCAAGGTGAAGATCTGACAGGCACCAGGGAAATCTGGTTCCCTGAGGGGCCCCAGTGATGGGACAGAGTGAGAACATCTGTGGCAGCTGTTTGACATTTTGCTCACCCTGTCCCTGAGGAAAACCATCAAGCCTTTGGGAAGAAGGCAAGTGATCCCTAGGACAGTCTGTTTAAGCAAAACCAGACTGTGGGAAGCCAAGTCTGAGGGGAAAGTGACCTGTCCGGATGAGCAAGGCTGGAAGATTGATGAACAAGAGGGAGTCCTTTTGTCTGGCTCATTCCCTCTCTGCCGAGTTTTGAGGAACCTCTTGTCAGGCTGAACAACAACGGCAGAGTTACCACCAGTTTGTTAATCTCTTCCCGCAAGCTTCATTCCACCCTGCGAGGAACATCGTCGAAAGGCAGGAGAGGGAGCTCGCTGCAGCTTCATCACTGTCTGTGAGAAGCAACGGGCTCTTTAGCCTTAATGAAAACTTAGCTACCTCCTGCAGTGTGAGCCACTGCAGAGATCAAATTGCAAACAGGGTAAAACTGTTGTGATCTGAAGGATCATGCCGCTGAAGGAATTATAGTCATGGCTGTAGGTCTCTGGCAATTTTGCACATGCAGACTTTTCCACGGAAAAGCTCGTTTCTGGAGCAGAGTTAAAGCTCCAGCACACTTCAATTCTGTTTGCTTTAGAAGCAAGTTTTTTTAGGCCTCATTGCTTTGGACTTGTGCTTGCCTTGGGACACGTTTTCTGGCCCCTTCCTTCCTTCCTTCCTTCCTTCCTTCCTTCCTTCCTTCCTTCCTTCCTTTATATCCCACCGTCCCTCCAAGGAGCTCAAGGCGGCATACATAGCTCTCCTCCTCCCCATTTTCTTGTCACAACGACCCTGTGAAGTAGGCTAGGCAGAGAGTAAGTGAATGGCGCAGGCTCACCCAGTGAGCTTCATGACGGAGTGGAGATTCGAACCCTGGTCTCCCAAGTCCTATTCCAACACTTTATCAACTATGTCACTCTGGCTCTATTCACACCCAGTGACTGGGTGACGGCATCTTCACTCAGATGTCACCCAGCAGGAAAGGTTGCCCTCTTGACTCCTGTCTTCAGTCCAGAGAAAAAGAAAAGCATTAGGCAGAATGAAGCGGCTGCCTTAGGCAGCAGATGTTTTGCGTCACGAAAGGGCAATAAATATTCATTTAATTTGAAATTATAGTACTTTCACTGCTAGGCAAGATGTGCTCAGTCTTGGGTGCTATGCACCTTTAGGGAGGCTGGACGCCATCTGCTGCTCCACCCTAGGCAGTGAAATGGCCCCGATCCCCTCAATCATTCCATCATTTCCTGCAACATCTTTTAAAGACTAAAGGTGCCACAGATATCTTTTTTTATTTTCCACTTCCGCAGGGGGGAAGCCACACATTTTGCTGCTGTGGATAACTGTCTCAAACAAGCAACAGCTTTGCTGAAGTATCTAATGATGAATCTCAAGACTCTTTGAGTGAATGGCTGAAAAACAGCCTGGCTGGATGAGATGAGTCTAGCTTGGAACGAGGAACCAATCAGCAATAAAGACCCACACAATTCCAGGGTTTAGAGAAGTGAAAGTATCTGCAAGGGACAACAGGCAGGAATTAAAAATATTTTTAGATTTGATACAAAAATCAGCACCTGCAAAAATGGGGGGAGGGGTAGTTTTCTGCTCCTTTGAGGGTCAGGGGTTGGGGAGTGAGCCAGAGAACGGTTTGCCATTTACAGAGAGGTTTGCTACTTTGTTGTCGTTTAGTCGTTTAGTCGTGTCAGTTTTCTTTAAAAAAAATGCAGTGGAAACATGTCCCCAAAAGCCTATCAGCCACCCCAAAGATTAAGTAAAATAATCAGCTAGGCACCCCACCACCACCACCCCAAGAAAACCCAGAGAATTTTTATCCACCTTGATCTTGGTGGGTGGGTGGTGCAAAAACTGAGCCAAAAGATTCGGCACAACACTAGTTTATACAATCATAGAATCATAGAGTTGTAAGAGACCACAAGGGCCATCCAGTCCAACCCCCTGCCAAGCAGGAAACACCATCAAAGCATTCCTGACAGACGGCTGTCAAGCCTCTGCTTAAAGACCTCCAAAGAAGGAGACTCCACCACACTCCTTGGCAGCAAATTCCACTGCCGAACAGCTCTGTGTCCGCTTCTCTGGAGCAGCAGAAAACAACCTTTCACCCTCCTCTATATGACAACCTTTTATATATTTGAACATGGCTATCATATCACCCCTTAACCTTCTCTTCTCCAGGCTAAACACACCCAGCTCCCTAAGCCGTTCGTCATAAGGCATTGTTTCCAGGCCTTTGATCATTTTGGTTGCCCTCTTCTGGACACGTTCCAGCTTGTCAGTTTCCTTCTTGAACTGTGGTGCCCAGAACTGGACACAGTATTCCAGGTGAGGTCTGACCAGAGCAGAATATACTGGTACTATTACTTCCCTTGATCTAGATGCTATACTCCTATTGATGCAGCCCAGAATTGCATTGGCTTTTTTAGCTGCTGCATCACACTGTTGACTCATGTCAAGTTTGTGGTCTACCAAGACTCCTAGATCCTTTTCACATGTACTGCTCTCAAGCCAGGTGTCACCCATCCTGTATAGTTTGCACACTTCAAATGCATTACTGAAGATCAGAGGGTTTGTGGGTATCAAGAATCATTTGGTGAAATCAATGTTTGCATTATATGCTTCTAGCCTCCTTACCACTGCCATTGGGCAAAGAGAAGCATCTGCCTCAGGTGGCAAGTGATGGGGGAAAGGCAGGAGCCAGCAACCCCCCCCCTCCACCATGTCTGTTCCTCTGGAGTGGATCAGGCTACACAAGTAATAGCTCATGGTTAAAAATAACAACACAAGACATGAATAAATGCACGATATATTTTGATTGATATTCAATGTTAGTCATACTCACTGCAGACCCAGAGGAATCCCATTGTTTGCCATAGGTCTGCTAAGTACGACTAACATTAGGCATCACAGGCTGCAATTATAGTAAATATTTGTCTCTAGCCTTGCCTCACTTGGGGTATGGGAACCCATATATGTATTTGGTCCTATGACAGGTAGGAGGCAGTTAGCATAGTAGGGTGGACAATGTTTGCTCTGCCTACTGAACTGCAATAAAATGTCGTTCTCATTTCCTCCCAGTTTCTCATTTTCTCCAATCTTAAGTTTAGTCCTCCATATTTCCAAATCAGTCTGTATTTTTTTCTGGAGGCAAAGTCCACACAAAATTTGTCAGCAGTGTGTGTATATTTATCCTAATAAGCAAATTTTTGTATGCATTTCATCCTCACGTGCACCTTAATGCATTGCAATTTTTGTGTTCTGTTCTCAATAATACATGCATTTAATACACATTTTACTCCAGCAGATGCATTACTTGGCTGTGCAACTGCACTGCAAAATTCACAACAGTGTGAATTTTGTGGGATGCCTGCCTCCCAATTGTCGCAGTTTCAAAAACTGCAAAATTTCGTTAGTTTGCCTTTAAATGCAAAATGAATGGAATTTGTCCCCCATCTGCAAGTACTATTCTTAACTGGGAATTTAGGAGAGGCATTTACTGCTCTGTCACAGGCAGCAAAATGTATTGGACCAGCCTTCACTCCTCACTTAAACCAAAGAAAGCTCTTGCTTTCTACAAAATAAAAAAAATAATTAAAAAATTCCTTCCAGTAGTACCTTAGAGACCAACTAAGTTTGTTCTTGCTATGAGCTTTCGTGTGCATGCACACTTCTTCAGATACACTGAAACAGAAGTCACCAGACCCTTACAGTATATATTGTGGGAGGGTGGGGTGGGGTTTTTCTCAGGAGGGTCGTAGGAGATGGGTGATTGACTCAATGGGTATGGTAAACCTGTTGGCGACTGTTAACAACTGCAATTAGTCCTACAGGAAAAAGCAAGGGATAGTATGCAGATGATTAGCATATGTAATGAGACAGGAATCCAATATCTCTATTAAGACAAACTTAGTTGGTCTCTAAGGCGCTATGTTGGGAAAGATGGAGGGCACAAGGAGAAGGGGACGACAGAGGATGAGATGGTTGGACAATGTTCTCGAAGCTATTAACATGAGTTTGGCCAAACTTTGAGAGGCAGTGAAGGATAGGCGTGCCTGGCGTGCTCTGGTCTATGGGGTCATGAAGAGTCGGACACGACTGAACGACTGAACAACAACAAGAATGTGCTACTGGAAAGAATTTTTATTTTATTTTTTATTTTGTTTTGACTATGGCAGACCAACACGGCTACCTACCTGTAACTTGCTTTCTACATTCGACTTTCTTGCATCCAGGCCATGATGAGAAGAGAAGGAAGGCACATCTTGCCTGCATCCCGGCAAACTTCCCTTTCCCACCTCCCTCTCTGGTTTAATCTGATGCGACGGTTGCGGAAGAGCACTTACAACCACAAAAGCATTTGTATTTTCTACCCCAGTGATTCCCAGACTTTAAGTAACAGGCACCCAGTGAAATGTACCAGCTGTAATATACAAACCCAGGTACAAATAGGAGCGGGGGCTCCCTTTCTCCCCGCACCTCCACCACTTCCCTTGATCAGGGATAGGAAAAGGAAAACCAAAGAAAGCTTTTCATTGCACTATAAAATGACCCCCCCCCCCACAGCCTGCCTGGCCTCAGTGAAGAGTGAGCAATGGACGCCACTTGTGAGGTCAAAAGTGAACTGGGGACTAATGGATACCAAGAAATACTTTTTGACTTCTTGAGTCCAAGCTGGATACGTTCGAGTTAATGATGTATGAAAGGGTTGCCTTTTTTACCTTTTTTAAAGACGAGTGAAATTGGGGCGCTGTTCTTGCTTTGTAGATCAGGTGCAGACTGTTTGGGGGGATTGTATTTTAAAGAGAGAGGAGTTTGCAATTTGGGTGTGACAACTGCAACACCATAGGTGCTCAGCTAGGAATGCTTCTCACCCAAATCCATGTGACGAAAAAAAAAGCCCATTTCAGTGCTTTTGTGACCTTCAGGCTTTGCTGATGCGCTGTGCTCTATGCGGGGCTGCTTTACTCAGCAAGCTCTTGGAGCGATTCCAAAAATAAGGGCTCAGGCTTTGGTGTGTCTTCAGAGTAAAGTAGTTCAGGACAAGGGTGAGCAACATCTCCAGGCAGGGCTTAACAGTGAACATCCTACCATATCCATGATAGGGATGCCTGAGGAATTTGATCACACCTCGTGTTGTGTACGCTCCATGTTGCGTACATTCGGGTTACGGATCTCCGCAACCTGGAAGTCCTCTGCGGAGCGCGTGCGACACGCGGGTGCACAGAAGCATTCTGCGCACTTTACTTTGCGCATGCTCAGAAGCGCAAAAACCCGCAAACTTCCGGGTTTTTTCTTTTTTCTTTTGGTACGTTCATGTTACGTACGCCTGGGTTATGTAGCGCAACCTGGAACGGATCACGTATGTAACATGGGGCACCGCTGTACAAACCGACTTGATTGATGCTTCTCTAACTAATATGTAGGTTGGAAGTTCCTGGTTATTTCTCTGTATTATGCTTTTTAAAATAGGTACTTTGAGATAAGATACATTCAGAAATGCATATTTGAAAGAAAATATACTTTTAAATGAGTATTTTCTAAGAAAATATATTAAAAGCACTGTTTAAATACGTATTTAAATGCAAATTTTCATGGGGATGTTAAAAACAGATTGATGCAGAAACAGGGTGGAATGGGCTTTTGAATGAGGATGGCAAACGTGATGCAGAGTAGAAATAGATTGATCCAACCACCCTTAATCTAGAGTGAAAGATATTTTTTGTGTGTTCCATTCAAATCCAAGTGCTCCCCTTCAAACTGTCTCCATTTGTCTGTATATTGTCTCAAACATTATACAGGGCTCAAATGTCTTCACCCATGTACACACTTTGATCACAACTGCTTTGCATGCTGAATTTTGTTCTCTAACATAGACTACAAAGTCCATAATGTAGTGCAACAGTAAGTGAAATACATGTCCATGATAACAAAGAGGGGATGCAATACTAAAGACAAAAAAACATGGCGGAATAAATTGGAGTAGTCATACCTCCGAGAAGCAATGAGGATCTTGAAATTTTGTGCCCAAGGTACCAAACCCTAGATTATGCCTCAATTTCCATTTTGAGGCACAGGAACATGGAAAGTTGCCTTCTACCAAGTCAGACTATTGGATCATCAAGCTCAGTATCACCTATGCTGACTGGCAGTGGCTCTCATGGGTTTCAGACAGGAATCTCTCCCAGTTCCACCTGGAGATGCCAGGGATTGAACCTGGAACCTTCTGCAGTCAAAGCAGATGGTCTACCACTGAGCTATGGCCCTTTCCTGGGGCAGAATTGGGTGGCAAACCCTCAAGTCACTTTTTATGGTGGTCCCACCTGCAACAGCTGTTGATGTGTTCTGGCTTTTCAGATTTGGCAGGAAGATCTTGCAGGCAGACAATAACCTTCAAGATCTTAAAGACAAGAAGTGTAGGAGCATAGCAATGGCTTTTAATTGTCACATAGGAAGCATTCCTTACTGTAGATAATGCAACTGGCACCAGGAGAATCTCCATTGCACATTTGGTAAATATCATATTTGAGAGTGGCATTTGGGAGAGGGGTCTCTTTAAGTCACCCTATTTGTGTGCGAAGAATACTTGCACTCCTAGGGAGAAAGTTATGTATGATCAAAGTTATCAGGTGATGATTGAGATGGGTTTGTAATTTCTCATTTCGACATAACAGAAACCCATCTTCAGTTTCATCTGATAATTTTAATCTTTTTCTCTCCCCAGTTGTAGAAGCATTACCCTTACATCAAGAGAGAGGCAATTGCTTCTCTGCAAAGACCCAAGACTCCTTTATTTGGCTTGAAGGACAGAGTGGATTTGGGTTGGTTCTACCTGATGGGACCTTGTAGTCCCATTTCTGCCACCTCCCAAAGCCCATGACCACAGGGGGGAGCTGTTTCCCATCCTTTCTACTCCCCTTGTCTTCTGTTCAGGTTGTCAGATCGCCCAATACACACTTGTGCACTCCGACAGCAATAACCCTTTCCTGTTCATGGCAGCACAATGTGTGATGACTGTGATAAAGCCGGCCTTTCCTTCTATTGTAAACAGTGTAGACTGAGTTGCTGTCTTCAGAGTGTCCCCAGGAACCGAGAAACTGACAATTCATCTTTTACTTGAACTGCTTCCTTCTATCCCTTTTCCTTCTGATTTCAGGTAGGGGAATGGATGGTGAGTTTCAACTGCACATCAGGACCAACTTTTGGATGACGAGAGCTGTTCAGTAATAGAATCAACCAAGTAAGAGATGTGGTAGACTCTGCCTTGATGGAGATAGAATCATAGAGTTGGAAGAGACCACAAGGGCCATCCAGTCCAACCCCCTGCCAAGCAGGAAACACCATCAAAGCATTCCTGACAGATGGCTGTCAAGCCTCTGCTTAAAGACCTCCAAAGAAGGAGACTCCACCACACTCCTTGGTCGCAAATTCCACTGCTGAACAGCTCTCACTGTCAGGAAGTTCTTCCTAATGTTTAGGTGGAATCTTCTTTCTTGTAGTTTGAATCCATTGCCCCGTGTCCGCTTCTCTGGAGCAGCAGAAAACAACCTTTCACCCTCCTCTATATGACATCCTTTTATATATTTGAACATGGCTATCATATCACCCCTTAACCTTCTCTTCTCCAGGCTAAACATACCCAGCTCCCTAAGCCGTTCCTCATAAGGCATCATTTCCAGGCCTTTGACCATTTTGGTTGCCCTCTTCTGGACACGTTCCAGCTTGTCACTTGAACTGTGGAGATCTTCAAATAGAAGTTGGAGGTCATCTTTTGGGTATGGCTTAGCATTGGATTTTTCTGCATTTAGCAGGAGGTTGGAGGAGATGCCTGTTGTCTTTGTCCATGGAGTTTTCTTGGCAGGGATACTGGAGTGGCTTGACAGTTCCTGCTCCAGGGGGATCACATTTAGTCAAAACTCTCCACCATGACCTGTCCATCTTGGGTGGCCCTGCATGGCATAGCTCATAGCTTCTCTGAGTCATTCAAGCCCCTTCGCCACGACAAGGTGGTGATCCATGAAGGAGGCGTGCTCTGGTCCATGGGGTCACGAAGAGTCGGACACAACTAAACGACTGAACAACAATGGAGGAGATGGTCTGTAACACCAACTCTGTGCTTCTATAAATGTTTGAAACCCCCATGATTTATATATTGCACATTTAAGATGAGTATGCCCAGTGGAAGTTTCTAGCTCAGTGTTCTTTAACTCTGGGTTCCCAAATGTTGTTGGACTACAAGTCCCATAATCTCCAACTGCTGGGAATTATGGGAGTTACAGTTCAACAACAGCAGTGATTGTGACTACCTGTGCCATTTTTGCTCCTCCTGATCTGGTTTTCCTTTCTCTTTCTGCTCAGCTATCCTCTTTTTATTGTATTTCGTTGGTTAAGAGATGAATGGCTGTTTTGACACTGTTATGCAAACTGCTTTGAGAAGCCTGGCCTGAAATACTACAAACCTACCCACCCAGCCAATAAATAGCTGACAGCCCCATCCTAAACATGCTAGACAAGTGATCTTTCCCCATTGTTAGGCCGTGTTCTTCCTTTGCGTCGCCTGCATTTTCAACTCAATTTCGAAACGCAGTTTCATCTCAGCTTGCTGGACGGATTTCAAGGATTTTGCTGCTTCCACATAAGTGTACTTAGGGCCGACGTTTGAGCCTTGGCTTGCAAAAATGGAGCCGTAAGAGGAAAAGGCTGATTCAGGGCAACTCCACATATTATAACTGCTACAGGGAAACAACAGCATTACATCTTGGAATCATATACAGGTGAAACTCGAAAAATTAGAATATCATGGAAAAGTCAATTTATGTAAGCAATTGTTTTCATTAGCTACTGGAGTTTAATATATGAGATAGACTCATGACATGCAAAGCGAGATATGTCAAGCCTTTGCTTGTTATAATTGTGATAATTATGGCACACAGCTGATGAGAACCCCAAAGTTGAAATTGTTAATTTGGGGTTTTCATCAGCTGTACGCCATAATCATCAAAATTATAACAAATAAAGGCTTGACATATCTCGCTTTGCATGTCATGAGTCTATCTCATATATTAGTTTCACCTTTTAAGTTGAACTACTGAAAGAAATGAACCTCTCCACGATATTCTAATTTTTCAAGTTTCACCTGTATATTATTCTTATTATTTGTTTGTCTTCTGCCTTTGCTTCCAGCATGATTGAAGGTTTCCAATGTGCAATGTAATATACAACAAGCCTACAACCTGCAAGCATTTAACTTGTGCACATTCAATAGAAATTCCCTGTTTAGGGAAGTTTTTAATGTTTGATGTTTTGTTGTCGTTTAGCCGTGTCTGACTCTTCGTGACCCCATGGACCAGAGCATGCCAGGCACTCCTGTCTTCCACTGATGTTTTATCCACGTTTATGTTTTATCACATTATTATTATTATTATTATTATTATTATTATTATTATTATTCTGCTGGGAGTAGCCCAGAGTGGCTGGGGAAACCCAGCCAGATAAGTGGGGTATAAATACATTATTATTATTATTATTATTATTATTATTATTACGCAAAAATAAAAAAGATGGTGGAAAGGGAGTGGTGTTCTGGAAAAAATGACTTTGGCAATCGCATCCATCAGTGAACTCAATGGGTTTTGTCTACAGTGGTACCTCGGGTTAAGAACTTAATTTGTTCTGGAGGTCCGTTCTTAACCTGAAACTGTTCTTAACCTGAAGCACCACTTTAGCTAATGGGGCCTCCCGCTGCCGCCATTTCTGTTCTCATCCTGAAGCAAAGTTCTTAATCCAAGGTACTATTTCTGGGTTAGCGGAGTCTGTAACCTGAAGCGTCTGTAACCTGAAGTGTCTGTAACCCAAGGTACCACTGTATATGCAATATTGGATTTCAGGGTGATCCGAAGAATGTAACCCCTACGGGTCTACTTTATTAAAACTGGTCCAGCATGTTACACTTGCAGTGGGAAATTGACATTACACTTGTGCTCTCTTCAGAAAATGCACACAGTACCTGCAGCTTTAAACACCCATGTGCATGCATATGGGAAACTTGATTGGACTACACCAGGGGTCAGCAAACGTTTTCAGCAGGGGGCTGGTCCACTGTCCCTCAGACCTTGTGGGGGGGCAGACTATTTTTTTTGAAAAAAAAAGATATGAACGAATTCCTATGCCCCAAAAATAACCCAGAGATGCATTTTAAATAAAAGGGCACATTCTACTCATGTAAAATCACACTGATTCCCAGACCGTCTGCAGGCTGGATTTAGAAGGCGATTGGGCCAGATCCGGCCCCTGGGCCTTTGGTTGCCTACTCATGGACTACACCCTCACCCCTCAATGTATGTAGATGTGTACATAATAAAACATGCATTCGCATTCCTGTATTACTTCTACACCTTATTCTTTTGCTGTGGAAACCCTGACCAGTGTTCCTTTCATTGCTAGTATAATCACTGCTGGATTTAATTAGGGCCAAACTCTCCCCCCCTTTAAAGTTTTTTTTTTAAAAAAACAAACAAACAAACACCTGGATGTACATTTCCAAAATATAATATAAAAAAGAAATAAAATAAAACCCACATACAGCAACAGTGCTTTGTGTTGTGTAGGCACCTATGATGTAAGTAATGGGCCCCGCCTGCTAGCCTGCTCCCTAAAATATCACTGGTTTGCTCATTTCTATATATAGGGTGCCCACTTCTTAATTGTATTTCAGTTCAACGATTTGTTGTTGTTGTTCAGTCGTTCAGTCGTCTCCGACTCTTCATGACCCCATGGACCAGAGCATGCCAGGCACTCCTGTCTTCCACTGCCTCCTGCAGTTTCGCCAAACTCATGCTAGTCGCTTCGAGAACACTGCCGAACCATCTCATCCTCTGTCATCCCCTTCTCCTTGTGCCCTCCATCTTTCCCAACATCAGGGTCTTTTCCAGGGAGTCTTCTCTTCTCACGAGGTGGCCAAAGTACTGGAGCCTCAACTTCAGGATCTGTCCTTCCAGTGAGCACTCAGGGCTGATTTCTTTAAGAATGGATAGGTTTGATCTTTTTGCAGTCCATGGGACTCTCAAGAGTCTCCTCCAGCACCATAATTCAACACCATATGGTGCTGGAGGAGACTCTTGAGAGTCCCATGGACTGCAAGAAGATCAAACCTATCCATCCTTAAAGAAACGATTACTTTGATAAAATACATATTTTGTTATGTGCAAATGGCTTTAGATACCTATTAGGTCTGTAAATTACCATATAGCATATATTCAACACAAAAAAACTGTGACAATTTGTTGTGGACAAAGGACAGCTGGACATATAAAGGGCCCCATTACCTTCAGTAGCTTAGGGCCTCATCAAACCTAAATCCGGCCCTGAGCATAATGTCTTAAACTGCTCTCCTAGAAAATATGCACGGCCTTTCCCTCCTTTCCCTTCCTTCCTTTTCGCCTAAAGAATTTGAAGACTTGAGTCAAAACGTAGCCTGGCAGTCTCATTTTATGTCTTTATCTCCCAGCAAGGATGAATTTGGAGTGCTAAATTAATTTCAGTGGCAAAGTAGATAAATCCAGGTCTGTCCTGCTGTGCGAGTTACATTAATTTTGTTCCACTGGGTTTTTTTCTTCTTCCTTTGTATAAACCCAGTCTCAGGGCCATCTCTTTAACTGTCAGGCGCCCATCATGTTCTAAAGCAGTTCAGGGGGATATAAACCACGGGATACGTCCTTATAAAAACTGCGAAGAACTGATTTACTCATTAGAGGAATTTTTTTGTTTTGTTTTTTTACTTCTAAATTTGACTTTCTCAACACCCTTGGACTGTTTGCTGATCACACAACTTGGGACTGCTAAGAAACCAGAGATGCCAACTCTATCCCCAGGTGATTTCATGATCTCGATAACCAGCTAATAGCTTCCTGCAGAGATTTACTGTGTAACATCGTGGTTAATGGCAGGACTTAGGAGCCTTGATTCAGATCTTTGTTCATGGATGAACTCAGCAGATCAGTTTATACCAGGGTGGGGAAAACCTTTTCAGCTTGGTTCAACCTTACAGTGGTACCTTAGTTCTCAAACTTAATCCGTTTCCTAAGTCTGTTCCGAAACCAAAGCGTTCCAGAACCAAGGCACGCTTTCCCATAGAAAGTAATACAAAACAGATTAATCCGTTCCAGACTCTTAAAAACAACCCATAAAACAGCAATTTAACATGAATTTTCACTATCTTGCGACACCATTGATCCATAAAAAAAAAGCTCAGGAACCAAGAAGACAGAAACTTTAAAAAAGAATGGGAAAAATGGATAAGTTATTTAGGAGACCACTGCAAGCAGATGGAAACGTTAGCAGGATTTTAATCTCACTTGTAATGTAACAAATACCATGGATAATATGGATTGATATAAAATATATCAAATATTATATATGGAATAATATGCAGTAATAAAAGTTGAGAATAAGACCCATGGAGTGAGTGCAGAGAAGTCATGAGATTCAGAGTAATCTCTATATATGGAGACACATTTGGTTTGTTATAGTTTTGTATTTGTAAAATCAATTAAAAACAATTTCCAAAAAAAGAAGAAGAGAATCTGAATCTTTGCAGAGTAGGCCGGTTTCTACATACACACACACTCACACTCTGTCATTATCTGCATTCTCTATAGGGTTGCCATATTTCCAGAGGTAAAAATCCAGACATTAAAAAGTGTTGAGTTTTGTAGAGCGAACTCCCAATAGCCCCTCTGCTGCTGCTGAACCAAAACTGTTCATGTCAGAACCAGAGCCTGAGCTTGGGTCGCCCGCACTCATGCCAAAGCCGGAACCAGAGGTGCCCACACACATTTTCTTTTAAAACTGAAAATCCAGTACATTTGCTTTAAAATGTAACCCAGGAAACCAATGTCCCCACTGTGGAAGGATGTGTGGATACAGAATTGGCCTCTACAGTCACTTACGGACTCACTGTTAAAACCGTGTTTATGGAAGACAATCTTACTCGGCTACGAGTGATAAGAAGAAGAAGAAGAAGAAGAAGGAGAAGGAGAAGGAGAAGGAGAAGGAGAAGGAGAAGGAGAAGGAGAAGGAGGAGAAGGAGAAGGAGAAGGAGAAGGAGAAGGAGAAGGAGAATACATTCAGTGCTACCATTTTCCAAGAGGGTTCATGGAGATCAGGGGTGGGCATGCACCCAGACAGAAGCACCACATTGGCTCTTCTGTTGTGCTCACCCAGTGCTGACTCCACTGCCACTTGGACTCTTCCCTTCCCAATAAGCAGAAGCGAAACTGCTTTGGACAAGTATCCCTGAGACTCAACCCCACCGGTCAAGCAATGAGATTAAGGCTGCAATCCTATACTCACTTCCCTGGGACAAAGTCCCATTGAACTCCATGGGGCTTCTGAAAACAGGACAGGCATAATTAGAGCAAAGGTACTTCTCTCTTAACAGACTAAACCAAATACCTGATATTTTCACGTCTACCACTACTATCAAAAGAAAGGAATTTTTTTTAAAAAAATAATAATTCTGCCATAAGTGAACCCATTCAAAGGCACTACATTAATGTCGTGCAATAACATAAATTTTTTAGTGGGGACTAATTGAGCCAATGATATAATAACTGCCATAAATTATGGCCTCAACCTCACTTGGAATTATAAGTGATTCTCCATAAATAATTTTCATACCAGAGCTTTCAGGGTGAGGGGCAACTGTTGGAAAATAATTTTTTCAGAATATTGTCACGGGGACAAACCCACCTGCAAACAAAAGGAGGCATCAATCAAAAGTACTTCATTTTCTCTACTTGTTTAGGGCAGTGCCAGATTTATTCCCAAATTTTCGACAATGATTCGTTAATTCCTTCAAAACCGCTGAATTGACTTTGGCCACAGTGGTGCGTATTTCATTTATTTTTTTGGGCGATTATTCTGTTTTGTATTATTTATTTATTAAATTTATAACCTGCTCTTCATTTTTAAATTCACAATCTGCTCTTCATTGGACCAGAGTGAGGAGCAACATTCGAACATTCGATCCAAATATTGCATGTCAGTGCTGCAAAGGGCCAAATCTGATTGGCTACACAGTGTTGTGACATCGTGAAATTTGCTAAAGCGGCCCTCCCGAGTTGGGTGACCGCTAGTGGTTTGGGTTTATCACTCCCATCAGCTCCAGCCAGTAGAGTGGTCAAGGGATGATAGGAGTTGTAGTGCAAAACATATGGAGGTATTATGTTGGGGAAGGCAGCATCAGAGCTGGGATAGCACAGTCAGTAGAGCATGAGACTCTTAATCTGAGGGTTGTGGGTTCAAGTCCCATATTGGGTGAAAGATTCCTGCACTGTGGGGGATTGCATTAGATAACACCCAGGGTCTGTCCAGCTCTACAATTCTATGATTTTAAGGAAGTCTAAACTAGAAGGAAAAAAATGGTGTTGAAGCAGCAGTGGAAACCAGGTGAAATCATGGCAGAGAACAGGATCAGAAAGCTAAGTATTCCCACAATGAAAAATGCTTTCCATTAATAATTTCTACCCTGCCCCAAAAGTAAAAATGGGAGAATGTTCAGTCCAACCAGGACGAAGAGACATCTCAGAAATGCTGCAACTAATTCTAATTTTTTTTTTAAAAAAGAAAAGAAATGGTGATACGCTAATGAATTATATTTGCTGCATTTGTATCCAGCTCTGTGGTACAAGCAATTTTAATAGCAGTTCATAAAATTTAATTCGCAGCTAATTAAAGCTCTGTGTTTCTGATGTCTTTGTAATTTTAGTGTTTATTATATCAACAAGGGAGTGAGACGTGGCAGTAAAATGACTTGACTTTTAAATGAGGTCCCTTCAGCACACGCATTGCCCATCTCTACGGAAAGTGCTTGCTATCTGCTGTAGGTTTTCTACACACAGTCTACGCTATTTTGAAATGCTCCGCATTGTTCTAAGCTGCTGGTAGCGCATGGAGGGATGGGGCGGAAATCTTTCAAAACAAATAAATCAGTGGATTGAATCTGCGGAAAAAGCACACGCACAAAAAAGAGTCTTTTCAGTTCCCAGAGATTCTGTGTTTAGCATGAGTGTGAAGAAAACAGAGGTGAGCAAAAATTACTCACATGTCCCCCCCCCCGGCTGTGGAATGCAATAGTTCTAAAAACTGCAGTTTGAGCCTGGATCCATAGTCTTTATGACATCTTGTGTTCAGTGGCATAGAAGAAGTAGAAGAGTTTGGATTTGATATCCCACTTTACCACTACCCAAAGGAGTCTCAAAGCGGCTCACATTCTCCTTTCCCTTCCTCCCCCACAACAAACACTCTGTGAGGTGAGTGGGGCTGAGAAACTTCAAAGAAGTGTGACTAGTTCAAGGTCACCCAGCAGCTGCATGTGGAGGAGCGGAGACGCGAACCCAGTTCACCAGATTACGAGTCCACCGCTCTTAACCACTACACCACACTGGCTCTCGTAGGAACCTCCGAAGGCACCTGGGGCAGAGCTTTTTAAGAGAGATAACCAAAAGATTTTTTTTAAGGAGACTGGCCCGTGCCACCCAGCAACCCCGCTGCTGCCCTACAGCCAGTCTGTGGCACCTAGCAGCCCCTGTGCCACCCTACTGGCCCCTGCACCACCCTTCTGCCCCCCATGCCCCTGGTTGAGCCTTGCCCACCACCCATGACTTCTTATACTACTGCTTGTGTTTCATATTACACTAGCTGTGCATAGGAAACACACAACCACAAGGATTAATCAAATCCCATGCTAGTCCTACACAGAGTAGAAAGACTGAAATCAATGCACATGACTAGCTTAGTTCTGTTATTTTCAGTGGTTCTACTTTGAGTAGCACTTCATTGGATGCAACCCAAAACAAACAAACAAACAAACCCCATACTGAAATAAAGGGAGGTGGAGAAGACTCTTACTGAAATCTACAACTCATATTCTGGACTCCTCCCAATTTTATAAAACGTACATGCCCCAATTTTCTTTATATAGAATAAACTCAGAATGGTTTACAAAAAACACTCCTTTAATGCATAACAGTTCAAGTTACAAAGTGTGTGTGTGTGTGGGGGGGAAACAGTTCAAATTACTAAAATCAATTCATACATTAAAGCTAAGAGCAGGATAAACTCATTCAATAAACAAAGAGAAACTCTAACCTATTCTTAAAGGTAAAAGTAAAGGGACCCCTGACCACTAGGTCCAGTCGTGTCCGACTCTGGGGTTGCGGCGCTAATCTTGCTTTATTGGCCAAGGGAGCTGGCGTACAGCTTCCGGGTCATGTGGCCAGCATGACTAAGCCGCTTCTGGTGAACCAGAGCAGCGCACAGAAACGCTGTTTACCTTCCCGCCGGAGCGGTACCTATTTATCTACTTTTACTTTGACGTGCTTTCGAACTGCTAGGTGGGATTCGAACCGCCGACCTTCTGATCAGCAAGCCCTAGGCTCTGTGGTTTAACCCACAGCGCCACCCGTATCCCCAACCTATTCTTAATCCTGGCAAAATTAAAGGGTTTTAGTGTCCCGTCTGAAGTTTAAAAGAGGGGAGCCAGCCAAACCTCTGAGGGGAAGGAGTTCCACAACTGGGGTAGCCACAGTAGCAAAGGACCCATTTTTTTTTTTTTTTTACATTTCTGATTTAACAAGATTTATCAGCCACTTAAATCCTCAGGAGAAAAACTTGAATAAGGCAATAAAAATGCATTAAAAATAATATAAAATCAGAGTTCCGAAAGAAGTAGACATAAAGTTTATCCAAATAGAGATTAAAAAGCAGTTTCCCACTATTCCACCAGCAGCTCTGGGTCCCGCACTGCAGGGGGCACTGAAAAAAATGCTTTAGAACAGTGTCTTCTAAAAAATTCTAGGAAATGATATATAATGAAATGGAAAAAATGTTTAAAATAACTTTTCTTAAAAAAAAAACCCGAAAGCTTTCTTATTGGGAATTATACCAAAAGACCAGAGGAAACTGTTCATTTATGCTACAATGGCCGCCCGAATGTTACTAGCCCAGAGATGGAAAGAAGAGATAGTCCCGACCAGAGAAGAATGGCAAATCAAGTTGATGGACTATGCCGAAATGGCAAAATTAACTGGGAAGCTTAGAAATCAAGAAGACAAGAAATTCAAAAAAGATTGGGAAATGCTTATAATGTATATACAAAATCATTGCAAACAGGTCAAAACATTAGCAGGATTTTAAATAAACTTGTAATGTAACAGAACGGATAGATAACTTAGGAAGATGAAAAAAATGGAGAAGTATGGATAAGCAGTTGAAAAATAGAATCAAAAGGATCGAAGGAAGGGATGGGGGGAAGTCCGGAGATTCAGAGTAATCTCGATATTTGGGTTTTGTACTGTTTTACGTTAGATGCTTATATTTTTGAAAATCAATAAAAAAGATTATTTAAAAACCAGAGGGTGGGAGGCGGGGGGGGTGTCACCCAATTTTAGCGTTGCACTGGGTGCTGCTGAAATTTGAGAGCGCAAAGTCTTCCGCAGTTCAGAACCATCATGCTTGTGACCCTCTAAAACAGTAGCTGAGGGAGCCATCATAAATAGGTCCCAGAGTAACTGGAGCATGTACAAAACAGGATGTGACTAGGGATGAGGAAATCTGTCGATTTTCGGTTTCTCGTGCCAGAATTGACCTGAACCATATTGGGCCTCTTTGGAGGGATTTAGGGAATTAGTCAATATGCGGTGAGATAGCTAAGGATTGCTACAGGTTGGATGGGATGCCCCCAAGTGATTTGGGGATGGCAGGTGGCAGCAGGCATGCCAGCTTGGGGGACGACAAAATGAGGCACTTTAGCCCCCCAGTTCTTAAGGAGGGAGCTGGGCCCCCTAAATACTGAGCAGTAACTGTGTGTGATGTCAGTATGTTGTGCGATATCGGCCTTCACAACAGCAGGGGCAAGCTGGAGCCTCTGGGAGGCAAGGCGTCGTGCAGGAAGGAGATACCTTCCTGTGAAAAGCCCTACCTGACTGCTGGCTGCCTGATCCCAGGAGAGGGTAAGAGTTTGATGTGACCTGACTCTCTGTCCTGGAGAAGCTGCTTGAAAATTGAACCCTGCTGCCCTCGGTTGGGAGGAAGGGCAAAGGAGTTACTGCATCTCCTTCCTCCACCCCCTTCTCTCTGTATACTTAATCAGGCATTAAAAAAAAACCACACACACCTTAATTACACACTAGAACCACCTCCAGACTAATCTGAGATTGATCCAAGCCAAGGGCTGGGTGTGGAGGGCTGTTTAAAGTTAAATGGTAAAGAGACCCCTGACAGTTAAGTCCAGTCGCAAATGACTCTTGGGTTGCGGCGCTCATCTCGCTTTACAGGCCAAGGGATCCGGTGTTTGTCCGCTTCCGCAGATAGTTTTTCCGGGTCATGTGGCCAGCATGACTAAGCCACTTCTGGCGAAACCAGAGCAGCACACGGAAACGGCATTTACCTTTCCGCCAGAGCGGTACCTATTTATCTACTTGCACTTTGACGTACTTTCTACAATGCTATAATATAATGCAATTTTGCATGCAATTTTCAGTAATATATGCCATTATACACACATTTTACCCTATAAATGCATTTTTTGGGGGTACACATTGCTTGGCATTGCAATTCAAGTGTGAATTTTGCAGGATGCTTGTTTTACTATTATTTACATCCTATACTAGGATCTACGTCCTACACCCTGTTTAAAAATGCTGGCTTTTTTGGGGTTTTTATTTATTTATTGGGTTGCTGGTTTTGTTTTGATTTTATGTATTTTGTATTTGTTTTATATTCTGTGTGAACCACCCTGAGACCTTCGGGTATAGGGCGGTATAGAAATTAAATAAACAAAAATAATAAATAATATTTATAAAAATATTCATATACTGTTATATCGTATAAATCTATCACAACAGTTTACAAAAACATAAACTCTCTCTCTCTCTCTCTCTCTCTCTCTCTCTCTCTCTCTCTCTCTCTCTCTCTCTGTGTGTGTGTGTGTGTGTGCATGCGTGCGTGCGTGCGTGCGTGCGTGCAAGTGTTTAAAAGTTGGCACAGAAGGCGCCCACTGAATATCTGGTCTCAGGGTGTTCCAAAGGACTGAGCTGAAGACTTCAAAGGCTCGGTCTCTTGTTGCTGCTCCTGCAGATGTTCTCGGTTTTCATATTGTTCACATATTTTCATTCACATACCGTTTGAGAAAGTGAAAAGTAGACAAGTTTGCCTTTGAATTTGAACTGAATTGGTCTTCTCCATGCCTACATGTGACAGAACTTCCTAGTCCAGGCAAAGTCTGACAAAAGCCATTTTTGGGGGCAGACCAGGATGGCACTTAGCTTGGCCTTCCATGCTTCAGCTGCCAAGTTGGAGTGGCCTCCAGGTGATTGTTGTTGTTCAGTTGTTCAGTCGTGTCTGACTCTTCGTGACCCCATGGACCAGAGCACGCCAGGCACACCTGTCCTTCACTGCCTCCTGCAGTTTGTCCAAACTCATGCTAGTCGCTTCGAGAACACTGTCCAACCATCTCATCCTCTGTCGTCCCCTTCTCCTCTTTCCCAACATCAGGGTCTTTTCTAGGGAGTCTTCTCTTCTCATGATGTGGCCAAAGTACTGGAGCCTCAACTTTAGGATCTGTCCTTCCAGTGAGCACTCAGAGCTGATTTCTTTAAGGATGGACAAGTTTGATCTTTTTGCAGCCCATGGGACTCTCAAGAGTCTCCCCCAGCACCATAATTCAAAAGCATTCTTCAGCGATCAGTCTTCTTTATGGTCCAGCTCTCACTTCCATACATTCCATGCTACTGGGAAAACCATAGCTTTAACTATATGGACCTTTGTCGGCAAGGTGATGTCGGCAAGGTGGACGACTCCAGGTGGTAGCCTGGCACAAAATTTGCTGAAAGTTCATCAGGACCTGCTTCATTATCTTTGGCCAGGGAACTTGCATTGGCCCTGGTGTGTCTTAATTTTCCTTTCCTTTCCTTTCCTTTCCTTTTTTTTTTTTTTTTTTGCCGCTCAGATCTTCACTAGTATGGAAGGTGGTGGAGCCCTGCTATTGCAAACAGGAGAGAGAGTGTGTGTGAGAGAGACTATTAATGAGTTTGTTTAATGAAGGAGAAGCCGGCAGATTGATTTAGATAGAAAGCTATCTGCGAGAGATTGCTGGCTTGTATTATTAGTCGCTGCGCGGACAGCTAAGGACTCTGTTTGTGCCTCGCTGCTGATAAACAGCCGGGGAGACAGTTATAAAGCAGAGGGACATTTATTTCTCTTCCTAAGATCTGCCACCGCTGGGGAATCTTATCTCAGGCCATTCTCAGGAATAAAGCATTTAGCCTTTTGTAACGAGACCTTTCATAGGAGTACAGCAAGAGTGGATTCAATTATGTTTTGAGGGCCAGGAGGGAGGGGGCTGAAAGCTCCTATGGAGCCCGGGCACAAATGAAAAGGATGTTGTACTGGAAAATGCACAGAAAGTCTTCACTTAAGCACTTGCGAGAGGAAACTAAATCACCACAAAAGAGGACAACTCTATATAGGTAAATATGTCACTGCCCTGATTGTTGGGGGGGGGGAGGAAAGGTGCTTCCCCCCCTTTTTTACAGAATAACATTTCAGAGCATTGCCTTTTAAAGCTGGACACAATAGCCCCAATTCATGTACCATCCTTTTATAAGTAGGACCCACAGGAGTGGGGATTTGGCAGGCTTATGGAGCATAGCTGCCAAGTTTCGGATTTGAAAATAAGGGATCAGCAGTCTCACCTATCCCAGGGACAGTCACATGTCAGTGGTGGGCGGAGCCAGAAGCAAAAGTGGGCAGAGCAGCAATGTAAACTCAAAGCGGGCTCAGACTCAGAGCGGAGCAAAGAGGAGGGCAGCCATGTGCTCCATGCAATGGAGCCCCATCGTCTTCTTGTCTGATCCCATCAAAACAGGACAGGAAGCAGCAGCTGCTCAAAGGCAGCCAGGCTCCGCCCGCCAGCTAACCCTATTGGCCGGCTGAGGGGCTCGGCGGCAACGGATAGGGGCTGATGCAGGGGGAGGAATACACCCCCCTGTAAGCACGGGAAACAGCTCCCACTTGCTGTGAGGGCTGAGGCTTTTCTCTCCAAGTAGGCGAGGTCTTCCCACCCAGTCCCTGGCCAGCAGGGGAGGAGCTGCTTGCATTAAAAACGGGAAATTTAAGGGAAATAAAAAATAAGGGAGAGCAGCGGGAAACTGCTTGAAATAAGGGAGAATCCCGTGGAAAACGGGATACTTGACAGCACAGTTATGGAGCCTCCTTCCCAAAATATGTGCTCATTTCCATCCATTCCATCCCAGAGCATTCCAGTCCCTTCTCCTCTCATCCCTCCCCAGTTTCATCTATGTACTTAGAATTACTGAATTTTAGAGTTGGAAGGTACCCTCAATCGTCATCTAGTCCAGCCCCTTGCAATGTGGGAATCACAGCTAAAGAATGCCTGGCAGATGGGCACCCAACCTCGACTTTGAAACCTACGACAAAGGAGGTCCCACCACCTTCCTAGGTTGTCTGTGTTGGCAAACGCTATTGGGGAGACTGTGAACCCACCCAGGACCTCTAAGCATCTCCCAGTAGGCACGTCTCTGGAATGGCATGTCCCTTCACTCCAGAGTGCCTTTCTGCAACACTTCTCTTATGAAAGGTGCGCACAAGTCTTCTAGCACCACACAGCAAGAAGAAGGAAACATCCGTAGAACTAAATTACGTTTTATTTACATTCTATACAGACAATCCATTATCACGTTCTCCAAGCTCTGGCAGAACAACCTGTTGCACACTGCAAAAGTGAAAGTACAGTTCAATAACACGCTCAGACGGAAGTTATAAGACAGTCTTCCGTTCTCACACTCTTCTCAGACATCTCTTGTGATTTATACTAACCATACCAGCATCATCGGTTGCATAAAATCCCAACAGTCTGTTCCACTGTCAAACAGCTCTTACCCTCAGAAAGTTTTTCCTAATGTTAAGTTGGAAGCTTCCTTCTTGCAATTTGAACTGGTTGGTTCAGGCCCTACTCTCTTTAAAGAAATTTATTTATTTGAAGGATTCATCATCCGCTTTTTTTTTTTTTTTGAGAAAAACACTTTCCACAACACCTATAAAATTCAGTCGTTCAGTCGTGTCCGACTCCTCATGACTCCATGGACCAGAACACGCCAGTCACGTCTAACTTTCACTGCCTCCCGCAGTTTGGCCAAACTCATGTTAGTAGCTTCGAGAACACACCCCAGTCCAAATACAATACAATACAGAGGCATTGGAAATATCCTTTTTCACTGATGCAGCGAATAAAACTGATGCAGAAATAAAACAAAGCTAAACCTTTTACCATATGTGGTGGGCGTGCCCAGAGATTAGAAAGTTCTGGGACACGACCTATGAGGAGATGAAGAAGTTATTTAAAATTACATTCAACAAAAAACCCGAAGAATTTCTTTTGGGAATTTTTACAAACAATATCCCTAAAGAGAAAACAAGACTATTTATTTATGCAACGTCAGCAGCAAAGGGTTGTAGTGGCTAAATACTGGAAGAAAGATCATATACCCACCAAGGAAGAATGGTTGTGCAAACTGTGCGAGTACTTGGAACTTGCAAAGCTGACAGATATAGTAAGATATAAGTCTAACAAGATAATTAAAAAAGAATGGGATTACCTAAATAACGACTTGATGGAGGTTCATCAGCTCTGCAAAGGAAAAATCTCCCTGATACCAAGATGAGGGATTTATTGAAATACAGACAGGTAGACTTTAATTAGAAATAATGAACTGTTGTGAAGTTGGCGGAAGTCCACAATAAATGTGTTTCTTTTTCTGAAATGTCTTAGTTTATTAAAGAATGAACTAATGTTGTTTTATGTATGCTCCCTTTTTTCTTTTCTTTCTTTTTCCTTTTACAAAAGGTATATATTTATATCTCTTACTTTTTCTCCCTTTCTGGAGTTTTGCTTTAATTATTTTATTTTTTGCTCTCTTACATATTTTTTTTGGGTGGAAGACCAACTGCAGCAGAATGGAAGCAGCGCTGCAGGGGGTGAAAACAGAGCAGAACAGAAAACGATGCCTTACAGCCCGACTTCTGATCTCACCTGTTTTGTATCTCAGAGCATTTGTGGCAGGAGCTCCCTTCCTAATTATGAGACATTCCTTGCACTCCAGTGCATGATCAGCTGAACATTCCTTAGCAGCCAGGAGACTGTGGTTTTGTCAGGGAAGGGCCATTTATTACCTGCGTAAAGTACATTAGGTATCAAGTGCCTCATCTTGATTAATGATGCTAATTACACTAATGTGTCAGAGTGATTGTAAAAAAGAAAAGAAAAGAAAAGAAAAAAAGAGAGAGCTATTTGTTTGTTTGTTTGTGTTTTTGGTTTCACAGGCAGCAGGAGGGATGTGCTGCCCTGTCAGTTTCAATCCATCAGGCGCTGTTGGTTCGTTGGGGGCCATCTTTTAAAGTCATAAATAAACTCATTGCATTTGTTCATCTCCTTTGGGGCTCTCCCCCCTCCCCCTTTGCTTTATTGAGAGCTTATGAGACCACAAAAAGAGGACCACAGAGGAACTATCAGTAGATTAATGCATCACTTTTGGGGAGGGGTACATCAGAGAGTTCCTTTATTATTGCTTCTTTAACAGCGGTTCTGCACACCATGCAGAATGTGGTGGTAGATTCCTGATGTGTTAGATCTGTGGACTGTACCACGTCAAAATATAGGTGGGGTGACTGTGTTTTTGAGTGTAAAATCGCGTTGAAAGGTCGCTTCATGCAGTAAACTAGCACTTCAGAGGTGTTAAGCCTGTCTCTCTGAGATGCTGGCTGTTCCCCTTTGTGTCGCGGAGCCTTCAAAAATGCAGCTACATGCATGATGACAGCAAGAACAATTAGCCACAGGATGATTTAATTTTCACAGAGTGGGAGGGCCAACACTTGCTTCCAGAAATCGGGTGCCAGTCTGAAATGGACAAACAAACACTGACAGATCCACCCATCCATCCCTATCACCTGCTGCCTCAATACCTGCTGGCAGTGGCATAGCGCGGGAGGAGCCCACAGGGGCAGTTGCCCTGGGTGCAAAATTGTTAGCGGTGCAAAATTTCAACACCCGGTGCTGCTTCAATACAGATGTGTGCTTCCATTGCTGGGCTCTGTTGAAAACGGCTTCTCCATGTGAACCTGGAAATGACCTCTCCAAACAATAGAATGACTCTTCTTCTTTTTTATCTCTGTGACTGTGATCTCCTGGGTGACACGGACACCATTAGGCAGTTGAGTGTTCATGCATACTCCGTGTGGTAGGTTAAGCTGAAAGGCAATGACTGGCTGAACATCACCCGGTGAGCTTCATGGCTGAGTGCAGATTTGAACCCTGGTCTCCCAGGTCCTAGGCCAACACCACTTCACCAAACTGGTTTTCTTCTGGGCACAGTTTGCCTACCTTCAAATACTCTACTTACTATGGAACTTGCCGAACTGACAGCGAGACTGCGTGACCAGAGATAGGAAATGGTACAGGAAGATTGGAAAAAATTTAAAATTTATCTGAAAAAAATATTGTAATGTTTAAATCTTAGAAGTCCTAGGGCAGTAATTACAGGTTTCTTGTATAGACTTGGGTATAAATGATTTTAATAAATGTATTAGGTAATTAACAATGGGTAATGTGAGGTTTGGAGCTTTCAGGGTTAAATAAGCTCAACAGTATGCCCATCCCACAGGGAAGATGTGTCACAACATCTGGGGTATCTGCTGTTTGCAAAGCCTATGTGATTTATGTGATGCACTGTTTTTCTCTAGTCAGTCCTACTTTCTCTTTTGACCGGGCGACATGTCTTCCGTAAGCCCAGGAGAGAAGCTCCGTGATTTATATGCCTGTAAATAAAGCTTGCTTGACTTGAAACAAGCTAGACTTCATGGGAGTTTAATTGCTGGCAAGAAAGGCACACATACCATTGCGCAAGAAGAAGTTTGAAGTTTGAACAACTCTGCAAAAGCACTGGAGAAGCAGGGAAACGCAGCAGGAAGCGTGGCTGGACACCACTCCAAGTGCTATACTGGTTTTGAGGTTTTTCCAGTTAAAACCAAAAGCCCCAACAGATAATGAGGTAATAAGCAAATGAACAAGATAATGGATACTAGGTTAATCTATGAAACTGTCAAAGAAGAATGGAAATGAAACCCAGAAAGGAGAGGTCGGGGGAGGTCGCCCCAAGATGTTAGAGGGAAAATGTGAGGACCGTATAAGAGATGTCAGTGTCGTGTTTGTTTTTGTATTTGTTATATATGTTTTGTTCCTTAAAAAAATGAATAAAAATATTTTTAAAAAAACGAATACTCTACTTACTTAGGGTAAAGTTGGATGCGATCCACATTGTCATCTACTCCAATGCAGGAATCTGTTTATCAGCTGCTGCCTCCGAGACCTGAACTGGATCCTGCTATGCCTCTTGCCTTCGGTCTCAACCTGGCTGAGAAAGAGAAAAGTCCTAGACCTTTTATGGGGGGGGGGAAAGTATTTTGAAATATTTTGGCTCAGCGGTAGTATTAAGTGCTCCTTAGCTTGACCTATCTGGCAGAACAATATGGTGATGGCCACAAGACTGCACTTTTTTAAAGTCAGCGGAAAAACCTGTCAAACTCATGTTAAGTAAAAACAAAGATTCCATGTTTAGAGGTACTGTTGTCATGAAGTTCTACTCATTATTGGTCCAGAGTAGATTCCAATGTATAAGTTAGCAGAGTAAAAACTTAAACATGTTGCAGGATTCCCAAAAAAATAGACCAGGGGCAATTGTATTTCATCCAGCAGAACTTTACTGCTACTGAAGGTAAATGAGCATCATGGTCACAAATCCAGTACATTCAGGATTGGTCCTGTCCATAAGAAATCCAGTTGCAGCAGACTTAACTTAAACTTACAATAACTTATAATAAGTCTAAACCTTAACACTAAGCATACTATGTACAGAACACCACACCAGAAGGAAGAGAGAAGGAAAGAGAAAATGAAACCCAGGCTCCTTCTGGCCTTACTTTTATAGTCAGCATGACCTTGATAGAAGAGATAACAAAACCAATTTAAGCCAGCTGCACTCAGCTTCACTGAAGGAATAACCCAAACAACACGAACCTACTGCTTGTTTCTTTCACACAGAGAAGCTTCCAGAACGCTCTTGAATTAAGTAGAATAGGAAAGATCACTACACATCAGATCAATATTTTCTGTACTAAGAAATGCAAACAGACAAGTGTATCCTAAACGTTGGGGACCAGCAGTATGGAAAGGCTGTTTCCACTGCTTGTGGCCAGGCAAACACCTCTGGGTGCTCTCCATTGGAGTCAGATTGCTTGGCCAGACAGGTCATGTCCTGATTCAGCCAGACACAGGATCATAGGAAGCTGCCTTTCATTGGTCCAGCCTGCTCTGCAGCATCACAACTCTGAGTGGCATATGTTTTTCATGGTTTCAGGCAGGATTCCTACCTGGAGATGCTGGCAGTTGTACTTGAGACCTTCTACAATGCAGAACATGTGCTCTACCAAGCCATCTCCAGCCCTTCCCCATTGGTTATTCCCGGGCATGACTGTGGTCCAGGACAGGTTATGCAGTCTGCATCACTTACCTCCCCAGGGGAAAGGTAAATGCCATCTGTGTACTCTCCATGGTGAGGAGCGAGCGACGGACCTGCCCACTTAATGCCATCTCCTCATCTGGCACCAGGCTCAGTGTTACAGTCTCACTAGCTTGGGGCTTCACAAACCTTGTCATCTCAATTTAATATCCAAATCCTTCCTGGCAGGATTTGTTGGTCTTATTTTTATTTTTTGTTTACGGCACGCCATCAGCTGTAGAGCTGTATAACTACTGACCATGTAATTACATTGTAAGGAGACTTCCAGAGGGTGACAGGGCAAATAAAACACCAGCCTGTTTCTTCTTCTTTTCCTCTCCCCCAGCTCTCTTTGAAGTAGGAACAAGGAACGAAATGGAGACATTTCAGGGCTGCTCACGATCCCCTTGGGCAAAGCTGAGGCCACACTGTGGAAATTAACATTGTACTGCAAATTCCGTGTCAAGAGAATCCAAATTCTTCTTCCTTGAATAATCTATGCAAATAGGGTCAGCTTGCCTGATCTTTTAAATGTTGCTTATTCCCCCCCCAGCAATCTTTTATTATATAGTTTTTGCTGTTCATGGGGGAGGGGAGGAAGGAGTTGGGGTGAACTAATTTGTCCACCTGTTTGGCACCTGAGTTTTTAAGCAAAAATTTCTCTACATGCATAAGGACTAGAAACCTGCTATGTTTGAAAGAAAAGAAAAGATTTCTGGGATTCCCAGCAAATTGAATTCTGCACCATTGCCACATTGGGCCATTTTCCGAAGTCCCAGAGAATTATACCACACAAGATCTTGTTTAAAACTTTGCTTTCAACAATAGGAGTGTCAAATCATGTCCATGTACTCATGAGTCCAAATTCAGCAACTGGCCCTTTGAAAGCTGGACACCTGCATGCATGTCTGGGATAGTTCAGTCAGTAGAGCATGAGACTCTTAATCTCAGGGTCATGGATTTGAGTCCCATGTTGGGTGAAAAGATTCCTGCATTGCAGGGGGTTGGACTAGATGAACCTCATGGTCCCTTCCAACTCTACAATTCTATGGTTCCATGTCCTGTGAACTGAAAAGGGTGCTGCATGACTTAATAAAGTTTTATACTGCTCCACAGCAAAGCACTCAGAATAGGTGCTATAGTTTGCATCCTGCAGTGTATATGCGTACATGTGCGAACAGTTTCTGTAAAGGTATTAGGAACCCACTGCAACAGAACCCAAACCAATGACATTGAGCGCATGTTTTGGAGGAGGCAGAGTGTGTGACACTCCTGAATATGGTCTGCCAAAAAATAAAAATAAAAATCGGAAGAACCGGTTGCATGGATCGAGGTAGCACCATCATTTAATATAACTCTTATGCGAACCAACTTTGGAGATGTTCCCATATGAAAGAGAGAATCCATGAGCTCCAGTCTGAAAGAAGCATGTTGCAAATTTACGCAGGGTAGGAATAATTAAAAAAAAAACAGCAGCAACCCACTAAAATAGTCTTTAGAAGTTAGGAAGATGGAGGTCCCTCATTTTCCTACAAAGATCTGTGGTACATCAAGCATAGAGCTTGATACCGTTGGTATAAAATCCATGCCATTCCCTGTGCTTCGGCGCAGCTGTGCTGGTGGTAAAAAAACAGCTGCAGGTCTGTTCAAGTTGCCAGAAGCCAGTAACAGAACATGGGAAAGGGCAAGGAGGAAGGAGGGGCATCTAAGCTCATTGGTTTAGATTTCTTCACCAGTGTCTCTGGGAGTGGCTACAGGGAGAGAACAGGGAAGCTCCCTTTTACAGCTCTTAGCTGTCAATCCGTAGGCTTGGAAGTGCTCCTTGGCAATGGCTGAAGGCTTGACAGAGCCATAAATATTCCCAAGTATACACTCTTCTTCCCATCCTTTTAATATAGCCTTTAAAAAAACACCAGTATAACACCCCACTCCAGCTCACTGAACTGGTGCCATCCCGTGTGTGTGTGTGTGTGTGTGTGTGTGTGTGTGTGTGTGTGTGATTTAAACAAGCTTTTGCAAATACAGGGGGAGAAATTTGATTCTGTTATCATATAAAGGCAAACCTACCTCATTCTCACTTTCTGAGACAGCATGCAAACCAAAACACAGCCATCCTGCAAAATTCACACGACTACATTTGTTTTCAATTTTCCCCAGCCAAGTAACGTGCACTTTGTACTAATGTGAAGTGTGCGTAAAAATAAATACGTCAGTAAAAAGAAAATGCATAAATGCATTGTAATGGAGGGGGGAATTATGTTGCAGGACAGGTACATTCGACAAAATTGCATACAAACAGGAGTGTATTAGGGGTAATTTGCACCAAAATGCAGAAGAGGACTTTTTATTTTTTTTATTTTAAATTAGAGGAAATTAGAAAACTGTTGTGGAAATGTGGAGAACAGAATTTATGACTGGAAAGTGAGGAGAAACCAAAATGGATAGATTCAACCATCCCTACTTGCAATCGGATGCAAAACACAGACATGGGATTGGAGGGGGGGGGCAGGGAGGGCGAATCAAAGTTGGGGATTTCACAGACTGAGCAGAGCTGTCTAGGGAGAGAAAGTGCAGCTGCACCAGGCATGACATATCAGTGTCTCCATCTGTCAGGTCAGCTAAAACCAGCTCAGGATCACCAGGCTTAAGATAGAATGGCACCGAACAGAGGCTTGGGAAAGCAAGGCAACAATGCTGGGAGGATTCACCAGAGGCTTCATGGTGGTCAGAGGAGGCCCAGTAGCCAAGACATTTTCAAAGGGTAGAGGTGTAGGAGGAAGAGGAGGAGGAGGAAGAGGAGGAGGAGGAGGAGGAGGAGGAGGAGGAGGAGGAGGAGGAGGAGGAGGAGGAGGAGAGGGAAGATTCATTAGCTTCCCTTCAGATGTTTAGGGACATGCACCCTGCCCTATGAAGTCACTGTCATTGCAGCCACACAGTCGGCGGTTACGCCGGCACACTTACAGGCTCGACAGATCATTCAGAGCTGTGGTGTAAAGTTGCAAGCCAGAAGATGTGGTGCCAAAGGCGTGGGCCTCAAATGAATCTAGCCCTGGCCAGCTTTAACAGAGGACCAGACAAATGCATGGGGCAATGACTGCTAGCCATGATAGCTATGGTCTACCTCCACTGTTGGAGCTGGTATGCCCTCGAACACTAGTTGCTGAGAATGGTAAGTGGGGAGAGTTGTCCTCAAGTCCAGCTTTCAGGCTTCCCATAGGCACCTGGTTGTCTGCTGTGGCAACAGGATGCTGGACTAGATTGGTCTGATCCAACAGGCATCTTCTCGTGTCTTTGTCTTCCTAAGAGGACATGCTGGTGGCAGTTTGTATTCAAGAAGCACTATCTATTTCCACTCAAGAAGCAGTTTTGAAGGGTTGATTTGTGGTTGCACCCATGGCAAGAAGACTGTACCAACCCGTGCCATGGGCTCGCTGGAATGTCTCAGGCTTCAAGAACATTGCAGGCCCACATCAGTTCCTCAAGCCTCTGGAATCACATGGCTTTGTGATGGTTTAGTTTTCTCATACCTTTCTGTGATTTTAAATATAACTCTTTTATGCTCTCGTTCTCTTTTGCTTAATTTCTACCATTTTATTATTCACATACCATTTTTTTTACTAGTGTGAGCCACCGGAACCTTAAGACCTCCCACTTGGGCTGCTTCAAGGAGAACCACCTATCCCCATCTGAAGCAACCTGGACCCTGCACTTGTCATCTGAGGCCCTTCTCTATGTTCCCCTTTTCCTCAGAGGTTTGGAGGGTGGCAACATGAGAATGGGCCTTTTCTGTGGTGGTTCCCCGTTTGTGGAATGCTCTCCCCACAGAGACTTGCCTGGCACCATCATTACATGTCTTTAGGCACCAGGCAAAAACATTCCTCTTTACCCAGGCATTCTGCCATTAGAATTAAAGTTGGGGGGGACCTGTTATTACGATTATTATTATTATTGTTATTATTATTATTATTCTGTCTATTATTCTGTTTTGTATTATGTTTTATTATTATTCTGCATAAAATGTGTTATTGGTGTTGTACACCACCCTGGGATCTTTTGATAAGGGTATATAAATTGAATAAATAATAATAATAATAATAATAATAATAATAATAATAATAATAATAATACCAGGCAGAGGGCCTTCTTGGTAGTGGCTCCTGCCCTGTGGAACGCCCTCCCATCAGATGTCAAGGAAATAAACAACTATCTGACTTGTAGAAGACATCTGAAGGCAGCCCTGCTTAGGGAAGTTTTTAATGTTTGAAGTTTTATTCTGTTTTTAGTCCTCTGTTGGGAGCTGCCCAGAGTGGCCAGGGAAACCCAGCCAGATGGGTGGGGTATAAATAATAAAATTATCATCATCATCAAGAGTCAGAATAGAAATATTTTAATTAAGAAGTAAATACCTGCCCAGATTTATTTATTTTTAAATAGCGGTGGCTGACTACCCCACCCCAGCAAATTTCCACCCCCTAAAGCAGGATTTTCAGGCCAGGGGTGGAGGGAAGTATGCCCCCAAGCCTCTCTGTCTGGCCCCCAGTATCCTCCCACATCACACCCCCTCTCTAGCCTTAGTCCATCCCTTTCACCACCCCTGATTTGCACCCTGCTTGAGGGTTTTTAACTTGGCTGCAATGTCCTTGAACTTTGCAAATGCCTTTCGCTTGCCTGGATAGAGAGGGGTGCATAGGAACTGGTCTCCTTTAGAACAAAACAAATTTCCTTTTGCTGCTCTCCTCACTTTTGCTTCTGGCTCCATCCACCTCCCAACTTTCACATGGGAAGGACATGTTGTGCTGGATTAGGGCTAATGCACATGAGCTAAAAACCTTTTCCGGGGTTTATTGCAACTGTCTAGAATGCCCCTGAACCCATCTTGCTTACAAACATCTGCATTCGATTACGACCTGTCCCTGCAAGTAAACCAAGCCGGCTGAGCTCTCACCTACCTCTGGATTGTTACTTTCTCTCGACGCCCACAGCGCACAGCTGAAGCCCCGCCCCTGATTCCTGCCCATACATAGACGGTCCTGCCCACCCCATGCCCCCCAGCTCACCCACCCTCCTCTACCTGACAAAGAGACAGCCAGCGGGAGCCCCCATCTCATTGCTATTTACGCTTCCCTGTGTAATCCACACTCTCCATGTGACGTGCAAGTTGTTTGCAGCTGTTTCCAGCAGGATTAAATTTAGCCCCCGAGGGCTTTCAGCAATCTCTGGCAAAGGCATCAGAGAACACGGTGGACCTCCCCTGCCCACTCTCTCCCACAAGGAGAAGGGCGCTGGGGGAGATGGCACACAGTGTCTTTCAGCTATCTCCTTTGCCCCAGAGCTACCAGCTTAGGGTCGGTGCCTCTCCACCTTCCGTAAACTGGTCAAACAAGCTTTTTGTACATGCTTCGAATGACCCACCCCAATGGCGCTTACTAGGTTCAAATTCTGCCCCCCCTCCCCAAGCTGAAGTGAGACTGAATCTGGGTCTCAGCCACATAGATAGTCACCAGCTGGCTCACTCTCCCGGCCCCTTCCCTGAGCTCTGTGCTACAGAAGAGTCGGAGTTATGCTTATTGACTGCAAAGAAGCCATTAGGGTTTATTTCAAGGTGGCCGAGTGTCCTTCTTTATGGAGGACAGTTCTTTCTTTGAAGGATTGCTTCATTTGAACTGTTGTTCACCCCCAAGTCCAGTTTCGGGACAAGGAAGCGTAAAGAAGGGAGAGCAGGTGTCTTAAAGTTGCAATAAGATCCTAAAGTTACAATAAGGTTTTTGATAGTTAGTGCCACGTATAGAATTACTGAGTTATCTGGAAGGTGGTTGTGCTGATAAAATAGATGTTGAGTTGACCATAAATATATTGACAGGGACTGAAATGGCAAGTTGAATTGGTATTGGAAGAAGAGAAAAATTGTACCTATGGTTTCTCAGCAATTTTTTTTTTAAGGATTTGGGACATAGTTTAACATATTGGGCTTGTGAAAATCGTATGCATGAAAATCAATTTCTTAGGAAATAATAAATATGTATTAATTTTGGGGGATGATAAATTTAGTGATGATGTCTGTCTGATCATACTCTCTGTTTACATTGGTCTAACAAATGATCTTTAAAGTACCAGTACGTTCATATAATGTTTGTGTTAAGGGGTGATATGATAGCCATGTTCAAATATATCAAAGGATGTCATATAGAGGAGGGTGAAAGGTTGTTTTCTGCTGCTCCAGAGAAGCGGACACAGAGCAATGGATTCAAACTATAAGAAAGAAGATTCCACCTAAACATTAGGAAGAACTTCCTGACAGTGAGAGCTGTTCGGCAGTGGAATTTGCTACCAAGGAGTGTGGTGGAGTCTCCTTCTTTGGGGGTCTTTAAGCAGAGGCTTGACAGCCATCTGTCAGGAATGCTTTGATGGTGTTTCCTGCTTGGCAGGGGGTTGGACTGGATGGCCCTTGTGGTCTCTTCCAACTATGATTCTATGATTCTGAGATGCAATGAATTGTGTGCAATATTTCGTTTTCTTTTTTTCTACTACTTGTGAAAATGACTCTGTATGTAGAATGTATATCTTCTTCTTTTTTTAAGTTGCCCATCGCTAGTTGTCATTGGGTTACCTGGTCATGGGTAGGTCAATTCCCAGAGCAACAATTCCCAGAGTTCCCTGTGCAGAGGAATTGATTGTTAATTCACTCTAGAAATCATAGCTCTGTGAGGGGAATAGGGCTGCCCTAACAGCTCTCAGCATGCTTAGCAAACTACAGCTCCCAGAATTCTTTTTTGGGGGGGTGGGGGAGACATGACTGCCTATGGTGGTCTCAGAGTGCTTAAAATGTATGGTGAAAATGTGACCTGAGACTAAGGAAGTGATGGAAGCTGACAGCCAGTGTCACCCCTTGGACAGGTTGTTAGTAGGAAGGTAGGCAGACTGGTGGGAACTGGCTGAGGGCTTTGACCCTCATTACTAGCCACTACTATTATCCCGACAGGCAAGTAGTTCATGACATTTGAAGTAGCCCTTACCTATTCTCAAGATTCTATTCTCTGGGCCAAAGGAAGATAGCCTGAGGTTGCACACATTCCTGGTCCCATTCAGGGCCCATGAGATTTCCTGAGGCAGTGGCTTCAGGTGGTGAAACCTCAAGAGGCACCATCCCTGCGGTTTCCCTGGTGGGGTGGGGTGGGGTGGGGTGGGGTGGCACGTCAGTCCAATGAGGTATTTTCCATTCATTCAAGGGAGGAGACTGTTGGGAATTACGCTCGCTCGGAGACGGCGAACTCCAAGACCCCTGAGGGTCTCTCAGGAGGCCCTCTCTGGCTGGCATGTCCCTTCAGTCCAGAGTGCCTATATCTGCAACCCTTCTCTTATGAGAAGAGCACACAGGTCTTCTAGCATCACACAGCAAGAAGAAGGAAACATCCGTAGATCTAAACTACGTTTGTTTACAGTCTATATACAGAGAGTCCATAATCCACATCTGTTCTCCAAGCTCTGGCATAACAAGAAGCAAATTGTGACACAGCAGAAGTGAAACCAACTTACAATGACACACTGAGGCGGAAGAGATAAGACAGTCTTCCGTTCCCTCTCTCTCTCTCTCAGACACTCATGTGATTTATACTAATCATAACAGTCAAGCTGAAGCAGCAGAGGCTACACAAAATCCTAACAGAGACAACTCCATCTGTGTGAATAGGGTAGTCTTCACAGAGGAGCTCCTTGTGCACATTGGAGCATCTGTGGAGCCCTGGAGAAAGACAAGTGTCTGTGGGGCTTGCACGTTCTACTGCCAAAATATATTTCATGGTGCGTTACCCTGCAAGGAAACTTCTAGATCCAATATCGTAAGCAAAAAAAACAAACCAACGAAAACACGACCCACCCTCAGATGTACAGCATGGAAGCAATTTTGTATACCATTGCAAACAAGGTGAAGCGAAAGTTCACATAGCCAAATTTTATGCATAATTACTATGTAAAATTGCTTATCTCCCCTGGGTGGGAACGTCAATATTAATGGTAATAGCATTTCTAATATGGCACATTTCCAATATTTCGCTCCTAATTAGGATTCAGATCAGACTCCACGGTTTCATGCTGGTTGTCTCTCTCTCCCCCTTCCTCTCCCTGCCTAGAACATAGCAGGCTTTTAGTTGAAAAGGAATGAGGAAATGATTGGCATGGGCAGTGAGGGGTGGTGAGGCTGGTCTCTGCTCCGGATGGAAAGGGACTTGCATGACACTTGTTTTTTTTGTGACACCGTTTTGCTGATGCTGTTGGGGAATCACCAAAAGGGCAACATCTGCTAATGCTGCCCTGAACAGGTGACCCTATGAAATTCCAGCACTGACCACATGTGAAAGAGTGTGATGGCCTGGGAGTCAGACTCTGATGCTGAACCTGAGGGATCCCAGCCTGCACAGGATTCCCCGCCCCCAGAACCAGCTGAGCCGGGGCCAGGGCTTGAGCCTGAAGGATCCCCACCTGTGCTGGATCCCCAGGTGCAGGCATCAGCAGAGTCTGCTCTGGCTCCTGATGGGAGGGAGGACCCATTGCCTGCAGGTGCTCCACTCCCAGTCTCTTCAGAGGAAGCTGAGGCATCCCCTGGGTCCAGTAACCCACCAGCCTCTCCTGAGCTACAGAGGCTCAGGGCAGAGAGGCGAAGGGAGTTAAGTGTCTGCAGGAGGAGTGCTCGCCTCCAGGCCCGGAGGAGAGGCGAGTCTCCAGAGGATCGGGGCGGCCCTAAGCATAGGGCCAGATAAAAGCCAGCCAGACCCAGCCCAAGTTGCGTGAGCAACATAGTTGCAAGCGTGTGCTCAACCTGCAACCTTGTGCCTGAACCTGCCTTGGACCTTGACCTGCTCCCTGCCTCGCTCCCCGCCGGACTGACCTCCTTTGGACCCCTAGACCCAGGACTGGACTTGGACCTCGCTTCATGGACAAACCCTTGGGGCCAGCACAGTTTGCTCACGCCACACCCGCACTCCCCCTTCGCTGGGGTGCGTTCGGGAGGAACTAATAGCCATGGCTGACCAGGCGGCTGCGCTGGTGGCATTGGCCCAGGAGAACCAGGCCTTGACCCACACCGTGCAGCAGCTAAGCAATGTGGTTACGGCGCTTCAGCAGCGTTTGGATGCCTTACCGGCTCCTGGGGCCGCCGCCCCAGCTCCTGGCAAGTACCCCGTGGCCCTGCCAGAGAAATTTGATGGGTCCCCAGCCAGCTTTCCCATGTTTCTCGCCCAGGCCAAGCTGTATATTCAGGGGCGAGCTCGGGATTTCCCCGACAACCGCACCAAGGTGCACTTCCTGATCAGCTTGCTGAAGGACCAGGCGGCCAAGTGGGCGTTGCCGCTGCTCCGGCAAGACTCCCCCTTGCTGACAGACTATACGGGGTTTTGCAATCTTCTGGAAACCACGTTTGCCAACCCTCAGAAGGGGAGTCAAGCCAATCGGGCAATTCGGCGGTTGAAACAGGGCAAGTCCACAGTGGCCACCTACGCCACAGAATTTCGGCTGCTGGCGCAGGACTTGACCTGGAACGACTCTGCACTGCGGGACCAGTATCTCGAGGGACTTTCAGACGAGGTACTGGATCAGCTGGCCACGTTGGATCGCCCTGCCACACTGGATGCCCTCATCCAACGGAGTCTGCAGATAGATGATCGGTTGGAGGACCGTCGCCAGGCCCGGGGCCGCCGGCACTCCGGGCTCCCAGCGCCGGTGCTTCCCTGCAGTTCCGTGGCCAGAGCTGAGTCATTGGAGGAGCCGATGCAGCTCGGGGCAGCGCGGCCTCGCCTCTCCCCCTCGGAAAAGACTCGTCGTCGGGAGGGGAACCTGTGTCTCTACTGCGGTGGGAGTGGACACTACGCCCGAACCTGCCCTGAGAAACGCCAGCCGCAGGTGAAACGGCCAACCCCAGTAGCCGATGGCCCAGGCTACCTGGGGCCCCAAGCATCGCATGATGGGCCCTCACCAGTGGAATTGCAACACCTCATGATACCGGTGCGTCTATACCCCCCCGGTGGGCCCTGGATTCTCACCCACGCTCTGGTGGATTCGGGGGCAACCCGCTCCTATATGGACTCTGCCTTCGCCACTCAGCATCAGGTGCCGCTTCAGAACAAGCCGGAACCAGTACAGGTGGAGGCAATTGACGGACGGCTCCTACGCTCGGGCGCGGTTACTCGGGAGACCCAGCCCTTGGTCCTGTGCTACCAGCAGCACCGGGAGGTGCGAACCCTGGACATTGCCACCATGCCCCGGTTTCCCCTGGTGCTTGGGATGGACTGGCTGGAGTCACACAATGTTCAGATCGACTGGGTCAATCGGACTGTACGCTTCCCAGACCCGGGTTCCCATGCTCAGTCCGAGTTAGTAGCAGCTGCCCCCATGGGGCAGGCTGTGTCAACGCTCCCTGCCGTGTACCAGGACTATTTAGACGTGTTCGAGGAGCAGGGAGCAGACCAGCTGCCACCTCATCGGTCCTTCGACTGCGGCATAGACCTCCAGCCTGGGGCGCCCCTGCCTGTAAGCCGCCTATATTCTCTTTCGGAGCCAGAGCGTGAAGCCTTGCAGGACTTCCTTCGCAAGAACCTGGAACGCGGGTTCATTAGGCCCTCTACCTCACCCACTGCCGCTCCTGTACTCTTCGTTAAGAAGAAGTGTGGGGAGCTTCGCCTCTGCCATGACTACCGGGCCCTGAATAAGATCACCATCCCAGACCGGTACCCCTTGCCCCTTATTGCAGAATTGCTGGAGCGGGTGCAGGGGGCGCAGATGTTCACCAAACTGGACCTCCGAGGGGCCTACAACTTGATTCGGATCCGTGCCGGGGACGAGTGGAAGACGGCATTCGGGACCCGGTATGGGCAGTTTGAATACCTGGTTATGCCGTTCGGATTATGCAACGCACCCGCCGTGTTTCAACGGTACATCAACCACGTGTTCCAGGACTTGCTAGACAAATACGTGGTGGTGTACCTAGATGATATTCTGATTTATTCCCGTGACCCAGCCCGTCACGAGAGTCATGTTCGGTCCGTGTTGCAGCGCTTGCGGGAGCACCGCCTGTATGCCAAGCTCAGCAAGTGCGAGTTCCACCAGCGGTCAGTGGACTTCCTTGGACACCGACTCTCCCCTGACGGGGTGCAGATGGACCCTGGGAAGGTGGCTGCGGTTCGAGAGTGGGCAGCGCCCCGGAACCGCAAGGACTTACAGCGGTTCCTAGGGTTCGCCAACTATTACCGGACCTTCATTGCAGATTATGCTCATCGCACCACCCCATTAACCCGACTGCTGCGCCCCAAGACACCCTTCTCCTGGGATGAGGAGGCTGAAGTGGCATTTCAGGGGTTGAAAGCCTGTTTCCAGAGGGCGCCGATTTTACAGCATCCTGATCCCTCTCGTCCCTTCGTGGTGGAGACTGATGCCTCCAGTACGGCTCTCGGTGCCATCCTGTCTCAGCAACACGGACCCGATGCGCCGCTGTTACCCTGCGCCTACTACTCCCGGCAGCTCCTTCCGGCGGAGCGTAACTATACCGTGTGGGAGCGGGAACTACTGGCCATCAAGGTGGCCTTTGAGGTCTGGCGCCATCATCTTGAGGGGGCACGACACCCGGTGGAAGTGAGAACGGACCACCGGAATCTGGAGTACCTCCAGACCACCCGCAAGTTGAACCAAAGGCAGATCCGGTGGGCGCTGTTTTTCTCCCGGTTCCAGTTCCGGATCCGCTACATCCCTAGCTCCCAAAACCGGAAAGCGGATGCCCTGTCCCGGAAACCCGAGGACGTCGCAGACACTGTACAGCAGGCAGTACCGACGACTATCTTACCACCAGCCACATTCCTGGCCACTCAGGAGGCCAAGCCCCTGCAGGCTCGGGTGCGAGAACAGCAACGGGTCGACGCTTGGGCTCAGGAACGGCTCCGGGAACTGTCTGACGGGTCATGCCCTCGATATCCAGGGCTGGCCCTGCACCAGGGCCTACTGCTGCACCAGGGTCGTCTATACATCCCACCAGGACCATTGCGGGCTGAGGTTCTCCAGATGTCCCACGATGCCCCAGCAGCAGGGCACTTTGGGCGGTACCGGACCACTCATCTGGTAAGCCGGGAGTTCTGGTGGCCCCGCCTGAAGGCTGATGTGGCACGCTATGTTGCTGGTTGCGATGTCTGCCGGCGGGCCAAGGGTCCTACTGGGCGACCCCCCGGTCTGCTCCAGCCATTACCAGTCCCACCACGTCCCTGGCACACGGTCTCACTGGACTTTGTGGTAGACTTGCCCCCATCTCGTCACTGTACCTGCCTCCTGGTTTTCACGGACCATTTCACTAAGATGGTGCACTGTGCCCCCTGCCCGTCCATACCCACAGCTAAGGAGACGGCTCAACTGTACATGCAGCACATCTTCCGCCTGCATGGCCTTCCCGAGCGTGTGGTTTCTGACCGCGGCGTCCAGTTCACATCCCACTTCTGGCGAGCCCTGCACCAGACCCTTGGGACGGAGGTCTGTCTATCTTCGGCCCACCACCCGCAGACCGATGGCCAGACGGAACGGGCAAATGCGGTGCTGGAGCAGTACCTCCGGTGTTACTGCAGCTTCCAGCAGGATGACTGGGTCGATCACTTGCCATTGGCGGAGTTCGCCTACAACAATGCAGTGAACGCCTCCACCCAGCAGACCCCGTTCCAGGCCTCCTACGGCTACCATCCACGTTTGTTCCCGGACGTGCTGCCAGCTTCCGCGGTCCCCGCAGTGACAGATTGGCTTCAGGAGCTTCAGTCCCAGCAACAATTATTGATGGAGCAACTGCGCCAGGCCAAGGACGCATACAAGGCCCAGGCTGACCGACATCGTCAGGAGGGGCCAGAACTCCATGTTGCCGATCGGGTGTGGCTCTCTACCCGTCACCTGCATCCTTCTCGGCCCTCACGAAAGCTGGATGCACGGTTTGCCGGCCCATTCACCATCACTGCGCAGGTGTCACCGGTGGCGTTTCGCCTCCAGTTACCTCCATCACTCAAGGTTCACCCAGTATTCCACCGGTCCCTACTTAGTCCAGTCGCCCCGCCCGACGAGTTCCACCCAGACAATCCACGACCGCAGCCAGTTTTGGTTGAGGGGGAGCCTGAGTACGAGGTGGAGCGCATTCTCGACTCACGATACCGCAGGGGGAAGCTCCAATACCTCATCGACTGGAAGGGGTATGGGCCTGAGGATCGTTCATGGGAACCAGTGGAAAACGTCCATGCACCTGCCTGCCTCCGTGATTTCCATGCAGCTTACCCCAGCAAGCCTGGTCCGGCCCCTCAGTTGAGGGGGAGGCCTGGGAGGGGGGATGGTGTGATGGCCTGGGAGTCAGACTCTGATGCTGAACCTGAGGGATCCCAGCCTGCACAGGATTCCCCGCCCCCAGAACCAGCTGAGCCGGGGCCAGGGCTTGAGCCTGAAGGATCCCCACCTGTGCTGGATCCCCAGGTGCAGGCATCAGCAGAGTCTGCTCTGGCTCCTGATGGGAGGGAGGACCCATTGCCTGCAGGTGCTCCACTCCCAGTCTCTTCAGAGGAAGCTGAGGCATCCCCTGGGTCCAGTAACCCACCATCCTCTCCTGAGCTACAGAGGCTCAGGGCAGAGAGGCGAAGGGAGTTAAGTGTCTGCAGGAGGAGTGCTCGCCTCCAGGCCCGGAGGAGAGGCGAGTCTCCAGAGGATCGGGGCGGCCCTAAGCATAGGGCCAGATAAAAGCCAGCCAGACCCAGCCCAAGTTGCGTGAGCAACATAGTTGCAAGCGTGTGCTCAACCTGCAACCTTGTGCCTGAACCTGCCTTGGACCTTGACCTGCTCCCTGCCTCGCTCCCCGCCGGACTGACCTCCTTTGGACCCCTAGACCCAGGACTGGACTTGGACCTCGCTTCATGGACAAACCCTTGGGGCCAGCACAAAGAGTCTGGAACATAGGGCAGTCAGGTAATTTTATTCATTTCATTTATTCCTTAAAATATTTTTAGACGTCCATTTCATTAAAAATATCAAAGCAGTTTACAACAAAAATATATAAAAACATAGAGCAAAAAAAATATATTAAACAGTTTAAAACGGACATCAGTTAACAATTGTGGAAAGGTATGTTCTTAATTGCCTGCCTGGGCCTTGTAGAAGAAGAAAGTTTGGCAGGCATTTAAAAGTTGAAACAGAGTATGCCACGATATTGGGTTGATGACACTAAAGGCTGGCTAGGCTTTGCATTTAGCTTATCTTCTGTCTGCCATTGTTGTTTTGTTACATTTCACATAATTGCAGTGTTCCTTGTTGTTTAGTTAGATGCTTTGACGCTGTGTTGCTTCCCCAGTGCTATAGGCAGAAAATGCAGTACTGTAATTCACACCATGTACATAAACCAACAGTCAAGGACATAAGTCAAGTGGTGCCAAGTTTGGTTGTGAAATATGCTTGGGGCTATGTCTCAGCCTCAGTTGGAGTGGGGTCCCAGTTCAAGCCATGGATAGATACCTTAACAGCCGGGGGTCTACCAAGAAGGTGCTTTCTGGCAGGATTTATAAATGGAGAAGAATGAAGCAGGAATTGGATGGTAGATGCTGAAGCAGTAGAATGGACCACACCATGGTTTTTCATTTGGGGTGTGTACCATTTTTGGAATATTCAGCTACATTTCTTTTTAATAAATGTTGCCAGCATGTAAAAAGTCTAGTACTGGAGAGAGGGTATTAGCTAGAATCACTTTCTCTGTTTCTCCTATCGCCCACATCTTCTGACACAGGGTTTAGAATTTAATTCAGAATACCATTTCCTTGGAGGGCACAAGAAGAAGGGGACGACAGAGGATGAGATGGTTGGACAGTGTTCTCGAAGCTACTAACATGATTTTGGCCAAACTGCGGGAGGCAGTGAAGGATAGGCGTGCCTGGCGTGCTCTGGTGCATGGGGTCACGAAGAGTCAGACACGACTGAACGACTGAACAACAACAACAACCATTTCCTGTCTTCAGCCCAAGATAGTGCCACCCACTCTACCAGTTGCGTGGGAAGGCAGGGCCAGAGCTGTCAACCTTCCTCTTTTTTTTTGCATTGGGAAACGGTGCTGGAATAAGGTAATTTCCCGCAAAAAAGGGAAAGTTGACAGCTATGGGCAGGGCCTGGTTTGTCAGTGGAGGGAAGACTCAGTGACATTAGGCAAACCTACCACCTGTTGCAGCAGCTCATTCAGAGGCGCTGCCTTGGGCCAAAGATGGGAGGCCCTCCAGTGGTGTGCACTGTGAGCCTGTGACATCACGCATGTGAAGTGCATCGCACGCACACAAGTCGGCGGGAGGAGACGCATCACTCAGATGTCTTGCCCAGTACCACACAGCTTCAGCGACCACGACTCTTCCTCTCTCAAGCTCAGGAGGAGCCTGCTTTTGATCCTGCACCACGCTCAACTCAGCATTTCAGCCTCCTCTGCTTCCTCAGTATTGGGGTGGGGCTGAGCCCCTTGGTGAGGAACGTTGAGAGGGGTGACAACACCTCCACCTTCTAAAGTTGGAGCACCCAAGCTCATTGATGCAGAACCTGGTCAAGACATTTGAGTTAAGACAAGCTGGAGCCCGTGTGGCATGGTGGGTGGTGCCAGTTCTGAGCAAGAAAGATCTGAGTGTGGAGGTTCTTTTGAGGATGAAATGGAGAGGGCGGTGGGTGGGTGAACTTTGATTTCTACTAGACAAAGGCCAAGATACAAATGTGACCAACAGAGTAATAACAGAAATGGTTTGTCAGGTGAGGCAGAGCTGGCGTGCTACCTTTCCAGCAGGAGGTTCTCCGTTGCTAGGGGAAGAGGGGGGTCAAGGTGATGGGGAGGTTGGCACAGTGCAAATGCCCTGGTGGAGTGTTGCATTGGTGTGTTTGCACCAGGCAAGGTGCCCGTCTCCTTGCCCCCCTCTCTCCTGGCAAGCCACAGCAACCCACCTTTCCAGGAAAGCAGTCCAGCACCTATTCAAACTCCGCTTTCAGGCCATTGCATCATCCTGGCCCCGATACCTGCCTTTGGAGTTTTCTCTGGTTAAAGACTGGCAGGGAATGAGGGCGAGGAGCCCTTATGCAAATGAAGTCGAAGTTGTCATCATTATTCCCAGCAGCACCCCTTTGTCTGTTTCATTACAGCCATTATGTGGGAAAATAAATAGCTATTTGTTATACAGCCCTGTTTTACAAAAATCAAACCCCCAGCATTTGAAAGTGTCTTTGCTTTTCCTTAATTAAAAACACATCAGGCCTCAGATAAAGCATTGCAGGGTGGGGGTGGGGGGGACGGCTGTGGCATCCCATTTTACAGCTGGCAAGCAAATTTCTAATAAAATGGTTTTTGAAAGGAATATTGCCTTCATTCAAATCTCCTATAAAAACTATCCATCCATTAATTCCAATTAATGACACTACAGCGTTTCCGTTAACACTGGTAGTAATTCTTGGCTAATGGATGATTTTCAGCAAAATCAGAATCAATGTAACTTTGGACAGGGCCATACAGAATTAATTTATTGCTTTGATGCAGGTTGAACAAAGCCCTGAAGCCTCTCCGAGCATGTAAATCTTCATAGTTTGAAATCCTTTCCAGTATGCAAACTGCATCAAAGACTTCTTGACGCTTTTATGCATCTATCTATCTATCTATCTATCTATCTATCTATCTATCTATCCATAATCTGAGCAACGTGCTTGAAAGTTCAGTCCCAGGACTCATGACTTCTTTCCCCCTCATGACCAGCTCTTGTCATTTGGGAGATGGGACATCTATCCAGAGCACTGGTAGCATTCTGAATCCAACAGCCATGAATCTGGGAATGAACCCCTGTTAGGGTTGCCAGGCCTCCAACATCCCAAAGGGTGGGGCAAGACTTGGTGCTGTCACGAGGCAGGGCTTGATGATGTCATGTACCAGGGCCTGGTGACACCACAGACTCACCAACTCAAGTCAAGGTTATTACAGTAATCCTGCCAATGTTTTTATCTGTTTGCAGTTTATCTGTAAATATTCAATGAATCATTTCTATTCTATATATATATCCTTTGTTGGGACTTCTGCTTCTTTCCATTTTTGGGAAAGAGTAACATTCTTGCTGCTTTAGTAGCATACATAAATACATTTCGATACAGTTTAGGTAGTTTTGTCCCTATAATTCCCAAAAGAAAAGCTTCTGGGTTTGTTTTTGTTGTTGTTTTTTTACAAAGGTTATTTTGAACATCCTTTTCAATTCATTGTATATCATTTCCCAGTAAGCTTTAACCTTACTACAAGAGCACCACATATGATAAAAAAGAACCTTCCTTCTCTTTACATTTCCAACACTTGTTTGATTTAGATTTATACATTTTTGACAGTTTATTCAGTGTGAGATACCAACAATTTATCATTTTCATATAATTTTCTCTTAAACCATAACATGCTGTAAATTTTATATCCACATTCCACAATTGTTCTCATGCTTCCATGTCTATATAATATAGACGTGAATATAGACAATATAGGCATGCTTATTTATGTTACTGTTGGTGCCACATGTACAAATCACACCTGTAACTGTTACGAAAGGCATACATGTATCAGCTAGTTTCGCATACCTGTAGCGCACTTAGAAAAAGAAACATAAAATGTGCAGTGTGTCAGGCGAGGTGCTCAGAGGTGCTGAGAATGAACCTGAGCTCAGGGTCAAAGTCTGAGATATGGCAACCCTTTCCAGTATTAGCATCTGCACCCTTAGGGGAAAAACACACACACAAGCTGCTTTTACGGCTTCAGAATTGGACCTGGAACAAGTAAGAGGTTTCAAATTCCCAGGGTACAAATTCCCATTTGGCCACAAAGCTCACTGGGTGACCTTGAGCCAGCCATCATATCTCAGCCTGATCTCCATCCCTCATGAAGTTGCTGTGAGGATAAAATGGGAAGGAGAAGAACTGTGCAGATCTCCTTTGATGAAAAGGTGGTGTATACATTTAATAAACGAATCAATAATGCAGCTAGATAGGGCCAGCACACATCCTTCCCCTCCCTTGTACACACAGGAGCATTAGATTTATTTCAGCTCCGCAGCCATACAGTCCATGTGTGGCAGGGCAGGAAAATCCAATAAGGGCTGTTCCTATGTCAAGCATCAAGGTGGACAAGCATTAACATTCAAAACCACATGGATCAAAGGAGATCTCGAGTGAGTCAGCTCTTCCCTTTCATGCAAGAGTGCCAGGTGGGAAGAGTACACTTGGGTCATGATGAGACGCACAGCCAAGGGACACCCCTGAGTATCCCAGCTCCCGGCGAAGGGACAATAAGTCAACTTAATAGAAATCAGTTTCCAGATCACCCATCCCCGTAACCTGTCATTTTCTGAATGGCTTTATTATAGCCTTTCCGCAGCCCTTCAGTCATTGTAAGAGCTACGCTCCTTCCTGCCTCTGCCCCGTAAATCGGTTAAACAGATTTCCTGCTGACGGTAACACTGGGCAAGGGAGACAAACACTGGCAGGAAAAGCCGAATAATATTGACTTCTATATTAATAAGCCCTTGTCTCAAAGGGCTACATTTTCCTCTCAGTTACACAGAATGCGCCTCTGCCACCGCAGATCGTCTGCAGAGCTGGTGGAAATTGCCAAGATTTCCCACTGGGCACCCAATTGCAGTCCACCCTTCCTTGAAGAAGGGGGTGGGTGGCAGTCCTCAAAAACCAAGACAGGGGCTCTCCATGAAATCAAGCATGTCCCGGAATATTGTTCATTGGGTCTGGCTGGAGTGCTAAGCGGCACAGAAAATGGCACTGCAATTCACTTCTCTTTTGGAATGCAGATTGTGCCCGCCTCCAAGGAATTTCCATTAACAATTTAGGATCCAGTCTCACAAGCCCATTGTCGGGACCTGCTTAGGTCCATTCCACTGGGGGGGGGGGAGGAACAGTGAGAGACCCCTCAGGAAATTGCTTATACTCACACAGGAACTCTCTGAGCCCATTCCCCAAGATCAATGCATCAAATGCAATTTCTGGCCCCCATTTTCCAGTCATCAATGGTTTGGATCCTAGCTAGCACTCCATAAATGAAAGAGTTCCTTCAATTGGCAGAGTGAACTGGCATTCTGTGTTGTCTCCCACTGGAATAAAGAGGTAGGGGCTGGGCTAGCAATTTTTCCAGCCTCTCCATCCCACCACACTACTTTTCATGGTGTCCTACAGGGTTCCCTATCCTGAGCAGATTTTCAAGGGTCAGAGAGGCAGCAGGGAAAGGGGAGACCAGTGAAAGTCACTTCTCCCCATTTCTTTGGCCGTACTGTCCTGTGAGTGGATCACAGGACAGTCCCCACCAGCGGAAGCTTACTTGGAACAAAACCACACAGTTTCTTCATTTCTTCATAGAATCATAGAACTGTACCGTTGGAAGGCACCCTGGGGTCTTGTTGAATTGCAATGTGTGTTCTTTAGCTTCTCTCTGATCTGGGTCCTATGTCTCCTGCAAGGAATAAAGTAGGACTTCGTATCTGGTGACTTCTGTAGTTTGGTAGAAGAGCATCTGTTTTGCATTCAGAAGATCCCAGGTTCAATTGGGAGTTCATTGGCGAGGACTCACACATTGCTGTGATCTCTGCACGGATACAAATTCATAATGGCTGAAGAGCGCTTTGTTGTTGTTAAACTTATTAGTCAATTCTTCTTTTTACAAAATTCACTCTGAGTGGTTTACCACAATAAATAAACAACACACATATTAGAACCAGGATAAAACAGAGAAACAGCATCTTAAAAAGAAGAGACATCACCTTGCCGACAAAGGTCCGTATAGTTAAAACTATGGTTTTCCCAGTAGTGATGTATGGAAGTGAGAGCTGGACCATAAAGAAGGCTGATCGCCGAAGAATTGATGCTTTTGAATTATGGTGCTGGAGGAGACTCTTGAGAGTCCCACGGACTGCAGAAAGATCAAACTTATCCACCCTTAAAGAAATCAGCCCTGAGTGCTCACTGGAAGGACAGATCCTGAAGTTGAGGCTCCAGTACTTTGGCCACCTCATGAGAAGAGAAGACTCCCTGGAAAAGACCCTGATGTTGGGAAAGATGGAGGGCACAAGGAGAAGGGGACGACAGAGGATGAGATGGTTGGACAGTGTTCTCGAAGCTACCAACATGAGTTTGACTAAACTGCGGGAGGCAGTGAAAGGTAGGCGTGCCTGGCGTGTTCTGGTCCATGGGGTCACAAAGAGTCGGACACGACTGAACGACTGAACAACAACAACAAAACAGAGAAAAGTCTAAAACTCATTCACATTTTTAAAATGCAGGGCTAAAACATGCCACCACCTGAAAAAAGGTCACAGATGTTTGAAAGCCAAAGTCCTGGTGGAAAAGAAATGTTCAATAGGTCTGTTCTCTTGTTGCCACCCTCCAGACCTCCCATAGAGCGGGCATATGGAGAAGGGACTCAGAAGACGATCACAGGGTCTGGCTTGATTCCTATGGACATTTCATGTTAAATTACAAATCTAATGAAGTGGTCATGATCGGTAAACTTCCCCCACACTTGTTTTACTATGGTGCCATGCAGCCTGGGCTAGAGAAGGAAACGAGACTGGCCACAGGGCTCTTCCTGCAGAAGGGAGTTCTATAAGTTGTGGTCAGTCACTTTGGTTTCTTATTCCTTCTACTCATCATCTGTTGTCAGGTGGCTGGGCTATAGAATTGTCAGGATTGTTGTAAATGTGGAGTACCTATTCATCTACTTGCACTGGTGTGCTTTCGAACTGCTATGTTGGGAAAAGCTGGGACAGAGCAATGGGAACTCACCCTGTCGTGAGGATTTGAACTGCTGATCTGCGGATCAGCAAGTCCAAGAAGCAGTTTAGTTATGCTGGCCACATGACCTGCAAAGCTGTTTGTGGACAAATGCCGGCTCCCTTGGCCTGAAGTGAGATGAGTGTTGCACCACATATTTGCCTGTGACTGGACTTAACCGTCCAGGGGTCTTTTACCTGAAGTTGGAATCCCAAAGTGCTTCAGCACCAACTTGAACCTCTGCAAAATTCAGGTCCAAGAACCCTAGAAAATTCAAACCTATAACTTTAAGGGGAGGGGGGAAAGACAGCAAGCCCCACAGCATGAATGCATATTTAACAAGCTCAAGGAATTACTCTACCAAAGTGCTCATTAGGGTCATCTGGCATTAACACTAATTCTGATTATGAATTGTTAAAAATAAACCATGCATGCCAGGCATTAAATTACTGTTGACTTAATAAACATCGTCGGGGTGTGTGCGTTTAAACCTTAAATGCATACTCTGCAAAGGTTCCTGTTTCATACCAAAATGGTGTTTTTCAAATCAAATGAAAGCAAAAGTATACCCCCAAAATAGCCTTGCATAATGGGGCTATGCTGATGTAAAAAATAAAAAAATAAGAAGGGATCTTTAAAAACCGACTGCCTATGTTGTTATCTCCTTTGAATAAAGTCAATGGGCAGAATCCCATGAAAACCCCTCAGAGTAAGCCACGCTAATATCAGTGGGATAAAGGATGGTCGTTGCTCAGTTCACCCCATTGCTTTGAATTAGGGATGTTGGAGAAATTGGGTTCGGTTCACGTTTTACTTGATAATTAAAATCACATTTTAATTCCTACCTAATTCCCACTTCCCCCAAATAATATGCAAAATGAAATACAGTTATCATTTGAAACCTGCACTTGCCCAGATTTCACAATGCACTATGCAGCTCTCCGACCAAAAAATGTGTACATTAGGAGAACGTTAGGAGATGCCCACCCCATAATACATCTCTTTTCTGCTATTTAGGAGGAGTTAGCCCTTTTGTGCTATTCCCCTTTAAAATGTGTTATAGAATGGGGGTGGGATTATTGAGTTGTCTTTGTTTCCATTTTTATTATGTATTTTGTGTTTTTTATATTGCAATGAACAGCCCCGAGATCTACGGGTATAGGGTGGTGTACAAATTTAATAAAAACAACAAAAACAGTGACCGACATTTTGGGTCCATGAGTATTGCCCCAATGGAGATTTGCGCCAATCCCCCAATTGGCATCAGTCAAATCAAGACAAAATCCATCACATCTTGCTGGGGTCAGGTGACTTCAAATCCCCAAAATAATTCGTGTCTGTTATTTGTAGACAGTGAACAATGATGTGTCTGAAATGTTTTATCCGGGTGGCTATTGAACTGCCTCCTCAGCTTCTGATATCTGCTTTGCTTGCATGGACAGAGAAATAGCTGTATATGAGTTATGAGTTATGGCCTAGTTATAGTATCCACTACTTCAGGCCCCAATGATCGAATCCGGCCGCCATCCCCTGGACCATAACTTGTTGGGCTCTCACTAGTTCGTCAGCCAGGCTTCTGAGAGATTCCTGCCATTGCGCTACCTTTTCAGTAAGTTAAGAATATCCAATTTCCCCAACATGACACCCTCCACAATCCCTGTGTTTCTTATACAGATTCATATTTCGAATTTGTTGATTTATAGCGTGTGATGTCCTGGATTAAGAGGAGGAGAGGAAGTTGGCTCTGTAATAAAACTGTAGTGAATGGATCAACTGTCAAACATATTGTGAGTGCAAAGCATTTGAATGATCATAACAGAGCAATTGGCATAATAAGGTTGGAATATGAGGCTGCAGGAGCCTGTTCTGAGCTACAGCCTTGCAGCACGAGCAGCAAACAACCTTCTAACTTCCTTCACTCACACACAGGGGTTATTCAGAAAATATTGTCGGGGCCTCTTTTGACTTGTTAATTGTTTGGGAGCTGATATTATTCCTCGCTGAAATGCGCGAAGGAGACCTGGCAGAGATTTTCCAGCCCAAGGTCAGTGACCAAGATTATTGCTTCACGGTGGAATTTTAGGCTCAATAAATCTTCACTCCAGATGAACTCTGACAGTCTATTATAAACAATGCTAAGAACTGCATCCATATTCTCTCTTCTGCTAGCGCTGACCACGAGTCAATTACACTAAATTATTCTCTCAGGCCAGTTTTTCATTCTCTGCGAGATTTCCTCCTCCCAAAAGGTTGGATAAGGTAGATGTGTGCCTGCTTCTGCTGAGTTATTTATTTCTTATTTTACTTCTGCTCAGATAGTCCCGTTATCCTGCCTTTCTGCCCACCAAAGGACTTGCAAGACAACTCACAGCCCATAATGGTCAGTGATGGGATTGGTTTGGTGAAACTGTTGGCGGCCATTGCATGGCAGTCAAAAGAATAGGAGTGCTCCCCATGAGCACCTTTAAGAGCTGGCGTGAGTCATGGAGTTACCTCAGCCAACAATGAACAAACATATATAGTGTATCTGCACCAGATGGGGAAACCCAGGCAGATGGGTGGGGTATAAATAATAAAATTATTACCCAGTTAGTAACTTGGACACCCCATGCTATTTAGAGGTATGGACAGAAATTCTCCTTCCTCCTCAATAGCAGCCCAGTGGCCACAGGTGGTCATACCTCATGAACCACATCAATGGTCCTGGGAGAGGTGAGGTCAGGAATGCTTTCTAGAGACACCGAGTCTGTCAGCTGTCTCTCCCTTGGTGCTTCTTCTTCCTGCTGCTCTCCCAATATTTCCCAGCTTCTCCCCTCTGCAGCCTCTGAACTATGACCTTCTGCAAACCACTGTTCTAAATCTATACTGTCCTCCTCTTCTTGGGCACACCCCACCATTCCTCCTCAGTCCAGTCCCTGACACACTCAGACTAAGCATCTGGGCAGGCTTGTCTAAACAGGGGTGTTTAGGATGTAGGTCTGAATTTTCCAAAATTCAGCTTCATTGGCTACTCATTAGTTCTCATATAACCATGGCTCTGATCTGACCAATTCACCCTGTGCTATTTCCAGAACCAACAGACTAGCTTCCATGTCATATTCAGAAGCCCCATGTAACATACTTCACTGTATGTGAATCTGCTTAAGAACCCTTTAAAAATGTGCAAACTGATGCAGAAATGTAGAGAACTGAACTAAGGAATTGGGGGGGGGGTGAGAGAACCTGAGGGAAACCTTAGTCATACTTATGACTACTGAAATAATTAACTTATGTCACATTGTCCTGGCTAACATGTCACATTGATTTCAGTGGGTCAAATCTTAAGTATGACCAGGCTGTGTGTCTGATACAGATTCCCATTAACACCATCTAAATTTGTTCTGGGTTTTCCTCAACCCACTGGAGTAGAATTGGAGAAGATGCTTGGCTTGAGGTAGGAGGAGGAGAGGTCCTGGGACACAACTGGGAATAATAATAATAATAATAATAATAATAATAATAATAATAATAATAATAATAATTTATTTATACCCTGCTTATCTGGTTGAGTTTTCCCAGCCGTTCTAGACAGGATATTAAAAACAAGATAAAACATCCAACATTAAAAACTTCCCTGAACAGGACCGCCTTCAGATGTCTTCTAAAAGTCAGGTAGTTGTTTATTTCCTTGACATCTGATGGAAGGGCATTCCACAGGGTGGGTGCCACCACTGAGAAGGCCCTCTGCCTGGTTCCCTGCAACCTCACTTCTCACAGTGAGGGAACCGCCAGAAGGCCCTTGGAGCTGGACCTCAGTGTCTGGGCTGAACGATGGGGGTGGAGACGCTCCTTCAGGTATACTGGACCGAATCCTTGCACTGATGGGATGCTAACGTAGTGCTGAATTGGATATACATCCAACTCGGAATCTAACCCATAGACGGAACTGATATTTCAGAATTCTAAAAGCAGCAACCCATAAATACAAAATTAACTCTTAAAAAAGATTGCCACTGGAACACTATGCTGAGGTTTTGCTGTTGACAGAGGCCACAGAGATGGATCCAAAACTGGGGTAAATGTAATTCACAAAAACAGCCTCCGTCCTTCAGAGGTGTCCCCTGACTTCCAAGTTAGAGAACGGCTCTGAGTAAACACCTTTAGAGTTCTTGTGTATTCTAATCTTGTAAGCACCACTCATTGTTGCCCAGGCTATCAATGCGAAATGTTTCTACAGGGAAGTACATTTATTAAACTCCTAATGTAATTAGAATATGCTCACCAATAAGCCAGATGGTTGGCTCTTTTATGTTATTAGTTAATGCAATTTGATATTTAAAGTTTTGAGGGGGAAAGAGAAACAGCCCTTGCTGACTTTTGTTTTTTGTTTTTTTAAATCTAATCTTTGCACCACTTCCTCCACCCCACACCCCACCCCTTTGAAATAACAGAGGTTCATTTGGGTTTAAGTAAGACCTCCCAGTTTAGGAACAAACCCAAATAAATAAATAAATAAATAAATAAATCTCGAGGGGGGGGGGCTTTGGAAATGCTCGCCGCATCCTTTTCCTGGAAGAATTCCAACATGGTTAGGCTTTGGATTTCAAATTAACGTTTTGCGGGTCTCAAGCTAAATTTCACCGATTCATATTTAGACAACGATGGTAATACTAACAGGCCAAATTAAAGTGCTATTTAACCCATTGCTGTGAGGTTTCTTCCCCCCCCCCCTAACAAAACAAGTAAATGAATGAAATAAACCTAATTTTGGAGAAAATATGTATTTGTATTTCTGGGAGCAAGTTCAAATCAGAAGTATTTACTCCAGTAAAAAGGTAAAGGTAAAGGTACCCCTGAGCATTAGATCCAATTGCGGACGACTCTGGAGTTGCGGCACTCATCTGGCTTTACTGGCCGAGGGAGCTGGCATAAAGCGTCCGGGTCATGTGGCCAGCATGACTAAGCCACTTCTGGTGAACCAGAGCAGTGCACGGAAACGCCGTTTACCTTCCCGCCGGAGCAGTAACTATTTATCTACTTGCACTTTGACATGCTTTCGAACTGCTAGGTTGGCAGGAGCTGGGACCGAACAACGGGAGCAAACCCCGTCATGGGGTTTCGAACCGCCAACCTTCTGATCAGCAAGCCCAAGGCTCGGTGGTTTAGACCACAGAGTCACCCGCACCCCCTATTTACTCCAGTACTTCTCCCTATATTGCTTCAGCTGATATTACTTCACATTTATATAACAACACAGAATGTTCAAGCAAGGAGCTTCATATATTGTTGTTCTTGGCATCATTCTGTTTCAGGAGACAATGGAGGAGTGCATCCTTTGGTGGGTGAAGTCAACCTGTTCCAGAGGTACAGCACCTGCTATGGCAGTAGAGACTGATATGGGAGAGACATGTTTTGTTGCAGCTGGGGCAGATAAAGGCATATGGTTGTGCTGCTGCAGATGCACCATAGCGTTTCTTCTCTCTGCGCTCCTCCCAGCGGTCATTCCTCTTCTGGTCACTGCTGCGGACGTGTAACCTGACTGCCTTTTTCCAGGCACTGCGGTCATCTGCAGAGGATTCCCACACAGCAGGGTTGATTTTGCCAGCCTTCACATTATGTTTGCAGATATCTTTGTGGTGGTGTAGTGGTTAAGAGTGGTAGACTCGTAATCTGGGGAACCGGGTTCGCGTCTCCGCTCGTCCACATGCAGCTGCTGGGTGACCTTGGGCTAGTCACACTTCGCTGAAGTCTCTCAGCCCCACTCACCTCACAGAGTGTTTGTTGTGGGGGAGGAAGGGAAAGGAGAATGTTAGCCGCTTTGAGACTCCTTCGGGTAGTGATAAAGCAGGATATCAAATCCAAACTCTTCTTCTTCTTCTCTTCTTTGTAATGCAGAGTCCATGTGATGCCCAAAATATTCCTGATGCAGCATATATATTATCTCAAGAATTCTTACAACAGCTATGTAAGGTAGGTCATTATTATTATTTTTCAAATTGCAGATAGTGGGGAAGGAAGCTGAGGTTGGAAAGGAATGATTTACTTAAGGCTGCCTAGAAGATCAATTGCTGAATCAAGATTCGAGTAGCACTTCCGCGGATATGTCTACTCAGAAGCCCCACCAAGTTCAATTGGACCTACTTTCAGGTAAATGTGTATAAGATTGCAACCTCAGCTGATACACACCGTTTCCCATCCAGGTATTGCATCTTGCACCTCCAGCACTCATCTACACAGGTATATAGGATTTGGGACTAAAGCAATGCCTACACCCATTTGGTTTGCAAAGCTGCCTGACACTGGGATTGATCATATCAAAGCAATTTGTGCTCTTTCCTTTTCATTCACTTTCTAAAGCTTAGAGCTTCCCTCTCACATGACAGTCCTTGCCCAAACACTGAGATCAGTGAAATCTCAAAATAGTGGGGGCATAGCTGTCAAGCTTTCCCATTTTTTGCAGGAAATTCCCTTATTATAGCATTGGGAAACAGCAGGGAGGGTTGACAGCTATGGGTGGGGGGTGGGGTGGCATGGGCAGATGCAAATCAAATAAGTGTAAATAATGCACATCTAATTCATTATGAATGCAAGGGGAAAAAATTTAAATTAAAATGTTTATGCATCCCTGGGCATCAGAAGTAGGAATCCTGTCTGCCTCTTCTGGAGTTCAATCTAGTGACGGACAGATTTGGACAGAAGAAGCCTTCACCTTTCAGGTAGCTTAACCTCCATGAAAAACCATGTCAAGGAAAGAGGTTGTGGAGCGGGGAGAGAAAAAGAGCAGCCCACAAGGCTTCTCTTTTGTCACTATGACATATCTTCTTGTCCGTGATTTGCACCTGTCAAATGCTTGTGTACAACAAGAATTTGAAGCGAGATGCCCTTGGTAAGGAATGCTCGGCTAGTCTTCCAGTTTTCTTGATCCCAATCTTTCAATTCACAGACAACCGGGGAAGGGGGAGATGGCAGGAGGGGTTGCTGTTATTGGAGACTTAACAGCTCCAGATACACCTTGTTGGCTGTGCTACATCTCTGTTGCGAGGTGGACAACAGGGGCAACGTGGAGCTGTTCTACATGCTGCTCAGAATGAAATGGGCAGGATATACACACACACACACACACACACACACACAGTGGTGCCCCGCTAGACGAAAAAAATTCGTTCTACGTGTGTCTTCGTAGAGCGAATTTTTCGTCTAGCGAAGCGGCAATGCAGCGCGGAGGTTTTCGTGCCAAAAATAAATAATTTTTTTCGTCTTGCGAGGCAGCCCCATTGACTTTTTCGTCTTGCGGGGCAGCCTTCCGCTAGCGAATGCTGTTCGTCTAGCGAGTTTTTCGTCTAGCGAGGCATTCGTCTAGCGGGGCACCACTGTATATATTTATCATAACTCTATTTATTGACTTTTCCATTAGAAATGCCCAAAGGCGCTTAAAATTCACAACACCAACACGAAATAATGAACAACCAAGATTCAAAAGGATGGCATAGAGACACAGGAAGCTGCTTTGCCATGAATTAGACCAGCTGCCACTCTAAGTGCCACTGTCCATGGTTCCAGACCTTGACACTACCTGGAGATGTCAGGGTTGAACATTGGACAGGGTGCCCTACCACTGAGCTAAGGCTGCCCCTGAGCATTTGCCACCTGAGGCAGTTCCTTCAACCCTCCCTATCAGTATGGCTGGCCCTGCACAAAGGCTGCTCCTGTGGGGACCAAAGACCTTCTTACCTGTGAGTTTTGCAAGAGATGGTGCTCAGGATGCCTAGAGACTATCAGAGTGGGGTTTCATTGACATTATGGTTTTATATTTTTATTGTTCGATCCCATTATGAATTGCATGGGCATCATCTAATTTCATTGTGGTGTTCTTATTTATGGCTTAAAGGTAAAGGTAAAGGGACCCCTGACCATTAGGCCAGTCGCGGACAACTCTGGGGTTGCAGCACTCATCTCACTTTATTGGCTGAGGGAGCCGGCGTACAGCTTCCGGGTCATGTGGCCAGCATGACTAAGCCGCTTCTGGTGAACCAGAACAGCGCACGGAAACGCCGTTTACCTTCCCGCTGGAGTGGTATCTATTTATCTACTTGCACTTTGACGTGCTTTCGAACTGCTAGGTTGGCAGGAGCAGGGACCGAGCAACGGGAGCTCACCCTATCATGGGGATTCGAACTGCCAACCTTCTGATCGGGAACCCACAGCGCCACCCACGTCCCCATTTATGGCTTAGTTCAGCTTAAATCATGCTTGATCGCTGTAACTGCTGGTGAATTATGTGTTTTTTCTTTGATGTTGGAAGTCGTCTTGAAAATGGTTTAACGGTGGAAAGGCAGCATACAAATAAATTGTGAAGATGGTGAGATGTTTTGGAAAGACAGGCAACAACCTGTCTTTAGCGGCATATTCAAGTCTGCATACAGTCAGAGAAAAATCAAGGTGAATAACTTGTTCAAGTACTTTTTCAGAATCTCCCAGTGTTGCTACCCCATTGAAAGCCTGTGTTCATATAACACTCTTTCATTGGCTAAGCAAAAGTTTGTTTATTTATTTTGGTCTTTATTGAAGTAAATCAAAGAAATCAATACAATAAAAACAACAGAAGCACGAATACAACGCAGTACAAAAAAAGCAGCACAGTATATCCAGAAGTGTCTTAAATCAGGTAAGGGGAGCGAAATTTAACATTATAGTGTGGAGAGAGAGTCCTTTGTGTCTGCATTTGTTGTAAATAGCGGGAAGATAAAATCTGACCAAACAGCATAGAATTCTTCAGGATCCTCCAAGCCTTCATCAACACGTAATTTATGAGTTATTTTTTTTCAGCTAATGCTAAACTCCATATATTCTCACACCGAGGCAAAAGTCGCAAGCCCTGTAAGGTTTTTCCATTTTGGGGCAATTGAGGTACTGGCAGCTGTAGGATCCTGTTATACCACCAGGCGTGAGGTTCCTCACCCACAGACTAAGGATTTGGCCTGGATTACGAGTCAAAACCATGGGAGTTCCTTGGCTGTCATCACTTAAATGTCTGTGTACTGGCGAATCATCCCAATTCAGGTTACACTTGGAGAGGCACCAAGCTTTTGTAAGCTCCCCTTTACAATTCCAGCTACCTGCATGTGTAAGGATGATCTGAACGTGATCAGGCTTTCTATAGGAAGAGAGGTTTCGGGTCCCCCATCCAGCAATGCCTCTGCTGGCATGGTACATTCCATGAAGAAGCTTACCACTTGATTCTCCTGGTGGCATAAACTGGGTCTAAGGCTTATATCGCCCATCTCTTGCATTCGACACATCGAGTCCACTGCAGTCAAGGCATCTAATGTAAGAGGCACTTGCAGTATTAATTAACTCTGCGGGCATTGACCTTTGAAATCCCCGAAGGCAGGTTTTACAGGCATCCCTGATAGCTATTTGCGTTGGAACACAGGTCTCCTATAAAGAGAACGGCACGTTTCTTATATAATAAATCCTGCATGCTTTCTCTCTCAACACACGAGCACAATGCATTTGTGGGCCCTTTTACCTGTTATCAGGAGAGAGACGGATTTCCACCCCATTCAGATAACCTTCCTTTCTTCTTGAATAGCTGCAGAGTTCTGTGTATTTATTTATTTATTTATTTATTTGAGAGAGAGAGAGAGAGAGAGAACGGAACAATCTTTCATACAACAGCGATTCCTGCCTGCTTCTATGCAAGACTTTACAGAGGCTATCAAAGCAATGGCAAGACTGCTGCAGAACATGGGCTTCTAACAGCTTTCCTTGCCAACATCTGGAATGTGAAACGTGCACAGATTTTAGTAGTAATTTTTTTTTTTACTATACGGGTAAACCAGTTTGAACAGACTTTGGGCCTTATTTTGTATACTTGAAACCGTTGTGAGCCACTGCAAAGGTCTGTTTTATGAGCTCGGTTTTGTTAACTCACCTATGTGTATTGTTGTTGTTCAGTCGTTCAGTCGTGTCTGACTCTTCGTGTCCCCATGGACCAGAGCACGCCAGGCACGCCTATCTTTCACTGCCTCCCGCAGTTTGGCCAAACCTAGGTGTATATGGTCATAAATGACCTCAAAAGGGTATTAAAATATGTAAAGGTTTTCTCCCCTAAGCAGTACCACATAATGCTCTGGACACTCTATTGGAACCAAATGTATTTAGTGGTATTCCCTACTTTGTGAGTGTTTAAATGTAAGGACATTAACACCAGCTGGGTCACTGGGCGCCAGCAGATATTAGTTACTTGTTTAATAAATTTTATTCTTCATCAAATTACAGAAAGGGAAAAGAAAGACATTATAATGCACCTCTCCTCTCTCCTCTGCTTATCAATGTTGTTGCTGTTGTTGTTGCTGTTGTTGTTGCTGTTGTTGTTGTTGTTGTTGTTGTTAGGGCTGGGCAATATCTGGTTTTCAACATCACCAGCTAAGCATCATGACATACTGATATATCACAATGTCTGAAATCAGGATGGAACTCTGTAGAGGTAAACAGCAGTGCCAGACGATATCTGGTTTTCAACTTTGCAATGTATCACCAGCTAAGCATCACGATATGCTTGATACATCACAGGGTCTGAAATAAGGATGGAACTACATTGGCTGGCTTCACAGTTTACCCCACATTGTGATTTTTGCATAGGACACACACACAAACATCACGATTCGCAATATATTGCCAGGACAAAAATTATGAAACAGCTATCACGATATGGACTTAAAACTGGTTTTGGATGATATATTGCCCAGCCCTAGTTGTTGTTGTTGTTCAGTCGTTCAGTCGTGTCCGACTCTTCGTGACCCCATGGACCAGAGCACGCCAGGCACGCCTATCCTCCACTGCCTCTCGCAGTTTGGCCAAACTCATGTTAGTAGCTTCGAGAACACTGTCCAACCATCTCATCCTGTCCAACCATGTCGTCCCCTTCTCCTTGTGCCCTCCATCTTTCCCAACATCAGGGTCTTTTCCAGGGAGTCTTCTCTTCTCATGAGGTGGCCAAAGTACTGGAGCCTCAACTTCAGGATCTGTCCTTCTAGTGAGCACTCAGGGCTGATTTCTTTGAGAATGGATAGGTTTGATCTTCTTGCAGTCCATGGGACTCTCAAGAGTCTCCTCCAGCACCATAATTCAAAAGCATCAATTCTTCGGCGTTGTTATATTCATATTTATTGTCTACTCTTAACCACAAGGTCCCAGGGCTGGTTACAGCAATGTAAACTCCAACTCTAAAAGCAGTTTAAACAAATTGCAATTGTAGGGGGGGGGGGGAAGAGAGGGGGGGAGAGAGAGAGTCAAAGGCCAGTGTAAAGAGGAGCATCTTTAGCACATGATGAAAACTGTATAATGAAGGTTCCAGTTGCACCTCTGCTGGTGGGAATGCTACATTGTCGGGGCTTCCACAAATAATGCCCTCTCTTGATCCACACTCATACACTCACCATGCCACCCAACATTTCCACGTGATTTCTTAAGCTTGAGATACCTGGAACTGAACCTAGGACCTCCTGCACCCAAACAGGTCCTTGACCACAACACTACCATACCCTCCAACATTTCTCCGATGAAAATAGGGACGTCCCATTCCAGAATGATAATTTGACTGTTTATAACCCACACATCTTATTGGGTTGACCCAGCACTCTGGGAAGCTTCCAACATATACAAAAACATAATAAATCATAAAAAACACCACCCTTCCCTATACAGGATTGCCTTCAGGCGGCTTGGGAGTTGGATAACTCCACACCTGCCAACATTTCTCCAATGAAAATAGGGGCAGGCGAAGGAAAAGTGGGATATTCCAGGATCCAAACAGAAACCGGGACGGCTTCTCTAAAGCAGGGACGTCCCTGGATAATAGGGACACTTGGAGGGTCTGACACACACACACACACACACACACACACACACACACACACACACATACTGAGCTTCTGAAGGCGGAGGAACTACCAAGAGTGCCCCCTCTGCTGATCTTAACACTTGAGAAGAATGAGTCTGTCTGTCAGATATTTGTGACCTATGTCGTTTATACAGTCTATCTATATTGTGCTTTCATGAACATTTGTGCACCTGATGGTATTCGGGTGATTGTACTTGATCCCACTTTCAGCACTCTCCCAGGGCCCACCACTGATGCCCATCGGGGCTTCCTTTAGCATAGCAAGGTGCTACAGAGGGGCATTGTGGGAAATTCAAACAGCAGCTTCTAGCTGCCTGCTACTTACCGGAATGAGCACTCACACTTTACATTGTGGGTGCCCTTTGTGCTACAGTTCCCAGGGATCTTAATGGCAAACAGGGGCTGCCTTGCCCCTCAGTGTTATTATTTGGAGGTTCACACACAACCTCAGTAGTCAAGTTACATTGCTGGGAGGTGGGGCCAGTCCTATTTATATACAGGGGGTGGAGCCGACAGTAGCAAGGCAGTCTGCTTAGGGGATTCACCCTCCCTACCCTCCCTTTGTTTAATGTTATTGTTTGCCCATTAACTTTTTTCTTCCTGTTTAGCAGGCGCTGCTACGGTCTTTGACTGGTTGCTGTTGAAGGACTGGGAAGAAATTTTCCTGCATTGGTAGGTTTTGTCTTCCCCGTAGTAATTTGTCACAACTTTAGCGGTTTATGGCCTTGGATGGAATCCTTTAGTTTTTTCTTCCCTATAATGGGGGTGTGTGTGTGTGAAGTAGTGACTCACCCCCCTGTGGCGGCGATTCCAGGGTCCCCTCTTAAACGGGGTTATATAATGGGTGTCACTGCCCATACACTAAAAAGTTGTCAGTGAACTACCCTGCGTGCGGGGATTTGGGCTTGGCTGCCTGCGTACACATACGTCTCGCAGTGCATCCCCATATCCCATTTACCCTGATGTGCCCCAGTTCCCCCAGCTGGGGGGCTGGGAGGGATACACGCCCAAGGCCTAAGCCAAGGTATTCCTACATTCGGAAATTTAATAAAGTTGTGGCCTAATTTTAATTCCATAACACGTTGTCAGAGTCTTTATTCCTTCCTCGTGATCCTTGGGGGCTGAGGCTGTCGCCACCTGGTCACACAATATTGCTGCTGCTTGCTAAGCCACTGCCAGATAAACCCATCCCCATCTACAAAGCAGCCCACCAGTACAGAAAGGACCCTCTGGTGGGACCCATTGGTGGTGGGCCCTGCTAAGGTGTTGAGGTCCTGGCAGTTGCCCAATGATGCAACATCATGATTTCAAGACCAGATGATCCAATTTGTACTAAAGGTAGAACATACCATGTTTGAATAGGGGGTGCGGGTGGCGCTGTGGATTAAACCACACAGCCTAGGGCTTGCTGTTCAGAAGGTTGGTGGTTCGAATCCCCGTGATGGGGTGAGCTCCCATTGATCGGGACCAGCTCCTGCCAACCTAGCAGTTCGAAAGCACATCAAAGTGCAAGTAGATAAATAGGTACCACTCCAGCAGGAAGGTAAATGGTGTTTCCTTGCGCTGCTCTGGTTCACCAGAATCAGCTTAGTCATGCTGGTCACATGACCCGGAAGCTGTACACCGGCTCCCTCGGACAGTAAAGCAAGATGAGCGCCACAACCCCAGAGTCACCCACGACTGGACCTAATGGTCAGGGGTCCCTTTACCTTTACCATGTTTGAATAGGGTCTACAAACATGTAACTTTGCCAAAGGACTGCTCAAAGCTAGAGCTAGCCCTGGGACTGCCTGGTGCCACCTTATTTCCAGCTAATTCTGCTGCATGTGGAGCCAGACTTAGGCACGGTCCTAGGAACAACAGCTCCACAGAGGGGGATCAATAAGCCAGCTTTGAATCATCAGATGAAGGCTAGTTGGTTGGGGTAGATCACTTCTTTATCGCCGTTCAGGATCGAAATGATGGTGTGGCGATCACACAGGGTCCCCGGTCGTTTGACGGACTATTGATCCCTGTGCCACCACGCGCTTCGCTGCCACCAACCAGGATCCCCTCCCTGGTAATAACTTTCACAGTCAGGGTGCAATTTTAAACAAAATAATAAGTGTTTATTTAAAAACTTCAACAACTTAAGAAATTGGTTACAACCCTGCCTACGCTCACCACTATACCTCACCACCAACCCTCACAATCAACCACCACCCACCAACCAACTCCCTCGATCAACAGCTCTTCATCAACTCCCCCTCTCTAACTCTAACTGACTCCCTTCAGCTGCCCCTAGCTCCTCCCCCCTCTGTTTATTGGTTAGCCTAGGGCCAGCCACTTAACCCCTTACTTACTCCTTCTCCTGTGTATTCCCTAGAAAGGCAAACGCCACATACCTCCCCCCTTAAATAAGTTTGATTCAGGAGGGATAACTGTACAGAGTTATACTCCTGATCAAACTGCGTGACACCTTAATTCAAACAAACACTTTCTATGTTTACTAACCTTAACTCTTCATCTTATACTGGCTTAATAATTGTTTTTTTTTCCACATTATATACAATAGATCATGCAATATTAAACCTTTAGTTAACTGCAAGAAAATTTGTAACTGTCCATTTTAATCTTTGCCTTCGGGTCTTCGTGATAAGGCATCTGCAACGATGTCCAGGATCCTTTCACGCTCCTTATTGTCCTTAACCGCCACAAGAAGTGTCTTTCTCTAGGCACCAGTCTTTTCTCTGCCACACGTGATTGGATGCAAGTTGGATGCAAGTTGACACAGTCCAACTCCGATCCCTGCAGTCGATGCGTCTGTAACTATTGTGGATCCCAAGCTGTGTAGAGTCTTTGTTTCTCAGGGTCAAAAGCTCTCTTGGGTCACCCTCTCTCTCCTTCAGGATCTCTGTGAAGTGTTGAAGCCTGAGGTCTTGTACAAACGTCTCCATGTCACCAAAAGCTGCATAAGAACTGGTTGTCTGGCTTTTGAATTCATTGGGAACTGCTTTCAGAAGTTTGTGGATAGCTTCTTTTTTAGTCAGCTTGCTGAAGCTTTTTGGACAAACGTGTTTACTCAATGAAAGTAGACTAAAAAGCTCTGATTGCCTATTGCTGTTAGCAATCTCCCTGGCTGTCAGTCCATCTCTGATCTGTGTTGAATTATCAGTTCCCACTTCAAGCAATTTGAAGACGACTTTTTTATGTCTTTGATGTGGTGGCCACGTTAATGCTGTGTAACCACGTTCATCTTGGGCATTTATTTGTGTTGCATGAGCAGCAGGGTACCCAACTTCCCACCACACAATCTCTAGTGTCGGAAACACTTTCACTTTCATAGAAAGTTGATGGGACACCCTGGCAACTATAACTTTCAGTATGTTTTTCTTTCTATATTTCCAACTGATGAATGTTTTATCATAACTTTGAATAGTTGTTCTAACTGATCTCACAGATAGGTCACTTTTTAAAACAACTCTGACTCCTCTTGAATGGACATAACCCATAAGCTCAGGGTCATATTTTCCAAAAATCGCCACTGTGGTAAGATGTGACCAGTCATAAACTTTCCAGGTCTGCCCCCCAATGTCAAATATAAAGACCTTGCATTCTAAATATGGGGCTTTCTGTCCCTCATCCCACAGGATCCCGGAAATAAAACTGTTTACTATATCCATGTTTACTTTATATGGGCGCTGACATCCTGCCATGTCACTGCATGGAGCCCCTTGGAAAGGAACTTTTGCAATTGAACAAACATGGGCCTTAATTGAACCTAGACAGGTATAATCATAGCCGTACCATGGAACACCCATCACAATCTTCTTTGGATTAATGCCCATGTGAATGTATTTTACATATTCCATTATGATGTGGTTATATGGAGCATTGGCTCTGGCTTTGCATTGCGACCACACATGACTCTGTTCATCGTACGTCATAACAAATATGAAATCACAAGACTCTGCAATCCCGGTGTCAGTGTGATGGACTACCCCTTTTGCTAGTCTTGGAGTATTACTGAAAATCATTTTAAATTTTTGTAGGTTGTTTCTTATTTCTTCCTGCTGTGAATGGGTTAAGGTAGGGGCTAGCTTAACTTCTTGTATATTACATTCTTGCTCCCCTCTCCCTTCCCAGCATGGTATTTCTGCTTCTTCTGGGTCCTCTTGGATAGCACAGAGAGCCCAGCTTTCATTTCTCTGGTAAGGCTTAATCATGTTTATGTGAACTACCTTGCGCCCCTCATCCCCCTGCTGGATAAGGTAGTTTGCATTATTTATTTTGGACACGATTTGGGATGGTTCCTCCCAGGCTAGTTGCATTTCATTCCCCTTTTTGGTCGCTCTAGGCACGGGTTGTGCCACGTCGTGTCCTAAACTCTGGGCTGGTGTGGAGATTACAGGTAAAGGACACAGTTTTGCCTTGGTTTTGTCCTGACCTGATCCCTGCCTCTGGCAAATGTCACAGGCTTGGCAATACATTCTAATTTGCTTCCCCATTCCTGGCCAATAGAAATTTTGCGCCACTCTTCGTTTGGTCCGAGTTATCCCCATATGTGCCCCAAAAATACTATTATGGGCTTGCTTTATGATTTTTTCTCGGTACATGTGAGGAACCACTAGTTGTCTGCGGTTTCCTCCTCCCCCTTTATAAGGTGTGCTAAGGGCTTCACGATATAACAGCCCCTCCTCTAGGCAGAACCTCTCTGGGCAATCAGGGGTTAATGGAACAGTAGATTTTGCTGCCTCAAAACAGCTGTTTAGTCCCATGTCATTCTTTTGTTCCTGAGAGAAATTAGTCTTTTGAGTAGTTTTAAAAGGTATTAGGAAGCCTGGCTCACTCAAAGTTTCAACTTGAGGACTTTGAGTCCTGCCCTCATTGGCAACTGTTTCGCTTCCCTCAGTATCAGTTGACAGTTGGCCCCCCTTGGAGCGGTTAATAACAAACGCACTCTGCACATGCTCCAGGAGATCCCAACCGATAAGCACCGCAGTGGGGATTTCCTCTGAAATGGCCACTTGCCACTTTCCACTCCAGTCATGTAACTTAATGTTTACCTCAGCCATTTGGAGTCTAACTGGCTCTTTGGCGATTCCTTTTAATTCTATAGTTTTTCCTGGAATTATTTTATTGGTACTGATTACCTCAGGATGAACAATTGTGATTTGGGAACCGGTATCTTTTAACCCGAGATATTTTTTGTTTTCAATCCAAATATTTTCTCCTGACTTTCTCAAGAGCAAATCATTCTGTTTAATCAAGTAACAGTGTATTACTGAAGCCTCAGGAATCTCCTCTGTCTCAGGCCTAGCTAGAGCTTCGGTTTCCGTGGCAACCTGCTTAGCCTCACCCTGCCCTACTGAGTGGATACAATAAGAGTGTTTTTGAGTGTTTGTGCTCCCAGATTTAACTTGTTCACCAGTCTTACATTCAAAGCTTCTGTGGCCCAGTTTATTGCACGACCAACACCTCATATCTCTTCCCCCAGTATAATTAGATTTATTTTCTTTTACCTCAGAGGTATGGGTGTTAGTTTGGCCCACGTCACTTGGGCTTTTTGACTGTGGTATGTTTCCCTTTTTCATTGCCGGAGAAGAGCTTCCTTTAGCATATTGAAATTGGTTTCTGGGGTTCCCCCACAATTTCCCGCCAAATTTTGGACTATCAAATCCATGGTCCCTAATTTCATTAATTTGGTCAGCTATGTTTGCTGCCTCCTGGATGGTTTTAGGACTTCTTTCCTTTACAAGATATTTCAGCTCCCCAGTTATGGTGGCATAAAATTGCTCCAACGCAATAACCTCTCTGATTTTTTGAATTGAATCCGCACCCTCCTGCTCTAACCATTTTTTGAGGTAATTTGTAATTTTTGCCCCCAACTGAGCATACGTTTCTTCTCTCAACTTTGTCACACTCCTGAATTTTTTTCTTAGTTGTTCTGAGGTAATTCCAAACCTCGTATAAATTAATTGTTTAAACATCTCAAAATCTGTTGACTGTTCTTCTGTCATTTGGGCGTATATTTCTGCCAGTACCCCACTAATTCTAGCCCTTAAGATCACCATTTTCTCCTCATCCTTCACTTGGAAATCTTTACAGGCTCTCTCAAATGATATCAGAAAAGCCTCTGGGCTATCTTTCTCCTTGAACTCAGGGAATCGCTTTAAATCTACTTTGTTAACGGTTTGAGGTGTACTGTTGTTGCTGTTATTTTGATTGCTCAGAGCTGACAATTCCATCCTCTTTATTTCTAAATTATATTGTCTCTCTCTCTCCTCTCTTTCAGCTTGCAATCTTAGTTCGTTCTCTCTCGCCTCAGCTTGCAATCTCAGTTCTTTCTCTCTCACCTCAGCCTTAATTCTTTCCTTTTCTAATTCTTGGTTAGCCTTAACTTTTTCTAATTCAAATTTATATTGTTGTTCTAGTTTCCACTTTTCTAATTCTATAGACACTTGTGGCTCTCTCGCCTCAGGTACAATATTAGTTTCATCTTCTAAGCTCTGCTCTTCCCTCAGAGGATTCCCATTTTCCTCCCCTTCAGAGCTATCTTGAACTGGTTCCCTCACAGGGTTCTTTGTCTTTTTAGGTGGCATATTGTGTGATTGAGGATTGACAGTTAAATTAACAAAATAAGAGAAATCTCCTCTCAGCACTGTTCCCCCTGGCTAGGTTTCTCCAGACTCGGGTCTCAAAGTTCTGCTATGGGTCTTCTCTCTACCCGTTAAGCTTACTTCCTCCGACCCCAAGTCAAAACCCTCTGCCAGAACAGATTTGTGAGCTCTCTTTTCTCCTTTTGTTATCTTAGCCTTGCAGCGTCCTTGGGTAACCACAACTACACCCCGGGCTAGGTTATCACTTCACAGATTTACCCTTCCCCTTCCAGGTGTATTGTTTAACCCCAGCTGCTTCTGCCAATTTTGTGGTGAACAGGCACAACGATCTCAATATCCCTCCATGGGCTTATTGATGTCTCCTGCCGGCGTATTGATCTTGTCCCGCCGCTGCCGCCAGTTTTGTGGCGATCACACAGGGTCCCCGGTCGTTTGACGGACTATTGATCCCTGTGCCACCACGCGCTTCGCTGCCACCAACCAGGATCCCCTCCCTGGTAATAACTTTCACAGTCAGGGTGCAATTTTAAACAAAATAATAAGTGTTTATTTAAAAACTTCAACAACTTAAGAAATTGGTTACAACCCTGCCTACGCTCACCACTATACCTCACCACCAACCCTCACAATCAACCACCACCCACCAACCAACTCCCTCGATCAACAGCTCTTCATCAACTCCCCCTCTCTAACTCTAACTGACTCCCTTCAGCTGCCCCTAGCTCCTCCCCCCTCTGTTTATTGGTTAGCCTAGGGCCAGCCACTTAACCCCTTACTTACTCCTTCTCCTGTGTATTCCCTAGAAAGGCAAACGCCACAGATGGTTTCTTATTTAAGGAACGGTTTGCCCAAAATAGAAACCAGATAGAGTCTTCCCCCCATAGATAAATCTCTGCTGCTCATGGTTCCGCTCTAAAGATACATCTGCCAGGATTTCACCCTCCCTTCTGCAGCACTTCCTGTAAACCAAAAAGATATATGACTCTTTTTTTTTAAGAGTTTTAATATTTTTACCAGTAACTCTTGGGCACAGATATGAGCAAAATATGAAGTATATTTTCGGTGAAGAAATGTGCAGCCATTTAGAAGATTTAAGGGAGGTCAGTTTTACAGTTACGTGGCTGTACATTAACATTTGCAGAAGCTTGATGGACGCATGCGGGAGGTGGAAACAGGGGTGGTCTCCTATACTCTCCCAGATAGACAAGGCTGCTGCCAAAACCTTTCATTCTAATAAGTCAGATTAAACCCAACCCACAGACAGCCTCAACCCTATCCAGAAAAGCTACCTCACTTTCTATTTTTACAGACTGTGCTGACAGTAAGTACTTGCACGTCTGATGGGATAGATGATCTGTGCCCATTGCCTCTTATAACCTGACAGTGAAAAATGAGCACTTCCGCATCCAGGGAGTCATTCGTTACCTCTCCACTTCCTTCTAATTAATGAAAACATAAGGGAAAGAAACAATAACCAGGTCTACTGTTCAGGCAGAAAATGACGGTTGCTGAGGGGTGTGTGTGTGTGTGTGTGTGTGTGTGCGCGTTTGTAAATTCAGGGGTTTTTACTGATTGCACAAGAAAATGGCATCTAACTACTGGACTGGGTTTTATTCTCCACTTGCAAATCTTCAGCTTGAAACTAGCAATTTTGGTACGGCAGTTGTTTTTCAAGGGGAAATCCAACTGTACACATATACTGACCTCCCACACACCCCAAATTATGATTAGTGCCTGATATGTACTGAGCTTGGATCCTAGAACAATAGGCAGGTAGGATCCTAGAAGGCAGCAACCTGATTGGTCTGCAGGAGCAGCCCAATCAGGCTTCAGGAGGAAGTGACTCAGCAACCTGATTGGCCTGCAGGAACAGTCCAATCAGGCTCCAGGAGGGGAGTTGAATCAACCAATCACACAGGACCCATTGTGTAAATAATGTATATATAGCCAGAGGGTTTTTTTTTTTTGGGGGGGGGAAGCAGTCACTCACTTTTTACCATGAGCTGAAATAAAGAGCATGAAATCAACACTCAACTCTGTGTATATTTCAGTGCCATTGCATCATTTGGCTTCTGTGCTTTTTCTCTCAGTTTGGGCCATTCCTAGGCTCGATTCCATCCATTCAGGGATCAGAGAGTGAATGAGATGGTATCGCTGCACTCCAAAGCCAATCGGAAGTGTCTGTGTGATGACATCACCGAAGGCAAGTGAAAGCAACTGAAAATGGAAGTCAGCTTGAATGAGTAAGTGAGCGTTTTCTCGTGGAGTGCCCAAAAAGTCATTGAGAAAGTGAGGTGCTTTTTCAGCGCTGTTAAAACTCTGTGGGAAATGATGAGTAATTTTGCCTGAGCCTTACCATAAATACAAAATACCTAGAGGACCTCCCATGCTGCCTCTCCCTCTCCTTTATTATTTGTTTGCCGTAATGCATGTAAGATTCCTTTTCATCCACAAGTGGCTTCCAAGGAAATATATTTTTGTTGTTGTTCAGTCATTCAGTTGTGTCCGACTCTTCGTGACCCCATGGACCAGAGGACGCCGGGCACTCCTATCCTCCACTGCCTCCTGCTATTTGGCCAAACTCATGCTAGTCGCTTCGAGAACACTGTCCAACTATCTCATTCTCTGTCATCCCCTTCTCCTTGTGCCCTCCATCTTTCCCAACATCAGGGTCTTTTCCAGGGAGTCTTCTCTTCTCATGAGGTGACCAAAGTACTGGAGCCTCAACTTCAGGATCTGTCCTTCTAGTGAGCACTCAGGGCTGATTTCTTTAAGGATGGAGAAGTTTGATCTTCTTGCAGTCCATGGGACTCTCAAGAGTCTCCTCCAGCACCATAATTCAAAAGCATCAATTCTTCGGTGATCAGCCTTCTTTATGGTCCAGCTCTCACTTCCATACATTACTACTGGGAAAACCATAGCTTTAAATATACGGACCTTTGTCGGCAAGGTGATGTCTCTGATTTTTAAGATGCTGTTTAGGTTTGTCATTGCTTTTCTCCCAAGAAGCAGGCATCTTTTAATTTTGTGACTGCTGTCACCATCTGCAGTGATCATGGAGCCCAAGAAAGTAAAATCTCTCAATGCCTCAATTTCTTATCATTTTTAATTAAAGCAACAACAAGAAGTTATAGCCATTCAAGATTAAAAATAAATCTAAAAAACCAACAGGGGGGAAAAAAAGTCATCAGCAGGGAAGGCAGTCAAAGGAGAGTACCAACAGCAAAAACAAAACAAAACAAAAACAAAAAAAGCTAGTTAATCTATTTGCCAAAGCAGCCACAGTGGGGAAAGTAACAAGCAAAGGTAGTCATGTTAGTTCATAAGAAAAGGAAAAAAAAAAGTCCAATATCCACGGTTGGGCAATATCTGAAGTTATTGACCAATTGTGGATTCTTTTTTTTTTTTTTTTTGAAGAATTTGGTTTTGATAAACACACATGTACACAGACACAAGATCACATTCACTGAAGAAAGAGAGGAGAATCTGTGCTGTAGTTGTGTCCTTCACTGCAGATCCTGGATTGAGGAGTAGGCTGGACTAGATCACTTCCAAGCTAGATGTCTTTATTTTGCATTTATTTCTCACATTTCCCTCTAAGAGGCTCAGGATAATGTACATGGTTCTTCCCCTCCACCCTGAATCCTCGCAACAACCCTGTGATGTCGGTTAGGCCGAGAGGTAGTGCTTGGCCCAAAGTCACCCAGTGAGCTTCATGGCCAAGAGGGGATTTGAACCCTGGTCTCTTCCAGGTCCCACTTCATGCACTACATGACGCTGCCAACTCTTTTATTCTGATAGGGGAAGCCCATCATGGTGTTGCGTTTGTGAACACCTACAGGTATCTGTCTGGTTGCTGTCGATAGCAGCATGCTGAACTAGATGGACCTTGGACTGACCCTGCAAGACAGTCCTTACGATGAAATTAAAAAAAAAAAACAGGGTTGGGTCAAATTGATATTTTTTTTGTGGGGTGGGGCAGTTTCAAAAGCCTTTATTTAATCCCCGGATGATAGATTTTCTAGCTCAAGTATAAGCAACATTAGGAACAGCCCAGTATTGCCTGCATGAGTAATAAACAAATGCAACTAAATGGGAAAACACCATTGCTCATTAGCTGCTGTGACTTCCAAGAAGAGGGAGCGAGAAGCATTAGGGATGGGGACATGCCAACGTACCAGGAGGACTCATTCCCCAATAGCTGTGAGACTTTGCATGCACTGAAACAGGAGGGGAGAGCTGGGGGTTGGAAAGAAGCTCTGGATTTAATAATCATGATACACAGCCAGAAATAATTAGAGACTTGAAGACTGGCAATCATAAATTACTTTTTTTACAATAACGCAACGAAGGCAGAGTTGCAGAGGTAATAGGAAAATGCAGCTCAAGCAGCGAGGTTCAAATGAAAGAGCCGAGGCCAAGTCCATCGCCTTAATTCCTACTCTGGAAGAAGAGAGAGAGAGATGAAAGAAATTAAATAAATAAAAAGGCCAAGTAATAGACAAGCGTTTCCAGTGGACTGATTTTAATTGCATGTGATTTTTGTGCACCGCTAAGTCATACAGCAAAATAAGGAAAAGCTAAATGGGAGTTTATGCATGTTGGGGATGCTCTGAGATGTGTCAAGCATTGGATGCACTGTCTTGTTCCAGCTCTCTGTTAGAGGCTGTAGGAATGTGAACCAGGAACCTTATGGTACTCGGCTAGGGTGAGCTGCCTAGGATTCTATGGCCCAGTTGGCACATGATGGCAAGACGAACCATACCTTAGTGTGAACAAGCAAATGTGTGGGAGAGCCACAACAGTATCCAGGGCCTAGCATTATGTCCAAACCCAAGTTTGTTGTTTATCCCTCCCCAACAAACCTGGTTACAGCTAGTGGTTTGCCAGGGTGGTGTAGCGTGGGTTGCCAGTGTCCAGGGCAGGGCAAGTGTTGTACCCCTAGGGGTGATATGATAGCCATGTTCAAATATATCAAAGGATGTCATATAGAGGAGGGTGAAAGGTTGTTTTCTGCTGCTCCAGAGAAGCGGACACGGGGCAAAGGATTCAAACTACAAGAAAGAAGATTCCACCTAAACATTAGGAAGAACTTCCTGACAGTAAGAGCTGTCCGACAGTGGAATTTGCTGCCAAGGAGTGTGGTGGAGTCTCCTTCTTTGGAGGTCTTTAAGCGGAGGCTTGACAGCCATCTGTCAGGAATGCTTTGATGGTGTTTCCTGCTTGGCAGCGGGTTGGACTGGATGGCCCTTGTGGTCTCTTCCAACTCTATGATTCTATGATTCTAGTGGACTGGGAAGCGGTCAGTCCCTTTGCCAGCCAGCATCTAATCAAAGGAGGCTCTCCTTGCAAACTAGCTTTAACCTGGGAGCATAGATAAGGCAAACAAACAGCAGCATAGAGAGGTAAATGAAATAGGAAAAATGTAGGATAATAGCATACTGCAGGTGAGAGAAGGTGGGTTCATGGCAGAGATAAGATTCAAGCCCAACTTAAGTAAAGCTTTCATTGGGGGCTTTCTGACTCACCTCTGAATCCTTCAGTCATTAGGATTTGCCATTTCTTTTTTTTCCCTTTTTTAAAAAAAGAGTCGGACGTTCTCCTTTCAGAACTTGTTTAATAGGCCACAAGCAGAAATATCCCTGTATTGATCATTCTTTGGAAGAGTCTTTACTTGGAAGGCTTTCATTTTATATTAGCCCTTGGCTGTACTGCAGGGGCTGCGTCTTACATATGCTAATTTTTATAGGAAGGGGAGTGAGTTCAGACAACACAATTTAATCTTTAAAAAGGGCCATTAAAGCCACACACATCCTTCAGAACATACGGGGAGGGGAGAAATAAAATGCTTGCTAAATTGCACAGGACAAAATCAGCAAGCAAAACATTATTCAAGAAAGTTTGCGGCAGCTCATGGAACTACCCAGCATGGCCACGCAATTTCCTGCTACCCACTTACATACTGCTACCCACCATCTGAAATGTCCAACCTCTTTAATTCATTATCATGGGGGTAGGAATGTCCACCATGCATCTACCGGTATTTATCTGTTGAAAATACAGGGCAATCTACAGGAATTCTGCAGCTTCATTAGAGTATATCTGGCCTTGGAGTGAAAAATAACAATAAGTCTTCTCCCCTGCCCCCAAAACATACACAAAGCAATTAAATAATTGTGTAATAGGTTAACACTAGATTGTAAATGGAGAGTTTTAGCATAATACCCAAGAAAATACTCAGAAGATTAGATCTCCAGTCCAGTGTTTGGTTCGAAAGTTCACGTCTTAAAGACTGGAGCACTGAGTGGTGATTTGCATGTGTGAATGAGGAATCACAGAGCTATCACTGTCGTATCACCTGATGTCAACTCTAATGCAATGCTTTTTAAGGGAGTTGGACCACACATTCAGCTGTGAGCAATCAAGTAAAAGGATATCTCAAATATATAGGAATAGGGGAACCAGCTGTGACTTGGAAGGAGAGATAGGCACCGGAAAATATCTCAGTCTGGGTTCCCCCTATTAAATAATAAAATAATTATAAATCCACAGGGCGATCAGCAATGGGAAAGATATTTGGTTCGGTTCACAATTTAATGTGAATCAAATTTCCACTTCCTGAAAATGTGGGATGCAAAGCACAGCTGTCCTTCAAAATGCACACTCGTTCAACCTTTGTGGTGCAGTTCTCCAACCAAAAGAGAAAAAAGAAAAAGTTAAGCATATATTAGGAGAAAGTGTGCATAAAATTGATGTATTCGTGCGCATAACGTACAAAAATGCATTATATTAGGGGAAACTGCTTGCAAAACTGTATTTTGGGAGGCATGTACACTAAGATACTGATGGGTTTGGGGGAGAATAAACTGAACCTAGGACTTGGAACTGCGGGAGGCAGTGAAAGATAGGCGTACCTGCCGTGCTCTGGTCCATGGGGTCACGAAGAGTCGGACACGACTGAACGACTGAACAACAAAGACTTGGAAAATGAGCAAGAGAAACTGAAATTGATTAATCAGATTCAAATAAACTGATGAAAAACTCAATATAGATGTTTTAGATGCTAATATATTGATGTGAATGTTCGGCTGGTGAGTATTCTTCCAGTGACCTGTTTTCAAACTGGGGTGTGTGTGTATATTTTACGGTAATAAATGAATTCCACCTACTGTTTTGGTAAGGTTTAGTTAAACACTTTAGTTAAATGTTTCTTTATAAACACACACACACACACACACACACACACACACACACACACACACACCATCTAAGCCAGAGGTACTAGTTTCCATACAATATGTTACTGCCCTCTTAGTAACCCTGCGAGGCAAGGCACTCCTTTAGGACTGACTAGAGTTAAGTTCAGAAGTGCTCCGTGACACCAGGAAAATGCTAGCTGCTTTAGGATGTGCATAAGAGACTGTTTCGTTGAGAAATCTGGTCCTCCTTATCCATTTCTCAAAGAAAACCCAGAACACGAAGTTCCCCTGAAATAATACAAAACAATGAGAAAATAAGCAGCCTGGCATTTATTTTCACTGGTGTCTCCTAGTGAAAAATGAATGCTTCTGAACACCTGGTGATTTGTTGTATAAATGTTAACATTTGCCCGAGTGCCCGATTCGGCTTCCAGCGGAGGTGCTCATTGCTCACTGTTGCACTGCTATATGTGATTCAGCCTCATTAAGTAGCACTTTTTCTCCCTGCAGGCCGCACCATAAATCTGAAACAAACCCTTCCCAGCAAATCCTGCCGTGGATATTGCACAGAAAGCCTCCAAACCGAAAAAGGGGATGTGGACGCACGGCAGGTCAGACAGCACAGATTTCACTGCAAACCCTTGAGCTGCCTCTGCCACAGATAACTTGGGGCATCAGAGTGCTGGATCACACCAAAGCTCCATTGTGTTGAACCAAAGGTGAGCTGTTCTACGAGTTCTGCAAACACCATCTTGGTAGTCAAGATAACCCCATAATTAATTGGTGGTAGTTGTAACAATGAACTCCTATATGCTTATATTCACTTGCATTGATGTAAGCCAGGCACGTCCAACAGGTAGATCGTGATCTACCGGTAGATCACTGGACGTCTGTGGTAGATCACTGGTAGATCACTGGCTCCCCCCACAGAACACTGGTAGATCACTGGCTCCCCCCACAGAAGCTCAACAACTTAGGCTCCCATAAAAAAGCTGTACAACTTAGATCTGAACCCCCTCCCCCCAAAAAACAGGGTAGATCACTGGCAGATTTTAATTCAGAAAGTAGATTGCAGCCTCTTGGGAGTTGGCCACCCCTGATGTAAGCTAATTGGCTTGCTTTGATGCTACCCTGATAGCACAAATATAAGATGGGGGACACCTGGCTTCCTAGCAGTACATGTGAAAAAGATCTAGGGGTCTTAATGGACCACAAGCCTAACATGAGTCAACAGTGTGATGTAGCAGCAAAACAGTTAATGCTATTCTAGGCTGCATCAACAGAAGTAAAGTGTCCAGATCAAGGGAAGCCATAGTACCACTCTATTCTGGAATACATCTGGAATACTGTGTCCAGTTCTGGGCACCACAATTTAAGAAGGATGTTGACAAGATGGAGTGGGTGCTGGGGAGGGCAACACCTGTCTGAAATCTTGGAGAGCTGTGGCTAGCCATTGTAGGTAGTTGTAAACCACTCAGAAGTTCTATTTAAACTTAAATAGATGAAAATTTGGTTAAATAAATAAATACACCATGACAATTGGGAAACAGCCAGTATGGTGTCATGCAGGGATGTGGAGCCTCTGACCTGTAATCCTACTTAGGCCCAGCAGAAGTCTCAGTTGGCCCCAAATGATGTTTTCTCTGAACCATATCAACGTACCCCAAAACTGATGCCATATATGAGGTCAGGTGTTGGGCAAGTAAGGTTGAGGTTCCAAAGGATGAACTGGGAGCTTACAGTGAGGTGACGACCTTGATCAGCTGGTATGTTATAAGGTGATCGTTAATATTTTGGCCCCTTGGATGCAAACGTAAGAGATGGGCCAGCATGTCTGGCGTGTTCTTCAAGCAACATTGACTATCTCAGTGCCCGTTCCCCCATACTAAGCAAATGGGAGCCTGGTCTGGTGTGGCAGTAATGAGTTCTCATTGCCTGCAGTTTTGCGACTGCATTAGAGGTTATTCAAACATTTTTGCCATGGGCAAAATTGAAAAAGGCTTCATTTAGTACTGCGATTCCGATGGCAAATTCCAGCCTTTGTGTGAAATTAGAGTGGAATGATCGCTCGTCCTTCTCTTGATTATGTCACTAAGAGCTCCATACAATGTTTCATTAAGTCATTAACAACAAAAAAGATCCCAAAACTTCCTGAAAAAGTCCTCCTTCTGGGTAGGATTTTGTTTTGTGTTTCACTTTCTATCATCAAAGGCTTCACCCCATAGTTTTTTAAAGCGAAATCTTGTCCATATCAAATGATGAATTACATTCAACTGGAAGCTCTAGGCAGGCTGTAGATTCTTGGCTTGTGCTAATCCTCATCACCATCTTTCATGGATGATATTGTTGTCTTCCTTTCACCACCATTATCTCTTTGCCCTTGATAACCTCCTTGACATTGTTGCGGCGATATTTTCTTAGCCCTCTTGGCCCCTCTCATTTGCTGTCACGAGCGAGGTTCACAATGAATATTTCTCCTGTCCCATGCGACGGCTAATAATGTCTTTGTCTTAATTGCTAATTGTGTCTTATTAGCGAGGTACTTGGAGGAGAACACCTCATTTCAGAATGCTTCGGCAAAACGACTCACTCCAGGATCTGCAGTGATTTGTCCAGGATCTGCAGAGTTGAGATCTGCAAGGACAAAGGAATTTGGGGACTCTTCCAGATGCTCATGAGATTATGGGAAATCTTAAGGCATATGACAAAACCAGGAGAAGAGCCAGTCTGGATGGGGGGTAACTTGGGTTCAAATTCTGGGCCATGAAGAGAAGGATAACAGAACCATAGAATTATAGAGTTGGAAGGGACCACGAGGTTCATCTACTCCAACCCCATGCAATGCAGGAATCTTTTGCCCAATGTGGGGCTCAAGCCCACAGCCCTGAGATTAAGAATCTCATGCTCTAGGAACTGAGCTAAACATTCAGTGACATTGTCCATGCTTTACAGACAGAAGGTCTCTGGCAACTCTAGGCAGGGCAAGGAGAGACCCTCACAGAGGTGGATTTAGGGCAGCATGACCGGTTCCCCAACACTGGCTGACAAGCCGAGGGGGGCACCACGGGGTGTCACAGCTATGATGTAGTACACATGCAGAACAGAAGGAAAGAGGTGACAGGTGCGACAAACCTCCTCTTCACACTCTCCCCTTGTTACTAAGTGAATTTCTAATCAGGTGTTCTGGGTCAAATTTCAATCCACCCCACCTGTCCCTCTGAGGTCCGTCTGTGATGTCAATCCCCTTTTATTTATAATCTGGGAATCTCTTAATAACGGGAGTTTTCCTGTCCAGCGGCCGTGGCCGGTTATATCCTCCGCTCTGGGCTTCAGGGGTTAAACTCTTCTTTGCCTACAGTTCAAGGTCTCTCTTTCATTAGATCCCTCACTATATCAGTTAGCTAAGCCCTCTTAGCAACTCTGTGGCAATACCAGGGTTTCCGCCCGCTAGCCCCTCCTGAGGGAACTCCAAGACACAAACTATCACCCTGCAGGTCAGTTTTGTCTTTTCCCTGAGTTCCCCTCCTCATGAGCATACATAACTCGCTGGACCCAAATGAACGATGATATTTCCTTAGCTCAACAATAAGAAGTCTTTATTCCTTTCAGAACATAACGGTTTCAGTAATGCAATCGTTTATAACAGTGTAAGCTCTTTCTTTCAGCATCATATACACATCTTCAACGTATCCTAACCTACCCACCACTGTCCTGGCCCCATGCCCTCCTTCTTCCAGTCACCACTCACCCCTCTCTAACGGCTGCTCCCTCCTTTTAAAGAGCGGAATGTCCCGCCTCCCTTGAGGTATCTGCCACTCAAACTGGGGTGCCCATTAACTCCTAGAACACCGTGGGTTTCTGAAAACCCCTTAACTTAGGTCAGATTCGTTACAACAGGCACCAAATTTTTGCCTCACACAGGGCACCGCTGAAATGTGAAGGACCAAAAGTCTGCCCCTGCCCCTTGCCTGAAACTCTAGAAAGCTGCTGCCAGTCAGTGTAGACAATACTGAGCTAGATGGACCAGTGGTCTCACTTGACATAAGGAAGCTTCCCAATAGGGGAGACAGGAGAACTCCTAGAACAGTGCATTGCAGGGAGGAGAGGTCACTCAATCAGATAACTCGGAAATGCTTGCGCTGATGGAATGGTCAAATTTAGCATGAGGCTGAACAATGCCATCTTTACCCAGAGGTGCAAGGTGTGCGGGGCATCCGGGTGCCAAATTCTGGGGGGGGGGGGCGCCAGGTGCCCGCCGCTGAAACTCTTAACTATCTACCTGTTATGAAATAATAAATAATTTTGATCAAGCTAGAAAAACAAAATACATACCTAGGTATTACCGAAATGTATACCTACTGTTTCACTAAAGGACTTTCGACTTTGTGTGCTCATTTACCACAGACGTGCCGCGCCAGCGGTGGTGCTTGTCATTCACAACAGCGGCGCTTGTCATTCTCAAAGACGCCGTGCACATGAAATTTACTAAATTGGGGGGGCGGGCGCTGGGCAGATCTTTGCACCCTGGCGCTGCATATGCTAAAAATGGCCCTGAGACTTAATTCCTCCTTTTGTTTTCGAATTGCCTTCAAGCTGCTAAGAGCTATTTTTTAAAAAAAATAATTAAAAAAAATTCCTTTCAGTAGCACCTTAGAGCCCAACTTAGTTTGTTGTTGGTATGAGCTTTCGTGTGCATGCGGCTACCTACCTATAAGTAGAGCTATGTTTTTTTTTAGCCAACATTCACATCATACAGTCTTACACCACTTTACCAATCAGTTTGTGAAGGGTGCTGAGAATTATTAGGCACCCTTAACGAACAACAGTCCCAGGGTCCACAATGGTTGGAGTTGTATACGAGTGCTTTAAATGCATGGTATGGGTATGGCCATATATTAAGTGGGAAGCAATTTGCTTTAAACAAACACACATCTGGACAGCGACAAGTTCCCTATCAGAGAACTGAAGAACTCAACATTTGCAGCAAAAAAAAAACTCTGGGCATGTGACACAATAAATTAAAAATTTTCGTATGAACGAAGCTCATGGCCAAAACTAAGGCTCAAGGAAATTTGCTGCCATGGAAGTGTTTATAACTATTTGGAGACAGCAAGGGTGCAGTCACCTTTATGCTAGTGGTTTGTGTCAGTTTTGATACTGAAGCAGAGTTATTTGAAGACAATGTTAGGGGAACTGCTGCTTAAAAGTAATGCCAGGCCAAAATTCCTGTTTTAAAGTTGGCCATCATGGAGGCCTTGGGCCACATTCACACCAAGTATTTAAAGCACCATCCCTTTAAACAGTTATGGCTTCCCCCAAAGAATTCTGGGAGCTATATTTTGTTCTTTTTTAAATTTTTTATTCCATGATTTTAATTAACAAGACAAAATTACACGATAGCATTACAGAATTCCAGCCCTTACCCAGATCACTTGCAAAGAAAAATAAAATAAAAATGATTACATACAAAATTATTTGGTTATTTATGTTCTGATTTCACAATTCTGCGTATATTACAATATATTTACAAGTAAAAAAACAAAAAATGTCAAAAGGAAGATAATACTAATAATAATAATAATAATAATGTTGATTTATTTATTTCCCCCCTACTTTACCTCTACTTCCTCCACTCAGACTTCCTGTCAACTCCCTTTGCATCAATTTATGTTAAATTGAATGTTTACAACACCTTCTCCTGTTTCTACTCTCCAGTACATTCTAAGAGAAATTATAACTCCACTTTCTTTCCTCCTACTTATTCCCATATATTTTGTTAAGGGTGCTAAGAGTTGTTAGGAGACCTCTGTTCCACTCTCCAAGTGTCCCTATTTTCCAGGGAAAGTCCCAGATTACAGAAGCCGTCCCAGTTTCTGACTTGATCCCAGAATGTCCCGCTTTTCCTTAGGACATCCCTATTTTCATCAGAGAAATGTTGGAGGGTATGTATGTATCTGGCCCCCAAGCCATCTGAAGGCAGCCTTGTGTAGGGAAGTATTTTTTAATAATGTTTTATTATGTTTTTTATATATGTTAGAAGCCATCCAGAGTGGCTGGGGCAATCCAGTCAGATGGGTGGGGTATTATTATTATTATTATTATTATTATTATTATTATTGACAGCCCTGTTTTCATTGGAGAAATGTTGGGAGGGTATGCAGAGCTACAGTTCCCAGAATTCCCTGTGAAGAAGGATTGACTGTTAAACCACTTCAGCTCTATGAACTTTTCAAGGGAGATGAAGCTAACCACCCCAGCTACCTCATGACCCAGGGTGCAGTGAATGTATACCTACTGTTTTTGTCTTGTGTGTTTATGTGTAGGGAAGGCACCCAGAGGCTTCATTAACACCAAGGGAAGACATTGCACTTAATCCAGGGCAACATTGCACTTCACGGGAACCGCTTTGGCAACCCCTGTTCCAAAATAAGGGGAGGGAGTGTTCTCACACCATGCAAACGGTCTGCATGCTTTACCTCTAACTCTCTGTCTTGGGAATAAGTCCCCCCCTGTCTCCCCACCCACCCACCCCACCATCCCTTCGTCACTGAAGTAATTTATGTCCTCATTTGATTTTTGTTCTCCCACCAACAAAAGCCGACATCTCCAGCATCCAAAACACAGAGCTTCGCCTTATTGTTGAAGGTCATTGGCAAAAAGATAAATGCCCTCGTACAAAAGGTGAATGGGGTTTGGAAAGATCACCTGGATTGAAATACACACTCTCCCCTCCCCCCTCAAACCCCTCTTTTATTTGTAAGTTGCCCTTTGTTTCTTATTTTATAGTATGATGGAGTAATAATCTTTTAAGCAAGAGCCCGGCAGTGTGGTAGCAAGTAGAAGAGTTTGGATTTGATATCCCGCTTTTCACTACCCGAAGGAGTCTCAAAGCGGCTAACATTCTCCTTTCCCTTCCTCCCCCACAACAAACACTCTGTGAGGTGAGTGGGGCTGAGAGACTTCAAAGAAGTGTGACTAGCCCAAGGTCACCCAGCAGCTGCATGTGGAGGAGCGGAGATGCGAACCCGGTTCCCCAGATTACGAGTCTACCACTCTTAACCATTACACCACACTGGCTCTCGTGCATAATGAACACACAATGGGAGATTAGGCTGTTAAAAACCTTTTGTCAGGCTAAATTCCCTTCCATTGATAACCCCACGACCCTCGATGGGTTATTGTTCAAAAGCAAGGGTGGTCAATGGAGTATTCCCCACCCCCACCCCAGTCCTCAAAAGCCAAGAGAAATACAGTATCCAGGACTTCAAACTATCTCGTGCTTATGCAGATTCACAAAGAGAGCAAAGGATTCCTTGAGCGATAATGACCAGCATTTATATTGTACTTTAAGGTGCTCCAAAAAGGAAACCCGCCTCCTGATTTTGCCACCTTTGGAGCATAAAGGTGTGGGTGGCATTTCAGCAATTTTTGAGGGGGTGGGGAAGAGGGTGGACCAGATCTCAAGCCAAATGTCAGTAGTGATGGTGCTCCCAACCCCATCCGAAACATGCTTAGGGTCGCAGCTACTTAAACTAACTCTCAGCATGTGCCTATTTAGAGGTTTTTGAGTTCCAATCTAGCCATCTATCTTCCTCCAGTCCTGTGACTGGGGAAAAAAGATCTCTGTACACGATTTGTGTATATAAGACACATCCCTGTAAGTTTACTTCCCCTGCTGATAGGACTACTGCAAGTAGCAACCACAATAACCTAGGAGCATCGCTTTTTTGCTCTTTGGTGCATAGGAATATGCCTCAGATAATTGGCCAGTATTATCTGCAATGATTGGCAGAGGCCCTACAGGGTTTTACACAGGGGAGTCACAGCCCTACCTGGAAATGACAGAGATTGAACCTGGAACCTGCTGCAAGGAAGGTGTATACAAAGCAGGCCTCTGCATTGCAGCTTCTCTTTCTTCTCACCTGAGCTTCCCATCCTTCCCTTCTGATGGTCCTTCTAGTGCCCCATCTAACACCTGTCTCTCCTTTCAACCCAGTGTCCTGTCCCGGACAGCGGCGGATCGCTCAGGGCTACCAAACCCAACCCAGGTTGGTCCAAGGCTGCCTTCACCCAACTTTGCCGAAGCGTGGCTCCCACCCTCCGTTGAGAGCATTTCTGTTCAGGGTTTGGGCAATTCCGGTGCAAGCAGAACCTGAGCGCAACAGCACTCTCCTACCTGCGATTCCTGGCACCTGATATTCAGAGGCATATTACCTCTGTCGATGAGGTAGTTATGGTACCTAGACAGCTCTTCGTTGGTACATTGCATCGGTCAGTTCCCTCTCCTCTGCCAAAAGTGAGGCCAGTCGTGTACAACGTCACATCCTGCGCAAAGAATGGAGTGAAGATGGACTACTGTTTGCACAGCTCTTTGAAAGTGATGAGTGGTAAATGTGCTCAGCGCTATGATACTAGTCTCTTATGAATACAGTGAAAACAAATAACAGGGAGATAAAGCTGTGTGTTGTTCAACTTACGCTGACATGATTAAAAGCCTCTTCATTCCTCCTCCTCTTTTAAATCTTGTGTGTAAAATGTTTAAAGTTCAATCTTGCCTATATATTTTAATGCTTTAGCATTTCAGTGGCTTAGAGGTTGTCTGTTCCTGGCATGTGTCAGTTTTGAGTATGTTCATTCAAAAGTCCTTTCCATCCTGTTTCTGTAGTTATCTGAATTTTTCCTTTAAAAAATAAACATTTGAATATTTGCATTTAGATCTATTTTCTGGAATCTATTTTCTCACCAGATACTCATTTATAAATATATTTTATCCAGAAATATGACTTATGGCCACACCTCCCCTCCCCCATCATAAGATCAACCAATGCCTAACCATATAACCTTACAAAGTTGTGACGATTGCTACGAGGTAGGCGAAAACCAAATGGTCCATGCCAATTTGCCAAGTGGAAAAATTCCTACCAGGCCCCTCAACGGCAACCAACCAGGTCCATAGCAAGATAAGAAAACCTGCACATTGGGGGGTGGGTGGGAGATTGAGGAAGCAAGCCGAGAGGAGGCTGTCCGACTCACGCCTCTGTTTAAATGGGTCCCGGCCACGCCTCCCCAGCCAGCAGATTGGCTGGCTGGTCGATGACGTGGCTGGGATCCTCCGGGCAATGTGGGACTCCGCCCCCCACCCCTGGAGGGGAGTAGGTAGTCACGTGGTCCACTGCAACTCCTCCCCACATTTAAGTTGAGCGGTTTAAGTTGAAACAAGCATAAAAACTGATGCTGTCCATGACTATATTGCCAAGTGACAGAAGAAAGGAACACAGGCAATTGCTGACCAGGCGGGGAGAAGGGGAAATTGGGAGCTTGGCACAGTGTGGGTACCCTGTGGGAATGTAGGATTGGGCTCTGCCAGTGCACTCACACCATGCTGACCCCAACACTGCTTCACTCCTCTCTCTATTGATAAGTCACGATGACACCAGTCACTCCTGAGAACCCATGTGGTGGTGTTTCCCATTGCTTACTGCCTATATGAGGTGAGCCTTCCAATGCTCAAAGATCGAGATCCCGTTCCAAGATGTGATGAATCTGGGTGGCATCTCTTCTCCGCACCTGATCACTCCAGCTTAACCTGGCTAGGCACAAGGTCAACAGGAAAGCAAGGCACAGAAAACAAAGAAGAGCCCGCGTCTTCTCTATCCGGGGTGTGCTATCTGGACTTTGAGGTCACCAAACAGCCACACAACACCCAGCACCCTGTTATTACTATTCAGAGCGTTTACATTATGGAAATCTAACAGCTTAGAAGGCTATAAATGCCTCTTTATTCATCAGCAGTTCTTAAAAGTCTATAAATATCCACCACTATATTTGTTTAATGTACTCTTAAAGATTCCAGAGGAGCTGTTATTATTTGGCTTGTCAGCTCCTCAGTGCCTTGAACAAGCAGAAGAATCGCGTTCCCCAGCTTGCTTTGCTTCCCTGCCCAAAGTTTCGCTAGTACAGCAGAGTAAACCATCAAGACCCTAATGCATATGTTGGCTGACGTGCTGCCCTCTAGATGGCGCTGGACTAAAGCTCCCACCATCCCTGACCACTAGACATGCTGGCTGGAGCCGTTAAGAGCTGGAGACCAAGAAGAAGCTCAAGGAGACTAGGAGGGGAGGTGCATCAGAGGGAGAAAGAATTGATATTGGCTTGTATTTCTTCAAAATTTGCATTACTGCAGCATTCATACATGCTGCAGTGTGAGGTCTTGTAGTATTTCATGGGATCATAGCATTGTAGAGTTGGAAGGGACCGCGATGGTCATCTAGTCCAACCTCCTTTTGCTCATGCGCTCTCTCTCTCTCTCTCTCATCTATCTCTCTCTCTCTCCTGTTGTTTAAGTTGTCTGTTGTTGCTTTCTGTATGCCTCTTAGAGATAGAATCATAGAATCATAGAGTTGGAAGAGACCACAAGGGCCATCCAGTCCAACCCCCTGCCAAGCAGGAAACACCACCAAAGCATTCCTGACAGATGGCTGTCAAGCCTCTGCTTAAAGACCTCCAAAGAAGGAGACTCCACCACACTCCTTGGTAGCAAATTCCACTGCCAAACAGCTCTCACTGTCAGGAAGTTCTTCCTAATGTTTAGGTGGAATCTTCTTTCTTGTTGTTTGAATCCATTGCTCCATGTCCGCTTCTCTGGAGCAGCAGAAAACAACCTTTCACCATCCTCTATATCAGTGTTTTTCAACCTTTTTTGGGCAAAGGCACACTTGTTTCATGAAAAAAATCACGAGGCACACCACCATTAGAAAATGTTAAAAAAAATTAACTCTGTGCCTATATTGACTATATATAAAGTAATTTTTCAATTTTTCCCACGGCACACCAGGCAACATCTCGCGGCACACTAGTGTGCCACGGAACAGTGGTTGAAAAACACTGCTCTATATGACATCCTTTTATATATTTGAACATGGCTATCATATCACCCCTTAACCTTCTCTTCTCCAGGCTAAACATACCCAGCTCCCTAAGCCGTTCCTCATAAGGCATTGTTTCCAGGCCTTTGACCATTTTGGTTGCCCTCCTCTGGACACGTTCCAGCTTGTCAGTATCCTTCTTGAACTGTGGTGCCCAGAACTGGACACAGTATTCCAGGTGAGGTCTGACCAGAGCAGAATATAGTGGTTCTATTACTTCCCTTGATCTAGATGCTATACTCCTATTGATGCAGCCCAGAATTGCATTGGCTTTTTTAGCTGCTGCATCACACTGTTGACTCATGTCAAGTTTGTGGTCTACCAAGACTCCTAGATCCTTTTCACATGTACTGCTCTCAAGCCAGGACATTTTGATATATAACGCAGTATAGAAATTGTCGAAAATAAACAAATAAAATAAATGGCATCGCATCAGGGAACCCACAGGAATAGTCCATAAAGTGCAAGTGATTTATAAACAGGCTCAGTCAGGAAAGTGAGGGTGTGTGTGTGTCTTGGTGGCCACCCCCCTAAGAATAATAATAATTTTTTAGCACATTTTGAAGTGTAGTATTACACACTCCCACCTAAAAAAAAGGCACCCATATAAGAGAATTCCAAGTGATATAATGCATGCTCAACATCTACAGATGGTTCACCGTCTAAAATTCCATAACTGCACCATTCCAGGTGGGATCTTTCCTGATGTGGCACCACAGTTGTGGAATTCCTGTCTGAAGGAGACCCGCCTGGCTCCATCACTGGTTACTTTTGGGTGAGTACTGAAAACCTGGTGCTTCAGTTGGTCCTTTTCAGCATGCTAACATGAGCCGGCCGGGTGCTGGAAAGATGCACGTGGAGGTTTGAATGTTCCATCCCCCCCCTTCTTTTTCTTACTGCGAGTGCTGTATTTTCTCATTTCATTTTGTGCTGTTTGGAAATTGTTTGGTTGTTTCTGTAGTGTTCCGCATTTGCACACGCTGCCTTGGGCATCCCTCGGGACTGGAAATGCAGGGTATTCAATGACAAGCGAACAAAAAATCTCCACAGTGCTCTTAAGCTCGGGAGGAGGTTGAGATCCACTTGGGAGTTGGTTGTGGCGGAGACCCGCTCCAAGGATTTCTGGGGACAGTGAAGCTGCATTGCCTCCATTGCCTCCTAAGGAGCTCTACCTAGCTCAATAAATTCAAGATAGAATGGAATTGCGACATCACTGGAGGCATAATACATCTCTCATTATCTTCTATAATGATGTTCCACGTGTCTGAGCGTAAGCAAATGTCTGATTGCTTTCTCCTCCAGAAGTGCTTTGCCAGCAATGGCAGGAAGTATCACTGGAAAGCCTAAGAGAGAGGGAGGAAAGGAACAGGAAAGTGAAAGGCTGCGTTTGAGGAATCTGCAACTTCTTTCCCTGGGGGTGAGTCTTCTCCAATGTCCCTCCCGCTCTAGGAAATTACAAGCAGTTCTACCTTAGTGTGCGGAAGCATTTTAAAAAGTAATAGCAGCAACTAGATGAATCCCCTCTTTCTGGTCTCTTCCCTGTTCACATGATTACAGATTCCAAAATCCTATGGGCAGGAGAGGGCTGGTCTGCAATCCTTGTTCAAAAGTCTACCTAGTCATCAGTGGACTGCAACATAATCCAAAGTTGGCTTTGCAGTTGTCTACCCTAGAAGAGTGACATGAGGTGGGAGATTTAAACCAGGCGCGGAGGAAGCCGCCCGGCTACCCGGGGCGGCAAACCCGGGAGCACCCGGGGGCGTGGTTTCTTTCTCAGCACGCATGCGCAGCACACCGCTCCCAGTGCACAGGTGCAGCGTACGACACATGCCCAATATACACTCCCAGTGCGCAGGCGTAGCGTACGACGCATGCGTCGTACGCACGCTGCGCCTGTGCGCTGGGAGCAGCACACTGCCAGCGGGCCAGCCCAGGACGGGCTGGCTTGGGGTCTGCCGGCAGTGTGCAGAGCTCCATAGTGGCACGCTGCCAGCGGGCAAGCCCCGAGCAAGCCCGTCCGGGCGGAGGTGAGCCAGGGAGGGGTGCCCAGGGTGGTACCCGGGGCTCCCCGCCCCCTTGGCCCCCTCCCAACGCCACCGATTTAAACACATCACTGAATAGAAACTTAATACGACCACATCTGGAATACTGTGTCCAGTTCTGGGCGCCACACTTTATTCCGGATGTTGACAAGCTGGAACGTGTGCAGAGGAGGGCAACCAAGATGGTCAAGGGTCTGGAAACTAAGCCTTATGAGGAGTGTTTAACGGAGCTGGGTATATTTAGCCTGGAAAACAGGAGACCAAGACAAGATATGATAGCTTCAAATATCTGAAGGGCTGTCACATGGAAGATGGGGCAAGCTTGTTTTCTCCTGCTCCGGAGGGTAGGATCTGAACCAATTTTTCCAGAAGGTGTTTCCAACTAAATATCAGGAAGAACTTTCTGACAGTAAGAGCTGTTCAACAGTAGAATGGTCTCCCTTGGGAGGTTGTGGACTCTTCTTCCTTGGAGGTTTATAAGCAGAGGTTGGATGACCATCTGCCATGGATGTTTTCGTTGATATTCCTGCATTGCAGCAGGTTGGAATAGATGATCCTTGGGGATGCCTTCCAACTCCATGATTCTATGAGAAATCAAACAGAAGATTTATTAGGCAAAGCTGTTGAGAAAGCAGGATGAGGAGAAAGGGAAGCAGAGACATGATCAAGTGGGCAGGGTAGGGAAGGGGGAAAGAAGCAAGAGTTAAGGCAGTGGAGGTACCCAAGTTGAAAGGGATGGTTACAGAGGTCAGAAGTGTGGGATGTGATACATAAGTAGCAGTCAAGTACAACATTCCTTGTTTTCCTAGAATGGACATGCGGGAGAATGTTTGGTCCAGCCAGTCAAAAACTTCCTGTTTCCTCCTGGCTAGGACATACTTACTTTGCATGTGACTAGAGGTGGGCATGACCTTACCTGTCCAGGTAACAAAAAGGCAGGGCATGCTGCTCTCTCTCTCTCTTTTGACTTCCTCCATTGTTGGAGCATCTTTTTAGCTAGAGATGCTCTGTCAGCTTCCAGCCAACAGAGGACACTGGGATTATCCCCATATGGGATAGCTCCACGTGTATATACTGTACTTTGTAACTAAGTCTGCATTCAGGGATCCAGCTGTGAACTGAATGTGAGTAAACTACTTTTATTTACTTTACACAAGATTGTGGCATGTTTATTCTTTTAAGAGGGATATAAGGGAACTTACCAGGAACCTAATAGTGAGAGGCTTACACAAGCCTGCAACCAGCTACCCGCTGTGCGTTTAAAAGGGGAATGTGAAACTCTGCTAAGTAAAGGAACTTGCTAGCACAAGTTAGGAAGGATATTAAGGATATTAATAAACAATATATCCTCTCCTGCTTCCCTGAACATTCCCACAAGAGGTCCATAGAAAGGAGGAATTGGGGGCTATGGGAAGTAGGAATCAGGGGGCATGGGAACTGGAACCAAGGAAGAGAACTGAATGAAGTAGGGGCTAAATTAAATGAGTGACAGTAAAACTAGCTGGAAAACCCTATAAGTCATATATGGTTGCCAGGCTTCAAGGCAGAATAGTAGAATGAAACATTATTCTACTCTGCTCATAAATTTCAGTCAAGGTTAGCCTGAAAAAGAAGTCAGCATGGTAGACCAAAACAACTAGAGAGCCTCAAGATAAAACATTGGAAGGTAGGTCTGCAAGGCTTTTGCTCTGAGCACCTCTGACAACTCAAATGCCCCAGGATCCTTCAAACTCACAGGCAAACCAGCTGCAGTGCTTTAGTTGGATACAAAATCCACAGGTTACGTGGCTTACATGAGTAGATCACACTTAGGAAAGATCTCCAGGGGAAGAAATGGACAGATGCAGCCACTGGAAAGGAGGGGGTGTGGAGTCAATTCTGAAGTGGCATGAGTGGCATGTGGTCTTCCTTCACTGCCCACTGCGGTAAGTTTAATTGCAAGACAGGGAATATGCCCCAGTTGCTAAGGCAGCTGGTTGATGCCCCTTGGATTCTGGCACCTGCGAGGGGCAATGAAACTGCTCTCACGGCATACATTGTAAAGACAAGAAGTGTCACCCCATTGCTCCACAATACATAATCTCGTCCCCTGTTCAGGGAAATGCTCCTTCCTTGGCTCTCAGTGATGCTCTCCATAAGCATATCTGATTTGTTCATAGTGGGGGAAAATAGTATTCTTCAGCTAACAGCTCTCAGAGTAGCCAACATATACTTCTCATATATATTGCAATTTGCAATCAGATGTAAAACATTATAGCAGAGCAGTCAAAAGACTGACACCAGCAGAAGCAATAAAAAGCCATCAGATTAAAACCACACAGCTGATTTGCAAGGAAGACTAGGCTAATAAAAAGGCTTTGGAAAGATACTGAGCACCAGGTGAGCCTCCCTGGGAAGGGTGCTCCAAATGTGAGGAACCAAAACTGAAAAGCCCCCCCCCCTTTCAGCCCCCATCTGCAGAGCATAAGAGGGCAGGAGGGTGCACTTCTCTGCCTGTGGATAAACTAGCACAATTTTAATTATGGACCACTTATAAATGCCATCTCCAACTCAAAAGTTTCAATCAATGGCGTCTCCGGAAATTTTTACATATCACTTGGGAAGACAGGTGAACTAATGCCAGTGTACTGGAAGAAGCAAAGATCACCAGCAATGATTCTTCAACGTCAACTTCGTTGGCCTGGTCATGTTGTTCGGATGCCTGATTATCGTCTTCCAAAGCAACTACAGTCATACCTCGTGTTGCGTATGCTCCGTGTTGCGTATGTTCGAGTTACGGACCTCCGCGACCCAGAAGTCCTCCATGGAGCACATGCGACGCGCGGGTGTGCAGAAGCGTTCTGCACACTTCGTGCATGCGCAGAAGCACAAAAACTCACAAACTTCCAGGTTTTTTCTTTTGTTCGTTCGTGTTACGTACGCCCGGGTTACATGGCGCGACCCGGAATGGATCGCATACGTAACACGGGGTACCACTGTACTCTATTGCAAACTTAAAAATGGAAAACATATTGCTGGTGGTCAACAAAAAAGATTTAAAGACTCTCTCAAGGCACATCTAAAAAAATGTAGCATAAACACCGACAACTGGGAAAAACTGGCCTGCGAGCGCTCCAATAGGAGCACAGCCTTTACCAAAGGTGTCATGGGCTTTGAAGAGGCTTGAACTCAGAATGAAAGGGAGAAATGCACTAAGAGGAAGGCATACTTGGCAAACCCTCACTATGATCAACTCCCGCCCAGAAACCTAAGTCCCCACTGTGGACCTTCAGACACAACGTTAAGACTGTGATCATGGAAGACAGTCTTACTTGGCTGCGAGTGATCACCAAAGAATAATAATACTAATAATAATGTATTATTTTAATATTGTTGAAGGAATTAATGGACTTGGCCCCCACTCCTTCGAGTTCTAAGCCCATCACTTCCTTCAGCCACCAGTATGAACTAGCAACAGTTCCATAAAGCAGACCTCAATTTCTCAACAGAGAAAAAACTTTTTCAGGTATTCCAAACCTGTTGAAGAATTCCCCCCACCGCCAGATAATATTCTAAATATTCTGCCACTCTTTCACACACATTCTCCATTCACCAAAAAAGGATGGAGAATTTTGGGGAGGCTATTTTTTCACCCAACTCTGAACTTGTTTAGAGGACAAAACAGTAAACCAGCTTCCTCGAGGAGCCACGGGGAACTTTCAAACACTACCCTTGTCTGGCTTCAGCTTCAATCTGTTAACCCATAACTCTTTGACCACAGCCTCCATACGTTCATTCAGGATGTTGTTGTTGTTCAGTCGTTCAGTCATTCAGTCGTGTCTGACTCTTCGTGACCCCGTGGACCAGAGCACGCCAGGCACCCCTATCCTCCACTGCCTCCCGCAGTTTGGCCAAACTCATGCTAGTCACTTTGAGAACACTGTCCAACTGTCTCATCTTCTGTCGTCCCCTTCTCCTTATGCCCTCCATCTTTCCCAACATCAGGGTCTTTTCCAGGGAGTCTTCTCTTCTCATGAGGTGGCCAAAGTACTGGAGCCTCAACTTCAGGATCTGTCCTTCCAGTGAGCACTCAGGGCTGATTTCTTTAAGGATGGATAAGTTTGATCTTTTTGCAGTCCATGGGACTCTCAAGAGTCTCCTCCAGCACCATAATTCAGGATACATATAAGAAAACAAGAAGAGCTCTGCTCTGTCCTGAATCCTCCACCCACCATCTTCATTGGATGGTCTGAATGGGTTCAAGTATTATGAAAGGGGGGGAAGAGAAATTCCCCACATTCACTATGCATAATCTTATACACCTCTCTATTATATTGCCCCTTAACTTACCTTCTTTCCTCAATTACAAAGCTCCAAATGTTGTAAACCTTTCCTCATATGGGAGTTGCTCCATCTGTTTGATCATGTTGGTTGCCCTTTCCTGTATCTTTTCCAGCTCTAAAGCACCGTTTTTGAAGTGATGGAGCCACAGCTGTACATAGCATTCCAATGCGGTTGCCCCATAGATATATATAATGGCAGTTCCTGGGTGCACATATTGATAAAAGTATAGAGACCAAAGCCATAGTTCTAGTTCTTTGTCCAGCAGTGAGAGACAGGAAGACTTGGTGTTCTTCTTCCCTAGCTAGTGAGACATCCATAGTCCACCTGTTATGCAATGCATTACAGTAGAAGCATCTTGGGGAAATCTACCATTAATCCCATGAGAAGACCCTCCCTAGCTCTGTTGCTCTACCCCCTGTACAGTGCCATTAGGTTTGTTGACTAGATGAGAACAAAGTCATCTCCAGATTTTGGAGGGCCCTTGGGCAATATACCCTCAATGACCCACCTTCTGGGTCTTCCTGCTTGTTGCAGCAGGTCCAGAGGACCCACTGGTAAGGTATGGTGTGGGCCCTTTGCAGATGCCCACCCAAGCTTCCATTTGATGCTGGCCCTGGATGAAATAACTGCTATAGCCGGAAATGATGCACAGCACAACCAGTCAGGGAGAACCTTCTGATGATACTTACTCTGTCCTCCCATTTTGTTTAGGACATAATATGGCAAAAGGTTAAACTGTAGGTACACCTGCCAGGAGTAAGAAGAAATTCATTTCTTTCATTTATATCATGTCTTTCCTCCCTTGAGCTCGAGGCGACGGTTCAATTCCCATTTTGTCCCCAGAGCAACCCTGCAAGGTAGGCTGCGCTGAGGAATAGTAATTGGCCCAATAACTCAGCTAAATAGGTACTTGAACCCGGCTCTCTGGGGTCCTAGCCATTCAAAGGTGAACCTACCTAATTCACACGTTTGGAATTCAAGCTTCTCTGAATTTTGTAGTGAATTTTGCAGAGACGTTCTCCAGCCAAGTAACATGTGCAAAAATGCATATAATTAGGTAAGGTGTGCACAGAAATTAATACACAAGTGAAAATAATATTTCAGAGGAGCCCGCTGTGCAAAAAAAAAAAAAAAGTGTATATTGGGCAAAAATGCGTACAAGCAGATGTATCTGATGTATTGTGTGTTCTTTGTATTCTGTTGGAAGCTGCCCAGAGTGGCTGGGGCAACCCAGTCAGATGGGCATGGCACAAGTTGTTGTTGTTGTTGTTGTTGTTGTTGTTGTTGTTGTTATTATTATTATTATTATTATTATTATTATTATTATTATTATTAGAAATTCACACTAAAATGCTGATGCATTTCCAAGAGGACTTATTTTGAAAGAAACCTCAAACTGATGTGGAATTGTGGAGAACTGAGCTTTAGATTGAAAACGAAAAAGAGAAATGAAGAGAAGCCAAAATTGACAGTTCCATCCATTCCCTATTCCCGGTTGCGAGTAGAAATGGAAACTTTTGAAAACTTTTGAAAACACTTTGTGTTTGTGTGTGCCTTTGTATACACAAGTATGTTTTTGTTCATTGCTAAGTAGGCTACCTTCATGTGATAACATTTGACTCAAGGGTCCTTAATATCAAGCAGGGGAAAAAACACACACGTAATTTTCATTGAAATAAATGTCATGGCCTTCCTGTCCTGCCCACCCCGCCCCGCCCCCGCCACTCCTTGGCCACATCTTCTGGAGATGTTTTCATCCAGGGAGGAGGCAAGAGAGGGCAGAGAGAAAGGGAAGAAAGAAAGGGAAGAAAGGGAAGAAAGAAAGAAAGAAAGAAAGAAAGAAAGAAAGAAAGAAGAAAGAAAGAAAGAAAGAAGAAAGAAAGAAAGAAAGAGCCGAGACAGGATAAGATGCCACAGAGGAGGGCTAGAGCCTTGTGTCTTTAATTGGTGCATGGTTATAATTTGGTATATTCATTTTGATGCATGGCAGCGAGGCAGCGAGGGGGGGAAGCTGCCCAAGTCCCCCCTCCCACAGAAAGCAAGCAACCGTAGAAGCATCCGACCTTCCGCAGCATGGGGCCACCTGAGGAAGAGGTGGAGCCCCAGGTGGTCACCACAAAGTCGTGTGTCGTCGTCCCTCCACAACTGCCAAGCATCGGCCTGTCCCTCGTTCATATCAGCCTTTGAGCAACAGAGCTGACCATACATAGCCGGGGCCTAGTGATGCCATGGGATGGCCCGTGAGTGGTAAGCCGAGTGGACTCTTTATTTGGCCTAGCTAAAAATAGGCATGTCGGGCCGGCAGAGGGTGGAGGGTGGGGGCGGGGGGGGAGGAGAAGAAGAGATAGAGAAGGTAAGGGGGGTATAAAAAAAGAGGCAGAGTCAGGACCCTGCAGGGCTAGTAGTCAATGGGCTGAGAGAAGGGATTGAACTCCAAATACTCCCTGCTCGGCCATCTCCAGCTGGCAGGCTATTTTTTGCCATGGTTGACTAAATATGGTCAGGGAGGGAATGGCAGGGGAAGGGGGCCACTTGCCTCGAGTGCATGTTTCAGATGCTTCGCTAGGTATATAAGCACTAGAAAGGTGGATTCGTTTCCTGATCAGCTTGCTTTGCCCTGCACCTCTCGAGTGCATGCAGAAACCCACCCCACCCCACCCTCAAATCTCTCTCTCTCTCACCCCCCCACCCCAAATCCTCTTTCCTTTCTTTTGTTCCACCCTGACCTCTACCTCAGGCTCACCTTTTGGGGAAGGGCGATTGGGGTGGGTGGGCAAAGCGAGAGGAGGGTGTGCTGAGTGGGGAGAGAAGAGAGAGAAATAGAGGGCAGGAAATACTTCTGGAAACAAGGCAGCCTCCCCACCACCCCCCCCCCAACTTGGAGGTGTCCGACTGCCTGCACATGGGAGGTTTCTTCTTCTTCTTCTGAACTCCTGCTGCTCACCCTTCCCTTCCTGCTCTCTCTCGCTCTCTCTCTTTCTCCAGCCTCAGCTGTAAGCTTGCAAGCCTTCCCCTCCCTCTCTACCTTTAGCCGGAGGATGCTGCAGGAGGAATAGTGATGTGGCAGTAGTGCCTGTTGTGGGGTGAGGTGGGGTGTGGGGTGTGGGTGTTTCTGTGTGCGAGAGGAGAGAGGGTGGAAGATGGCTGGGGGGTGGGGTGGGGTTGCCTCAATTCTCTCTCTCTCTCTCTCTCTCTCTCTCTCTCTCTCTCTCTCTCTCTCCAAGTGAGGTCTAATACCATTACAGGGCCGCACTTTCTCCCTTTCCCCTCCTGCATTAGAGATTAGCTTTAAGGAAAAGGGCTGACGGCTGCTGCATGCAACGCATTATTACCTTGTGATTCCATGACCCTCCTCTATGCATCCCTAACTCTCGAAAGCTGATTCAGCTTTCAGCTAGTGCTCTGGTGACTTCCACTGCTGCAACAGAAAATCTTCTAACTGGTATGTCTTTTTTTTTTTAATTCCACCTCCACCTCCCCTTTTTGCTATCTGCCCCCCCTCTTTTCTCTCTCTCCCCCCCTCCACTATTTCTTTCTCTCCCCCCACCCTGCTGCCAGCTGCACCAAGCTTAGCTTTGTTTTAAAGAGACCTGCTGCAGGACTCTCCTTGTGCATGCAACCAACTTGTCTCTCTCTGTGTGTGCACTTAAAATGCATGCTTTCTGGATCTGGCAGAAGGGGCATAATCGGTGCATGCTTTCAGACAGGGGGTGGGTTAGCGTTAGGGCATTTTTCAGATTCTTTCTTTTCTCTCTCTCTCTCTCTCTCTTCTGTCCCTTCCCTTCTTTCCTCTTGTTGTTGTTATTCTATTGCTGTAGCACACACTCCGCATTTTTTTTTTAAGCACGGGGGGGGGGGGAGAGAAACTGCAGAGCAAGCAGTGGACTAGAATAATCGGAACTGAAATGCTAGAACTTTGACATGCAGTCATTTTGCAAGGTTAAACCAACCTTTTAAATGCCTCATTCTGATATGAGCTGGCTAATGACAGCTGGGAAAGTGGTGGTGCGGGGGGGGGGGGCAGGAGGGGGAAGGAAGAGAAATCTTTTGATATTTTAAGCTAGTGGCTGTAAGCTGTAATGATATTGAGCCAGGGGAGGGGAAAAGTTGGGGGAGGGAGAAAGAGAGAGAGAGAGAGAGAGAGAGAGAGAGAGAGAGGATACAAGGTGGTTAAACTTAGCCTAACTTGCCATGATCTTAATGCTGCGGTGATTAACCATTGAAATGCCAAGGTTGTGATCATTAATTACCTGTGCATGATTTATGGGTAATCAAAATGGGAGGCTGGGGTGAGGGGATAAACGCCCGTAGCCAGGAAAGGTACATTGGTGAGGCAAAGATACTGAAATGCAAGTTACACTTAAGAGCACCTCCTAGGTAGTTTTGGGGTTTTTTTTTCCTTCTTCTTCTTCCTTGGCCTTGAAGATGATCTTTTGTATGGGGAGTGACATGGCACCCCAGGCATACTTTTAAAGTCATACAATAACCAAGAATGCACTGTGGATTTGATGTCAAGGCTGTAAGTGATCATCTGTATAAATACCTAAAAGCATGTGCAGTTTTTAATGCTTCAGCGCCACAGACTTAAGATTACTTTTGCAAAAGGAGGTGATTGTAGGATCGCTGCCTCCCCGGGGAGAGTGTTTTAATGCATATGTATTTGTGTCGCTATAGCTGTGTGTCTGTTATCTCAGCACACCGATATGCATGTGTTCCAGATCTATGTCTATATAATGACTACTTATCCCATGCATTGTGGCTGTGATCTTTGGATCACACAACGGGGAGTAGCCCCATCCACTCCAGCGGGACTGCTCCTGAGTTAATGCATGAAGGGATTGCAGCCTCTATCCCTCGGTGTGTCCCCCCTCCTCTCCCCACCCCACATTTCTACTTCTGTAGTGTGCTCTCTGTACATGTGTGCAAGAGGAAGAATGAATTCCTAACACTCAGCAATAATGTGCAATTGCGTAGTCAGAGAAGCTGTCACTGTAATTGCTCTGTTTCTCCAGAACTGGCTCTATCACGCTTTTATTTTATTTTTTCTTCCCTTTCCTCCTTTTGCTCAGAATACCATTGTTAACATTGAAAACCGAGCCAATCCAATAAGAAACGGGCACTCAATTTCAGGGCAGGTTTAGTAAACCTTCCATTTGGCTTGCAACTTTCCCACCGGTTACTTTCTCTGGAATGTTGCACCTTTGGACGCAGATGGCCATTTTGCAAATATTGGAGGTTGGTAGTTCGGCTCTCTGGGGGTTGGAGGAGCTAAGCTGTGGATGGAAGGTGGGCGTGTGGTGCCTTTATGCCAGCACACCCACAAGGAGCCAACTCTCACCGTGACTTGTGTGCCTTCTTCACCCCTTCTCCTTCTTACAATTATTGTTTTAAAAGAGAGAAAGTGTGCCTTTCTTCCCCAGATATTCTGCACACTCCTTCGCCTTCTTGTCATGCAGGGTTTTCCCCACTATCAATGAACTGAGCACTCCAGATGAACGTGAGGAACTACACTTGCCCTCTGTTACCCTTGAGGGTGTGAAAATGATAAATAACCCTGACTAAATGTAAAAGCAGCAGCTGAGCTATATAATTCTGCCGTGCTGAAAGAAAAGGGAAAAGACCTAGAGACGAGCACTTTGGGCAATAATCCACCCTGTGCAGAGAGTGAACGCAACACAAATTGGCCATCTCTCCCCCCTCCCTGAAAGCACCTCTGCAACAGCAGCAAACGGCTACTGAATTAATCTGAAGCCAGACTTGAAAACTTTGAGGTGACTTTGCTACGAAGCCTCTGTGCTGCTTCATAAAGGTGAACTGTCGTCCCCCTAACCCTTTTGCATCTAGAGGGTTCTGCTCTTCCCTTTTGCACTTTCACAGAGGGAATTCCCCTAGTTGCCAATTAGCAAATGCTCCATTTGTGAGGAGAAAGCAGTACAGGCATGCAGGGAAGAGTCAGGGAGGCAACCAAGTGTCCTTTGCAGTAATTTTTTTTAAAAAAGGGAGGGAGGGGAACAAATAGGTAAATAAACACAGTGGGTTGTTGCCATCCACTTGTGGCTATTTTTTTTTTTTTTAACGTGGCACTTTTTTATTATTGGATCAAGGAGAAAACCACAGAAAGGCCTCTGTGGCTCTGGCTAAGAATGGTTCTTTTTTTGTTTCCTGGGCAGTTGCTGCTGGGTTCTGAGCAAAGGATGCGTTCTTGCTATCTCCATCTCAGTCAACTTAATTCCACTGCCTTGGTGCATTCAGACCAGAGGGAGTTCCCTTCTGTTGAATCCAGACCGTAGGAAATTGAACGCAGTTGAAATGAATACTTTTTGGGGTGCAGGTGGGGGGCGGGGAAGGTGTAGAAGGAAAGCTAGGGAAATGAAGGGATTATCAAATTGCTATATTGTTACTGCTTTTTCCTTTGCTTTTAAAAAAGGGTAGTAGTAGAAGATACTTAAACAGAAATGATGCAATGTATCTGAGCAAGACAAAACCGCTCTCCTACCTTAGCTGACTTGTGGAATGAGGGTGTCTGCTTTGCTTAATAATAATAATAATAATAATAATAATAATAATAATAAATATACCACTGATTTGAAGATTCTGGAGAAAACAGGGGGGATGCTTACTTCACAGTTGCGTTTTTAAAAATGCACCGTGGAGGTTGTGAGGATGAGGTTGCAAAGACCCATCAATACAATTAAGTATTCCAAAGTGCTTAGTTTGCCACTTGCTAAGTTTACTTAAACCCTCTTTAAAGGGTTCATTAGAAGACTGTGAGAAATGGTAAAATTCATTAACATTAAGGCAGCCGTTCTGCATTTGCCTGTAAATTGGTATTGATCTGCATGGCTCAGGCTGGTGGCAGGGAGGGAGGAGGGGGAGAGAGAGAGAGAGAGAGAGAGAGAGAGAGAGAGAGAGGAGAGAGAGAGAGAGAGAGAGAGGAGGTAGCCGTCAGATGGAGCAGGTGAGTGGGCAAGCGAAGCGCACCATTACAGCAATGCTGAACGAGCATTATGCACCCAGTGTGACCTCCTGCTTTGCTGGATGTCTAAATCCTGCTCATAATAGTCTCCTATTCAGTGCACTCGTTGTTCTCAGTGATGCTACTCGGACCTCATTGTTAAGGGGGCTTTAAAGCTCAGAGTGGCTGTGAGGTAACCAGTGAGGAGAGAAAAGAGAGAGGGGATTGAGAGAGAGAGAGAGAGAGAGAGAGAGAGAGAGAGAGAGAGAGAGAGAGAGACCGCCTGATGCAAACAGGAGGGAGAGGCAAGGTTTCACACACATGGAGACTCACGCATGCACACACACACGCACACACCCTCTGAGGAGCAGCTCTTCCGACTTCCACTCTGGCCTACACTATCCATCCATCCACCCATCCACCTTGGGCTTCTCCTGTTCTCTGCCTTATTGTCGCCTGTCCTCAGGTCCATTTTGGGCATCCTCTAATGTCACAAAGTTCAACTAGAAGATACTTTAGAGGGGGGAAAAAAACTCTTCTCCACTGCCCCCTCCACACCCAAAAAGAGAGGGAGGAACTGCAAGGGGGGGACACCCCAAGCCCTTTCCTTTTGTGGGTTTCCTATCCTTCAGGCTGAGACTCATTTACGGTGACCTACAAAAAGGGGGAAAATTATATCATTGGACGCCTGAGGTAAGAAAGAAACTCCCTCCTTTTCCTTATGTTTTTTTTTGTGCTGACTAATTTTTTTTTTTGGGGGGGGGAATATATCCTGTGTTTGAGTGTGTGAGCTTTTCTTCTTCTTTCCGTCTAATGAGCTGTTTTACACCCACTGTATGGAATGTGTTGATTTGTTACGTATATAAGGTGGACTCTTTGGTTTTTACCTGTGGATGTGTGTTTAAAAGTGTGTTGTGGGGGGTGGTGGGGGATGAGGGAGTTAGCACTGACTTGTATTTATATATAATATGCCGACAGGGAAGGAAGAAATATGTTTTACTTGAGTGTGTGTGCAAAGAAATTAAACCTTTTCTTCACTCCCTTATTATGTGCATCGGGCATATTTATGAGAGCTGAAAGTTTCTAGACTATGGTTTTTAAAAGAAAAAGTCCTTCTTGAGGTGTGGATTTGAAAATCTGTGCTGGCTTTTGGATTAACACAAACTACTGTTTATATTTGTATATTGCTTTTTTAAAAAGAAATAAATTGTGCCACTATGTGGGGAATTTAATTGTTGTGAATTTGCTCGAACCTCTCTTTTTTTTGCACACTGTATTGTCCTGTCCTGTTCTTGTGGGGGGGGGGAGAGGCGGGGTAGAAGGTGCCTCTACAGAGGTCTCTGTGGATGGTCAGAGATGAGTCAGAGGCAAGGTAGGTCTCATTCTGTGCAAGCTGGCAGCTGGTGGAATGGGATGGGGAGGCGAGGCGAGGCGGATAAGCCTGCTTTTTTCCAGACCTCCTTGCGCTGTGGATTCTACCTGGCGAGCCTCTTAGATGCCCATCCCGAAAACTACCTGCTTGAGAGACATACTTCTTTATATGCCCATATGAACCTCGCAAACTATGGAATGTAAAGAAGTATGTATTTCAGGTATGGACCTTCGCAATGGCGCTAATGTGTGTGTATGTTTGTGTGTGTGGATATCTTAAAAGAGAGAGAGAAAGGTTTGCTCTCTCTTATTCCCCCCTTTCTTTTTAATTTAATGCCTGACATGGCAGACTGACTGGGGAGTCAATTGATGGTCGTGTTCCAGCGCGTGTATTGTTCTGTCACTTTGCCTGTGTCAGCAGGTGGAAGTGTTCATCAGGAGGACATTAAATATTCAATATGCTGACTGCGGTATGGGCTTTGAAAGGCAACGGCAGAGGAAAGCTCGCTGTCCACTTCTGTGTCTCTCACTCTCTTTTCCCAAGCTCTCTTTTCCTTGAAGAAGAAGAAGAAGAAGAAGAAGAAGAAGAAGAAGCAGGGGGGAAAGAAGCAGGGTTAGGGGGCCTCCTTCCTCGCCTGCCTGCAAGGCTCCCTTTCCACATAGAAGGCGCACCTCAAAATCCTCTAGGAAAGAAAACACACCCCAAATCTATATATTCCTGAGCGGATGTGTGCATGCGTCTTGTGTGATAGAGGCATATTGAGCAACGGGAAGGCTCTGGAAACACGGATGGCATTTTTAGAGCTAATCGGAGTTCAGAAACTTCCGCCTTTGCTGGGTTTAAAAGTTATTTCCGTTTCAACCTGTAAAAAGCAGATTCATACCGGCCTCTTCTGCTTTAGAATGTCAGATATTGAGTAGGTGCAGGATTACACACATGCCTCTCATTTTAAGAGGGTGTGGGCATACGTGTGGTTCAGGCTGGTTTTTCCATCTATTGGGGGGTTTTGATATTTAAAAAGGATACAGTCAGGGGCCAACGGTGCTTTGCAGCTTTATTTGTCACCATGACACATTTGCATTTTTTTAAAAAAAGAAAGATGTCAAAAGGGTTGAATGCTTCTTGCTGGACCTTTGATACTATGACTCTCTTGTCTGTCTAATGTCTTAACGCCCGTCCGCCGCAACCAAAAAAGGACCCCTGTCACGTGCAATAAAATTCCTAAAATCCTCAAAGAACTGTATTTTGTGAATTGAATCAAGTGACAGGCTGCACTGTCCACCTCCCCCCGGTGTGACACATTAACTCTTCCTTAACTTATCTCACCGGTGGCACCGTACTGTGTTCTCAAGTGGAATGCCTGCAGGTCTGACATCAAGTTATTCTTAGTTTGCCAAGATGCTGTACGCCACACAGCCATCTGACAAGCCATGAGAGTCCTGATGTCTTGATCCCTCCCCCCCCCTCCCCGCCGCCCCATTTCTGAGATGCTGATCAAGCAGCAGACAGATGCTGTCTTTGGAAACCTTAGCTCCGTGCGTTGTTTGGTGCTGCTAAAAGAGAAAAGCAGGATTTTGAAGGGCATCCTTCCCCTCCCTCCCACTTCCCCCAAATCCTTACCCAGATCTACTCAATGGAAGTCACATTGTCACTTGTTACGTGCTATGTGGAAGGGGATTTAAGTGGAAAGCAGAAGCTCGATGACAAGTGGGTGTTGGTGCTGAAATTAGATAAATGTTTCCCCAAATACATCAGAGTGGGTTTTCTATTGTAGTTCATTCAACAAATATTGTGAAAAGGCTTCTTTCTTTCTTTCTTTCTTTCTTTCTTTCTTTCTTTCTTTCTTTCTTTCTAAAACCCCACTCATTCTTTTGCAAATTCTGTATCGATGATGTGACTGCAGAAATTGTGAGGCTGGTATCTCTAACGGCGGCCAATCAGAATTTGTTTAATGCACTGATTTGGATGAGAACATGGATTTGGGCCAGAGCCAAAGCTCGAGCTACTGCAGAGATCTAGAAAGTACATTTCTTTTTCTTTTCTTTAAAAAAAATGTTTTGATGTGCTGGCAGTGGACCAGGGAAGGCAAATGGCCTTGCTGATCCTGGCATCATGTGCCCTTTGCTCTTTAGGAGAATTCCACTCATGCCAGCCTCTCTGGAGCCTACAACAGGTGGAAGAGGGAGCAGTAATCTGGGTTAACGCTGGGCTGCCAAAAGGGGTGACCTTTGGCTTGAATAGCAAGTTCTCACTCTAAGTTTAGGGAGCTAAATAGGCAAAAGGTTGTGGAAGCTGCAGGAGAGGGGCAGAGACGAGAGAGCTGAATCATAGTCTTCCATCTACTACCCTGCTTTCGGTCTCCTAGCAGCTTCAGGAAGGTCTAAGGCGAATTGCATGCGGCCAAGCCACCATTTCTCTCTCTCTATCTCTCTCTTTTGGAGAGGTGTGGGCCGTTTATCATAAAGTGGGAGGGCACAGGCCCTCCTCTTTTGAAATGTAGGGATTGCGGTTGGCCGCAGTGGATTGCCCCATATTCAAAGACACAAATGGCCCCATTTTCTAAACAAATCAAACCACCCCTTTCTTGAGCAAGCTGGGCACTCTTGACTAGATAATGCCGCTTACTTCCTTGCTATTGACCCACTCTGGAGAAAAATAAACGCCTTATTAATAGGGCTTACACTCTGAGCTATGCTCAGGGGTGGCTGATCCTGTTTTGCCACCTGAGGCAAAAAAAGGAAGCTGTTGTACATGATGCGCACCTCCCGCCCACCTGCCTGCCCTATCTTGAGGCCCTGGCCTGAAGCCTTGCTTACCGGGGTTGTGCGGCTTCCAGGTTCAGGCTGTGCGGCTTCCTGCAGCTTCCATGTTCAGGGGAGATCACAGCAGAACCCCTTGAGACTGCACAAAGGCCTTCACAAGGTCACACAGGGCTCTTGCAAGATATCACCGGAAGCCACCGCTGCTGCTTGTCTTCGCTTCTCCAGTGGCAACAGTGGGAGCCCCTTGGATTCTGCTGCCTCAGGCGGCAGAATCCGTTTGCCTTGTGGACAAGGCAGCCCTGGCAGCTACAAGGCAGCTACACTTGACATGGAAATAGGACCTTCTGATTTCAGGACAGGGCAACCTAATTTGTGATCTACTGTGGTGGATGCAAAACACCAGCCTGGCACAGTGGCCCATCCAGAACTTTGGGTTGTACCTATTTTAGCGTTAAGTATTGTGTTCAATCAGTGGGAATATTTCTGGAACTTTCCCCACCTTCCTTCCCCAACCATCCTCTCCCCACTTGCCCACTAAATCAGGCATAGGCAAACTCGGCCCTCCAGGTGTTTTGGGACTACAACTCCCATGATCCCTAGCTAACAGGACCAGTGATCAGGGATGATGTAGACCAGGTGTCAGTGTAGACCAGGTATCCCCAAACTCGGCCCTCCAGATGTTTTGGGACTACAATTCCCATCATCCCTGACCACTGGTCCTGTTAGCTAGGGATGATGGGAGTTGTAGTCCCAAAACATCTGGAGGGCTGAGTTTGCCTATGCCTGCCCTGAAAAGTTCTGGGTTTTCCTACGACCATCTTGAGCAGATTTGGGATGGGCTAGGACATGCATGAGGAAAGGAGATGGGTCAAGTTTCACAGAACAGAATCATTGGACTGACTGGGACATTTTAGTTGGATGCCACCCTTTTTTCTCTGTCTTTCTCTCTCTCGTACACACACATATGTGCATGTGGATCAGCACAGTCCTTAATTTTGAAGACTTACTTCCAATAAAAGAAAGCACAGATCGAAACAATTTAACTGCTCTTAA